>NW_016910726.1:44331-99777 GCF_001483705.2 Eufriesea mexicana | reverse complement strand
GTTAGGATAGGGTAGCTTTGACTTTCGTGCTATACACTGCTATTCGGCGTATATCTACGGCTTACATTGCTCTCCTGTATCTCGCTCGATTCTGGGGAGGCCAGTAATGGTGGTGTGTGCGCGATAGCTCGATTTATGCTACGTTTGGTTATGTAAGTTTGGTTAGGGTAGGATAGAATAACCATGAGTTTTGCGCTATACACGGCCCTTCGGTGGATTTCTGTGCCCCACATTGCCCTACTATACTCTACTCCACACTGGGGTGGCCAGCAACAGTGGTCGCGAAACGATAGGCTGAGTTCGGTTACGTTTGGTTAATCTAGGTTTGGTTAGGCTTGGATATGTTGGCTCTGGCTTCTGTGATATACTCTGCAATTCGTTGGATTTCTGCGCTCTACTGTGATCTAGTATATTCTGCTTGGCACTGAGGAGGCCAGAAATAGTAGTCTCGTCTCGTCAGGGTTAGATGATCCACGTCCGGTATTGTTAGGTTAGGTCAGGTTAGGTCAGGATGCATTTGACTTTTCTGCTACACGCTGCTATTTGGGGGCTCTCTGCGCTTCACTGTGCTCTAGTATATTCTGCTTGGCAATGAGAATGCCAGCAATGGTATTCTCGGGACTTTCGCTTATGTTTGGAGACCCTCGATTATATTACGTTTGTATAGGTTAGGAGAGGTTAGCTGTAACTTTTGAGCAGTAAGCTGCTATTCGGTGGCTTCCTGCTCTCTACATGACTCTACTATACTCTGCTCGCCTCCGGGGAGGCCAGCAATGGTGGTCGTGGCACGAAAGGTTGTGTTACGTTACGTTTGGTCAGGTTAGGGTGGGGTAGGTTATGGGAGGAAAGCTTTGACTTTTGCGATATACGCTGCAATTCGGTGGATTCCTGCGCTCTACTGCGATCTAACCAGCCCTGCTCGGCTCTGAGGAGGCCAGCAAATGTGGTCCCAGCACTTTAGGGAGAGTTAGGTTACGTTCGGGTAGGTTAGATTTGTTTCCGTTGCGATAGTGTATCTTTGACCTGTGAGCTGAATTGAGCCGAATTTCTGCCCTCTATTGTGCTCTATTATTAACTGCTTGGCACTGCGGAGGCCAATAAATGTGGTCTCGCCAAGTTAGGTTGGGATAAGCTTCGTTTGGTTACGTTACGTTCGCTATTGTTCGGTTAGTATAGCTTTGACCTTTGCGCTCAATGCAGCTATCCCATGGCCTTCTGGGCTCTACTGCGCTCTATCATATCCTGCATGTCCCTGGGGATGCCAGCAATAGTAGTCGCGGCACGTCAGGTTGTGCTATGTGATGTCTGGCTAGGTACGTTTGGGTTGGGTTTGCCCATTCTATCCTAGACTTCTGAGACACGCACTGCCCTCCGGATGATTTCGACTTTCAACGTTGCTCTACCATAATCTGCTCGACTCTTTTGTGGCCAGTGAAAGTGGTCCCGAAACGTTAGGTTGGGTTAGGCTACGTTTGGTTGTGTTACGTTCGTTCGTCCTTGGTTAGGATAGCTTTGACTTTCGTGCTGTACACTGTTGTTGTGTGGACTTCTGCGCTCTTCTGTGCTCTACTGTATACTGACTGTGTCCGGGGAGGCCAGCAATAGTGGTTTCGTTACGTTAGGAAGAGTTAAGTTGCGCTCGGTTTCGTTACGGTTGGTTAGGTTAGGAGGGGTAGATATGACTTTTGCGCTTTACGCTGTCATTCGGCGGATTTCTGCACTCTAATGTGCCCTAATGTCTTCTGCTTGTCGCAGGGGCTGCCAAAAATAGTCTTCTCGTCTCGGCAAGTTTTGTTAGTCCACGCTGGCTAGGTTAGATTTGGTCGCGCTATGTTGTAATATACTTGACTTTTGTGCTATATGATGCTATTAGGTAGCCCTCTGCGACCTGCTGTGCCCTAGCATACTCTGCTTGGCTCAGGGGTTTCCAGCAATAGTGGTTTCAGCACGTTAGGTTAAGTTAGGGTTCGCTTGATTATACTACGTTTGGATAGGTTAGGAGACGGTGGCTTAGACTTTTGTGCTACACGCAGCACTTCGGTGGACTTCTGCGCTCTGTACTACTCTACTATATTCTGCTCGACACTGGGGAGGCCAGCGATAGAGCTCCCGGCACGCTAGCTTGATATAGGCTACGTTTGGTTATGTCACGTTTGGTTAGCGCAGGAGGGGGTAGCATTGACTTTTGTGCTATATACTGCTATTCCTTGCACGTCTGCGCTATACTGTGTTCTAATATGCTCTGTATGGTACTGGAGAGGCCAGAAATACAGGTCTCGGCATGTTCGGTTTATTAAGGCCACGTTTGGTTAGGTTAGGCCTGGTTATGGGTGGCTATGTAAGCTTCGACTTTCCTGCTATAGACAGATATTCGGAGGATTCCTGAGCTCAAAATTGCTCTTGCCTAATCAGCGAGACCCTGGGGGCCAGCGTCAGTGGACCGGGCACGTTACTTTGTGTTTGGCTACGATAGGATAGGTTATCATGGCTTGGGTTAGCCTTGAATATCGTTGACTATTCTTCTGCACATTGCGTTCATATGGATTTCTGCAACCTACATTGCCCTAACATGTTCTGCTTGTCTCTACGGAGGCCAGCAGTAGTGGCGGCCGTACGTTAGGCTGAGCTTGGTTGCGTTTGGTAGTGTTACGTTTGGTTACGTTTGGAAAGGGTAACTGTGCCTTTGTGCCATATACTGCTTTTCGGTGGACTTGCCCGCTCTGCTGAGCTCTAATATGCTCTTCTTTTCGTTAGGGAGGCTAGAATTAGTGGCCGCGGCATGTTAGGTTGGGTTAGGTTACGTTCGGTTTGCCTATGTTGCCATGGGAAAGGTTCCGATAGCTTTGCTTTTCTCCTATGCACTCCGATTCTATGGATTTCTCCGCCCTACTCTGCTCTAATAAGTTCGCAGGACCCTGGGGATGCCAGCAACAGTGGTCCCGACACGTTCGGTTCAATTGTAATACGTATGGTTGTGTTAGGTTATGTTGGCTTATGCAGGTGTAGCTGTGACTTTTGAGCAACGCACTGCAATCTATGGGCTCCTACGCCCCATTGTGCGCTGTCACACTCTGCCTGTCCTCGGTGAAGCCAGTAATAGCGGTCGTGACACGTTTGTCTGCGTTATGTTACGTTCGGTTATGCTAGGCTAGGTTATGCAAGGACAACGTAGCTGTGACTATTGTGCTGTATACTGCCCTTCGGTGAATTTCTGCGCTCCACAGTGCTTCAGTATGTTCTGCTTGGACCTGGGGAGGGCAGCATTAGTGGTATCGGCATGTTAGGCTGAGTTATGTTACGTTTGCTTACGTTACGTTTGGCCTGGTTAGGATATGGTTGCTTTGACTTTTATGCTGTACACAGCTACTCGGTCGATATCTGCGCTCTGCAACGCTATACCAACTGCCGTACGTTTCTGGGGAGGCAAACAATAGTGGCCCTGGCACGCTTGGTTGGGTTCTGTTTCGTTTGGCAGGGTAACGTTAGTTTAAGTTTGGATAGGACGGCTGCGACGTTGTGTCATACGCTGCTACGCCGCAGCTTTCTGAGCTCTACTGCGCTCTAGTATGTTCTGATTGGCTATTGGGAGGCCAGCAGTATTGATCTCGGAACGGTTGTCTGTGTCATGTTACGTTTGGTTACGTTGCCTTGGCAAGGTTAGGAGATGGTAGTTGAGACTTCTGTGCTGTACACTGCTGTTCGGTTGATACCTGCGCCCTGCATTCATCTACTAGCATCTGCTTGTCTCTGGAAACGCAAGCAATAGCGGTCGTGTCACGTATGGTTGGGTTAGGTTGCTTGTGGTTCGGTTAGGTTCGGGTAAGTTCGGTTAGGATGGCTTTGACTTTTGTTCCAGACACCGCTATACGGTGGATTTCTGCGCTATACATTGTTCTGCTGTACTCTGCACGACTATCTTGATGCCAGCAATAGTGGTTGCGGAACGTTACGTTGAGTTCTGCTACGATCGGTGAGATAATGTTAGTTTTGGTTAGGTTCGGATATCTTTGACTCTTCTGCTGTACACTGCGATGCTATGTATTTCTGCGCCCTACTCACTTCTAATATGCTCCGCGTGGCTCTGGTGTGGCCAGCAACGTTGGTCTCGGCACGTTAGGTTGTGTTACGTTACGCTTGGTTAAGCTTCGTTTGTCTGGGATAGGTTATGGTAGCTATGACTATTCTCCCATATATTGCCATTCTATTGGATTCTGCGCTCTACACTCGTCTAATATTTTCTGTTTGTCGATGGGGAGATCAGCAATAGTGAAGTCGGCACGTTAGGATTTGATGGCCTACGTTTGCTTAGGTTAGGATAGGTCAGGTTTGGCTGCGGTACCTTTGACTTTTGCGCTGTACGGTGCGGTTTGGTGGCCTCCTGTGCTCTACTGCGCCCCAGCGCGTTCTGTTTCGCTCTGTGGAGGCCAGCAAAAGTGGTCGCGGCACGTTTGTTTGTGTCACGTTACGCTTGGCTAGGCTAGGGAAGCCTACGTTTGGTCAGGATGGCTCTGACGTTTGTGCTATACACTGCTATTCGGTGGGCATCTACGCTCTACTGTGCTCTAGTGCATTCTGCTTGCCTATTGGGAGGTCAGCGATTGTGCGCGCGGCACATTATATTTAGTAATGCTACGTTCGCGAAGGTTAGGTTAGGACAGCTTAGGTCAGGTTATATTCGACACAGGGCTATACACTGCTGTGGGGTGGATTATTGCACCCTACACTGTCCTAGTATATTCTGCTTGGCTCTCGAGAAGCCTGCAGTAGCGGCCTCTGCACGTTATATTAAGTCTGGTTGCGTTTGGTTGTATTACGTTTGGATACGTAAGGTGACGATAGCTTTGACTTTCGTGATATACACTGATATTTGGCGGATTTCTGCGCCCTACGCTGCTCTACTATACCCTGCTCGACTCCGGGGAAGGGCAGTGACAGTCATCTCCGGCCGCTACGTTCAGTTAGGCTTCACTTGGCTATGCTACGTTGGTTCGTATTAGGTGTGGATAGATTTGACTTTCGTGGTGCACACCGACTTTCGGTGGGTTCCTACGCTCTACAGTGCTCTACTACATTCAACTTGGCCGTGGGGATCCCAGCAATGGTGGTGGTGGCACGTTGAGTTTGGCTATGTTTGGCTATGCTACGTTGGTTTCGGGTAAGCATGGGTGTCTTTGACTTTTCAGACATACACTGCGGTTCTATGGATTTATGAGTTCTACCAACCACTAATAAGTTCTGCTTGGCTCTGGGGATGCCAGCAATTGTGGTCGCGCCACTTTATGTTGAGCTAGGCTTCGTTTGGCTATGTAACGATTGCTTTGTTCAGGATAGGAAAGCTTTGACTTTTGTGCTATGCGTAGCATCTCGGTGGATATCTCCGACCTACTGCGCTCTATTCTGCTCTGCTTTGCTCTGGGGAGTTCGGAAATAGTGGCCACGGCATTCTAGGTCAAAGTAGGTTACGTTCGGTTAGTTTATGTTAGCATGGGTAAGGCTTGAGTGGCTTGGATTTTTCTGCCGTACACTGCGATTCTATGAACTTCTGCGCCCTACTCTCCCCTAATATGTTCTGCATTGCACTGGTGTGTCCAACAATAGTGGTCGCGGCACGATAGGTTGCGTTAAATTACGTTTGTGTGTGTTGGGTTGCGTTGCGTTATGTCAGGATAGCTTCGACATTTGCGCTAAACACTGCTATTCTATGGACTTCTGCGTACTTCTGTGCGCTATCGCACTCTGCTTGCCTCTGCGAGCGCCAAGATTAGTGCTCTCCGCACGTTAGGTTGAGTTATGTTGCGTTTGGTTAGGTCTGGCGCGGTTATGCTTGGTTAGTGTAGCTTTGACTTTTGAGCTGTGCACTGCTATTCGGACAACTTCAGCGTTCTACATTGCTCCGCTATACTCTGCTTAGCTCTCGTGAGGCCAACAATAGCGGTCGTGGCACGTCAGTTTCGGTTACGTTACCTCCGCTTATGTTGCGTTTGGTTAGGTTATGACAGGATAGCTTCAACCTTTGTGTTATACACTGCAATTAAGAGTATTTCTGAACTCCACTGTGATCTAATATTCCGTGCTTCGATCTGGGAATGCTTGAAGCTGTGGTCGCGGCGCGTTTGGTTGAGTTATGTTACGCTTGGTTAGGTTTGCTTCGTCTGGATAAGGTTAGGATGTCTTTGACCTTCGTGCAATATACTGCCATTCTATGGAGCTCTGCTCTCTACTCTTCTACAATATGACCTGCTTGTAGGTGGCGAGGCCAGCAATTGTGCGCTAGGCACGTCAGGTTAGAATCGTTCACGTTTGATTATGTTAGGTTAGGTCATGTTAGGTTAGGGTTCCTCTCACTTTTTGCTGCACGCTACTCTTCGGGTGATTTCAGCGTTCTACGCTGCACTGCTATTCTCTGCTTAGCTCTTGCGAGGACCGCAATAGCTTTCGTCACACGTCGGGTTAGGTTACATTACGTCTGCTTATGTTACGTTTGGTTATGCTAGAACAGGTTAGCTTTGCCTTTTGTGTTATACACCGCTATTCGGAGGATTTCTACACTTTACGTTGCACTGCTGCTCTCTGCTCGACTCTGGGGTGGCCAGACATAGTGGTGTTGCCACGTTAGATTGAGTTAGACTACGTTAGGTTGGGTTAGGCTACTTTTGGTTACGTCAAGCTATATTGGGTTAGATTTGGATAGCTTTGGCTTTCTTGTTCTAAACTGCTATACGGTGCAATTCAGCGCTCTACTGTGCTCCACTCTACTCTGCTCGAATCTGGGATGGCCAGCAGTAGAGCTCGCGGCATGTTACTCAGAGTTATGCTACGTGTGGCTATGTTCCGGTTCGTTCGGTTGGGAAGGGATCTCTTCAACTTTTGTGATGTACACTGCTATTCGGTGGATTCCTGCGATATACTGTGCTCTAATATGTCCTGCCATGCTCTAGGTGGTCTGGAGTGTAGTGTAGGCGCGTTAGGTCTAGTTAGAGTATATTTGGTTAGGCTATGCTTTCATGTGTTATGCTTGGATGCCTTTGACATTTCTGATATACACTGCCATTCTATTGACTTCTGCTCTGCGGTCTCCTCCTGTATGATCTGCCTGAGGTCGAGCAGGACGGCAGCAGTGATCTTGGCACGTTAGGTTGAGTTAGGTTACGTTATGTTGTTACGTTTGGATATGTTATGTTAAGTTTGGATATGTTAGGAAAGGATATATTCGACTTCTGTGCCGTACACTGCTTTTCTGTGTCGTTCTGCGCTCTTCGCTGCTCTACTGTACTCTGCTCGGCACTGGGTAGACAAGCAATAGCGGTCGTGGCACGATAGGTTGAGTTAGGTTACTTTCGGGTAGGATAGATTAGACCACGTTTAGCAAGGATGGCAGTGCCTTTTGTGTTATACACCGTTATTCGGGATTTCTGCGCTCTAATGTTCTCTAATGTGTTCTGCTTGGCTCTGGGTAGGCGAGCAATATAGGTCTCGGTACGTTGGTATTAGATATTCCAAGTTTGGTTAGGTTAGATTAGTTAGGGTCAGGTTAGGATTTCTTTGACTTCTTTGCTGTACACTGCTATTTGGGGGCTTCCTGCGCTTTACTGTGCTCCGGCATATTCTGCTTGACTCCGGGGTGGCCACAGATAGCGGTCTCGTCACGTTAGTCTGCGATCCGTTGCGTCTGTTCATGTTACGTTTCGTTATGTTAGGACAGGATGGCTTAGACCTTGGCGCTATACACAGCTATTCGGCGGACTTCTACGCTCTACGATGCTCTGCGAAATTCTGCTCGTCCCTGGTGTTTCCACTAATATTGTCCTCGGCCCGTTAGTTTGAGTTTGGCTACGTTTGATTACGTTCTGCTGGCTTGGGCTAGGTTTGGTTAAATTTGGCTTTCGTGGTATAGACTGTTGCTCGGGGGACATCTGCTATCTGCTGTGATCTAGTATGTCCTGCTTGGCACTGGATAAGCCAGCAATTGTGGTCTCGGCACGTGAGGTTGAGTTAGAATACGTTTGCTTATTTCACGTTCGGTTAGGTTAGGATAGGGTAACATTGACTTTTATGCTGTACACTGCTGCTCATTGGATTTCAGCGGTATACATTGCTCAAATATCGTGCCGCCAACGCTATCTCTAGTCTCCCTGCAATCGCGCATAGTATAGTAGATCTATGGGGAGCACAGAAATACACCGGATAGTATTGTGTAGCACAAAGTCAAAGTCATCCATTCCTAACCTCTCAAATCGCGACATAGCCAAACGTAACATTACTCGGTATAACGTCCCGCGATCACTATTGCTAGCCTATCCAGAGACACGCAGATCATATGAGAGCACAGTAGAGAGCAGAAATTGACTGTATAACATTTTATAGCACAAGAGTCAAAGCTATACTTCCAAACCTTACCAAATATTACGTAAAGAAGCGTAACATGGACCATTCTAACGTGCCGAGGCCACTATTACTGCCCTCTCGAGAGCCAGGCGGAATATACAAGAGCACAGTAAAGCGCAGTAATAAACCGCGTTGCAGTGTATATCACAAAATTGGTAAATATCCTAACCTAACCTGTTCTAACCTAGCTTAACCGAACGTAGCCTAACTCAACAAGAGGTGCAGAGACTACTGTTGCTGGCACCCGCAGAGTCTAGCAGACCATATTAGAGCAATCTGTAGCGCAGAAATCCACCGAATAGCGGTGTATAGCACAAAAGTCAAATCTACCCCGTCCTAACTTAACTATACGTAACAAAAGAATACGTAATCAATCTGATTCTAACGTGCATAAACCACTATCACTGGCATGCCCATAGTCATCTATAAAATACTAGAACACAGCAGAGCGCTGAAATACACCGAGAAACAGTGTACACTGCTTAAGTCGTAGATACCCATACATAACCCAGACTAACATATCCTAACCAAACGTAGCCAAACTCCACCTATCGCGCCGAGACCACTGTTACTGGCCTCCCCATATTTGGTCAGAGTATAGTAGAGCAATGTAGAGCGCAGGCTTCCACCGAATAGCGGTGTGTAGCACAAAAGTCAAAGCTACTCTATCCTAACGTGACCAATCGTAGCATTGCCAAACGTAGCTTTGCACAACCTCTGGTGCAATGATCACCATTGCTGGCCACCCCTGAGCCGAGCAAGGTGTAGTAGAGCACAGTACTGCGCAGAAAGCCACCAAATAGCGATGTAAAGTACAAAAGTCAAAGATACACGGACCTAAGCAGATCTAATCTGACCTAACGGAACGATGAATAACTAAACCTGACATGCCGCGACCAGTTTTGCTGACCGTCACAGAGCCAAGGAGAGCATAATAGAGGAGCGTCGGACGCAGAAATCTGTGGAATCGCACTGCCCAGAAGAAAAGTCGAAGCCATCCGGACCGTGCCAAGGCTAACATAACATAACCAATCGTATCCCACCTGGACCTAAAGTGCCGAGACAACCATTTCTGGCCTCCCGGTCGTCAATCAGAGCATATTAGTGGAGAGTAGAGGGCAGTAGTTCATAGAATGTCGGTGCATAGCACAAAAGTTAAATATTTCCGAAACGAACTCAAAGAAGCCTTACCAAACCAAACGTAACTTAACCCAATCTAACGCGCCGCAAACGCAACTACTGGCCTCCCGAGAGCAAAGAGGAGAATATTTGATCACAGTAGAGCGTAGAAATCCACCAAATAGCAGCGTATGGCACAAAATTAAGAGCTATCCCAACCAAACATAACCGAACCGAGCATAACCAAGCATAACATGTCTCAACCGAACGTGCCGCGACCACCATACCTGGCATCCCCAGAGACAAGCAGAGCGTGATAGCGCACACTGAAGCGCAGAAGTCCAGAGAATAGCAGTGGGTCTCACAGAAGTCGAAGCTACCCCAACCTAATACAGCATAACCTAATATGTCCGAGCGTAGTCGAACTCAAATTTACGTGCCGCGACCACCATTCCAGGCGTCCCCGGAAACAAGGAGAGTGTGATCGCCCGCAGTAGGGCGCCTTATTCCACAGATTAGCAGTGTGCAGCACAAAAGTCAACGCTATCCCAGCCAAACCTAACAACACCTTACCTAACCAAACGCAATCGAACCCAAGCTAACTTGCCGAGAGCACTACTGCTGGTCCCCCCATAGCGAAGTAGAATATACTAGTGCACGGTAGAGCGCATAAGTCCACCCAATAACACTGTATAGCACGAACGTCAAAGCCACCCTAACCAAACTATACCTACTCTAACTAGGCCGAACGTAACCTAACTCAGCCAAACGTGCCACGACCACCATTGCTGGCCTCCACAGATTCATGCTGATGCTAGTAGAGCAGTGGAGTGCACCGACATCGAACGAATAGCGGTGTACAGCACAAAAGTCAAAGCAATCCTATCTAAGGCAACCAAAGTTAACGCAACCAAACGCAGCATAACTTAACCTAACATCCCAAGACCATTATTACTGCCCTTCCCAGAGCCAAGCAGAATACACTAGAGCACTGCAGAATGGAGAAAACCACCAAACAGCAATGTACAGCACAAAGGTAGAAGATATCCTAACCTAACCAGACGAACCCTAACATAACCGCAAGTAGAATAACTAAACCTAACGTGCCGCGACAACTATTGCTGGCTTCCCAAGAGGCAAGCAGAATATGATAGAGCACATTAGGGCATAGAGGTCCATAGGATATCAGTGTATAGCACGGAAGTCAAATCAATCCAATCCTCGCCCAGGCTAACATAACGTAGCCAAACGTAGCCCAACTCATCATATCGTGACACGGCCGCCATTTCTGTGGAGTAGAGTATAGTAGAGTATAGTAGAGCAACGAAGAGCGCAGAAATCCACAGAATAGAAGTGTATAGCATAAAAGTGAATGCAATCCTATCGTAACATACACACACGTTACCTAACCGAACACAGCCTAACACAATCTAACGTGCCGAGGCCACCATTGCTGTCATCCGCAGCGCCTGTCAGAACATGTTAGAACACAGTAGAGACCAGAAATTCACCGAATAGCATTGTACGGCGCAAAAGTCGAAGTTATCCTGTCCTTGCCTAACCAAACGAAGCATAAGCGGACGTAACTTTGCCCTACATGGTGTTCCACGGCCGCTACCGCTGGCCATACGAGAGCTAAGCAGCGTATAACAGAGCAATACGAGACGCAGAAACAGTCCGGATAGCAGTGTACAGCTCAAAAGTCAAAGCTATACTAACCAAACCTAACCATGCCCAACCCAACCATATGTAACGTAACTCAGCCTAACGTGCCGAGAAAACTATTCCTGGCATCCACAGAGACGAGCAGGTTGTGATAGCGCACAGAAGAGCACAGACATCCATAGCACAGCAGTGTGTAGTACAAAAGTCGAAGTTATACTAACCTAACACTACGCAACCTAACGTAACCAAACGCAATGTAGCTCAACCTATCGTGCCGCGCCCATTACTGGTAGCCGCCACGAGGCCAAGCATATGAGAGTAGAGCAAAGCAGAGGGCAGGAATCCACGGAACGCCAGTGTATGGCACGAAAGTCAAACCAATCCCAACCGTTCTTAGCCTAACCTAACCAATCCAAACGTAACATAACTCAACCTATCGAGCCACAACCACCACTGTTGGTGTCCCGATTGTCGAGCGGAGTATAGTAGAGCTACGTAGAACGCAGAAATCCACCGAATAGCAGTGTATAGCTCAAAAGTTAAAGCTAACCATTCCTAACTTAACTGACAGCGACATAACCGAAAGTAACCTATCTCAAAGTAACTTGACGAGACCTCTATTGCTGTCCTTCCCAGAGCCCAGTAGAGCGCACTAGAGCGAATTAGAGCGCAGAAATCCATCAAATTGCAGTGTATAGCATAAAATTCGAAGTAGTTACACCTACCACAACCAATAGTAACATATGCAAACGTAACCAAACTCAACATTACATGACGAGAAAACTATTCCTGGGATTCACAGAGACAAGCAAAATGTACTAGAGCACAATAGTGCGCAGATATCCACCTCATTGCTGTCTATAACGAAAAGGTCAAAAATACCCAAACCATACCTGGCCCAACCTAACCTAACCAGTTGTAGCCCAACCCAACATTACGTGTCTACGCCACTATAGTTGGCCTCCCAGCGCCAGGCAGAACGTACTAGGGCGCACCAGAGCGCAGAAATCCCCCGAAGAGCAGTGTACAGCCCAAAAGTCAAAGCCACCCTATCCTAATGAATACAAACTTGGCATAACCAAACGTAACATAACTAAACCTAAAGTAAGGCGACCACAATTTCTCGCCTCCGCAGAGTCGAGCAGAACATATTAGAGGTCAGTAGAGAGCAGAAATCCACCGTATAGCAGCGTAGAACACAAACGTCAAAGAAATCCTGACCAAGACTTCCTAACTTATCCTAACGAACCGATCCCCAACTCAACCTAACGCACCGGGACTACCAATGCTGGCTAGCCCGGAGCCAAGCCGGACATATTGGAGCAGAGTAGAGGGCAATATCCCACTGAATAGCACTGTACAGTACAAAAGTCTAATCCATTCTGTCCTAACTTGACCAAACGTAACATAAACAAACGTAGCTAAACTCATACTAACGTGCCGAGAGCACTGTTGCTGGCCGCCACAGAGCCAAGCAGAACATTCCAGAGTAGAGTAGACCACAGAAATCCACCGCACTGCAGTATATAGCACAAAATCGGAATATAACCTGACCTAACCTGACCTGACCTAACCGAACCAAACGTAGCACATCTCAACATAACTTGCAGCGAACACTGCTCCTGGCTTACACAGAGACAAGCAGAATGTAGAAGAGTACAGTGGATCACAGAAAGCCATCGAATGACGGTGTATAGCACGAAAGTCTAAGCTACCCTAGCCAAACCTAACCTAACATAAACTAACTGAACGTAACTTAACTCAACCTGACGTGCCGCGACCACTATTGCTCGTATCCCCAGAGTCGAGCAGAGTATAGCAGAGCAATGTAGAGGGCAGAAATCCACCGAATAGTATGGTATAGCACAAAAGACGTATAAATCCTTGCCGAACCATCCTAACCTAACCTAACGAAACGTAACGCGATTCAGCCTATACTGCCGAGGAACCACTATTGCTGGCCTCCTCAGAGCCAAGCTGAAAATATTACAAAAGGGTAGAGCGCAGAAATACGCGGATAGCAGTTTATAACACAGGAGTCTACACTATGCTGTCACAACCTCACCAAACGGAACACAACCCAACGTAGCATAGCTCAAGCGAACGAGCCTATGCCACTATTGCTAGCATCTGCAGAGCAATGCAGAATACGCTACAGCACAGTGGAGAGCAGAAATCACCTCCATTGGAGTGTATAGCAAAAAAGTCTGATACCCAAGCCTTACCTGACCTAATCTAACAAAACCAATAGCAGCCCAACTTAAAATAGCATGCCGAGGCGACTACTTCTGCGCACGCCATATCCAATCAGAACGTACCAGAGCGCACCAGATCGTGGAAGTCCACCCAATAGCATTGTAAAGCTCAAAAGCTAGGGTACCCTAACCTAACCTGACCTAAACTAACCTAACCAATCGTAACCTAACTCAACTTAACCAACCGCGACCACTATCGCTGGCCACCACAGAGTCGAGTAAAACTAACTAATGTCAACGGGAGCGCAGAAATCCATAGTATTGCAGTGTGTAGCACAAAAGTCGTATCTGTCCAGACCTAACACAGGCTAACATAACATAACCAAACGCTACACAACTCAACCTGACGTGTCACGAACGCTATTGCTCGCCTCGCCATGGTCGAGTAGTTACAAGTAGCGTAATGTAGAGTGTAGAAGTGAACCGAATAGCAGTGTATAGCACAAGAGTCGAAGATACACTAACCCGAACTGTCCCAACATAGCCTACCTACACGCAGCATAACTCAAAATAACGTGCCGCGAACACTGTTGCTGGCATTCTCGGAGAAAAACAGAATATAGTAGAAGTATGGAGTTCACAGAAATCCACCGAGAGGCAGTGTTTAGCACGAAAGTGAGAGTGGCCTATCCCAAACTAGCCAAACGTTAAGTACCCAAACGCAGTTTAACACATCCTAACATGACGAGACCAATACAGGTGGCATCCCCAGAGCCAAGAACAGTATACTAGAGCACAGTAGTGCGCTGAAACCCGCGGAAAACAGTGTATAGCACATAAGTCCGACCTATCTTATCACAACCTCAACAAACATAACACACCCGAGCGTAGCATAACTCAACGTAACGTGCCGAGGCCACAACTACTGGTCTCCCCAGGTCCAAGCAGGATATACTGGAACATAGCAGGGTGCAGAAATCCACCGAATAGCATGGTATAGCGCAAAGGACGAAGAAATCCTACCCAAACCTTCCTAACCTTACCGAAAAATACGTGACTTAACTCAAACTAAAGTGCCGAGACCACTATTACTGGCGGCCACAGAGCCATTCAGAGCACATTAGTGCGCAGTAGAGCGCAGATATTCGCGGATAGCAGTGTATGGCGCAAAAGTCATAGCTACCCTTACCAAACCCAAAATAGCCTAACCCAACCAAACATAACCTAACTCAACCTGACATGCAGCGACCGCTATTGCTGACCTTCCCAGAGTCAATCGGAGTATAACAGAGCAGAGTAGGGCGCCGAAATCCACCGAATAGCTGTTTACGGCACAAAAGTCAAAGTTATCCTAACCTAACCTAACCAAACGAATCTTAAACAAACTCAATCAAATACAACCTATCGTGCCCAGACCAGTATTGCCGGTCTCCGCTTCGTGAAGCAGAACATATTAGAGGAGAGTAGAGCGCAATAGCCCATTTAATGGCAGCGTTTTGCAGGAAAGTCGAAGATATCGTAGCCTGACCCAATTTAATCTAATCTAACCAAATATAACCTATCTCGTACTAAAGTGCCGAGACTACTGTTGATGGCTTCCCTAAAGCCAAACAGAGCATATTACGGCGCATAAGTGCGCTTAAATCGACCGAGGAGCAGTGTATAGCGCAAGAGTCATAGCTTTCCTAGCCGAACCTATCCAAACATAACATTACCAAACGTAACTTTCCTCAGCCTTCCTTGACACGACCACATTTGCTGGCCGCCCTAGAGCCTAGAAGGACGTATTAGAGGAGAGTAGAGAGAAGAAATCCATAAAATTGTAGTGTATAGCTGAAATTTCAAAGCCATCCAGACCTAACACAGGCTAACCTAACTAATCCAAAGGTAACGTAACAGCACCTAACGTGCCTAGACCACTATTACTGCCCTCCCCAGGGTGGAGCAGAGTATAGTAGAACACAGTATGGCCCAGGAGTTCGTAGAATGGCAGTACTGAGCACAAAATTAGCGGATGACCGAATCTAACCAAACAATGCCTAATATAATCAATCGTAATCCAGCATATCCTAAAGTGTCGCGACAACTATACGTGGCCTCCTCAAAGCCCAGCAGGTTACAGTACAGCAATGTGGAGCGCAGAATTCCACCGATACCAACGTATGTCACGAAAGGAAAATCTATCCTATCGTAACATATCCAAACGTAATATCAGCAAACGTAACATAACCTACGCTGACGTGCCGAAACCACTTTCGCTGTCCTCCATAGAGACATGCAGAAAATACTAGGGCACAGCAGATCGCAGGAATCCCCTGGATAGCAGTGTATAGCACAAAAGTCAAAGCAGCCCTGGAGTAACATAGCCAAACATAGTATAACCAAACGTAACCTAGCTCCACCTAACCGACCTACACAACTGCTGCTGACTTCCGCTGAGTCAAGCAGAATATACTACAGCCCAGTAGATAACAGCAATCCTCAGCGTTGCAGTGCATAGCACAAAAGTCAAAGATATACCATCCAAACCTGACCTAACCTAACCAAACCAAACTTTAAAAGCACAACTTAACGTGAAGAAACCTCTATGGCTGGGCTCCCCAGAGACAAGCAGAATATAGCAGAACACAGTCGAGCGCAGAAATCCACCGAACAACAGCATATAACACGAAAGCCGTAGCTATCCTCACCGAACTTAACCCAACATAAACTATCCTGAAGTCACATAACCCAAACTAAAGTGCCGAGACCATTATTGCTGTCATTCCCAGGGCTAAGCAGAGTAAAGAAGAGCACAGTAGAGCGCATAAATCCTCCGAATAGCAGTGTTTAGCACGATGGACTAAGTTAACCTGACCGAGATGATCCAAAACCTAATCTATACATACGTAACATAACCCAACTTAACGTGCCGAGGCGGCTGTTGCTGGCCCCCGCAGTTCCATGCAGAAGAAATTAGAACACAGTAGAGCACAGAAATGTGCGGATAGCAGCGAACAGTACAAAAGTAGAAGGTATCCTAACCTACCATGATCCAACCTTACCTAATGGAGCGTAGCGTGGCTCAACATAACATGCCGCGACCTCTGCTGCAGACTTCCCCAAAGCCAAGCACAATATAGTAGATCACATTAGTTCACAGGTATTCAACACATAATAGCGTATAGCACGAAAGTCAAAGCTATAATAACCGAAATTAACCTAACCTAATCAAACCACACGTAACCTAACACAAACTAGCGTTCTACGACCACAGCTGCTCGCCTCCGGGTAGTCAAGCGGAGTACAGTAGAGCAATGTAGGGCGCGCAAATTCACCGAGCAGCAGTGTACGGCACAAAGGTCAAAGATATCCCAACCCAACCTGACACAACCTAACCAAACCAAACGTTAAGAAGCACAACTTAACGTGCCGAGAAAACTATGGCTGGGCTTCCCAGAGCCGAGGAGAGAAAATGAGAAAGGAGTAAAGCTCTGAAATGCGCGGATAGCAGGGAATGCCACAAAAGTCTAAATTATACCATCCTTGCCTCACAAAGCGCAACCCATCCAAGCGTAACCTAGCACAACCTAACGTGCCGCGACCACAATTACTGGCTACCCAAGAGCCAGGCGGAGCATATTAGAACACATTAGAGAGCAGAAATTCACCGCACTGCAGTGCAAAGCAGGAAAATGGAAGATACCTTAACCTAATCTTACCTAACATAACCTACACGAACGAAGTGTAACTGAACATAACATGATGAGGCAATTATTGCTGAACTGCCCAGAGCCAAGCAGAATATATTGGAGTACAGTAGAAGGCGGAAATCCACCGAAAAACAATGTACGGCGCAAAAGTCAAGCCCTTCGTAGCCTAACCTATCCAAACGTAACACAACCGAACGTAACATGACTCATACTATCGCGCCGAGAACGCTATTGCTTGCCTCCCCAGGGCCAAACAGTATATACAACAGCACAGTAGAGCGCAGAATTCCGCCGCATTGAAGTGCAAAGCACAAAAGACACACGTAACCTGACCAAACCTAAACAAACCGAACCTAATCAAACGTAACATGGATCAACCCAACGTGCGGCGACCATTATCGCTGGTGACCCATAGTCAAGCGCAATACGACTGAGCACAGCAGAGCACTGAATTCCAAAGTATGTCTATGATCATCACAAAAGTCAAAGCTATTCTACCATAACCCAACATAACCTAACATAACCAAACGTAATCTGGCTAAACTAACGTGCCACAACCTGTATTGCTGGCATCCCCAGAGCCAAGCAGAGCATATTAGAGAACAGCATAGCGCAGAAGTTCCCCGAATAGCAGTGTACAGCACAAAGGTCAATAGTACTCTCTCCTACAGTAACCAAACGTAGCACAACCAAACGCAACCAAGCTCCACCTAACCACCCTGCACCACCATTGCTGACCTTCCCAAAAGCCAAGCAGAATATACTACAGCGCAGCAGATCACACACATCTGCGTTATTCCAGCGTATAGCACAGAAGTCGGAGATATCGTAACCTAAGCCAGACAATCCTAACCTAACCAGACAATCCTAACCTAACCAAACGTATCCTAAATCTGCCTATCGCGCCGCTAAGGTCAAAGATATCCCAACCCAACCTGACACAACCTAACCAAACCAAACGTTAAGAAGCACAACTTAACGTGCCGAGAAAACTATGGCTGGGCTTCCCAGAGCCGAGGAGAGAAAATGAGAAAGGAGTAAAGCTCTGAAATGCGCGGATAGCAGGGAATGCCACAAAAGTCTAAATTATACCATCCTTGCCTCACAAAGCGCAACCCATCCAAGCGTAACCTAGCACAACCTAACGTGCCGCGACCACAATTACTGGCTACCCAAGAGCCAGGCGGAGCATATTAGAACACATTAGAGAGCAGAAATTCACCGCACTGCAGTGCAAAGCAGGAAAATGGAAGATACCTTAACCTAATCTTACCTAACATAACCTACACGAACGAAGTGTAACTGAACGTAACATGATGAGGCAATTATTGCTGAACTGCCCAGAGCCAAGCAGAATATATTGGAGTACAGTAGAAGGCGGAAATCCACCGAAAAACAATGTACGGCGCAAAAGTCAAGCCCTTCGTAGCCTAACCTATCCAAACGTAACACAACCGAACGTAACATAACTCATACTATCGCGCCGAGAACGCTATTGCTTGCCTCCCCAGGGCCAAACAGTATATACAACAGCACAGTAGAGCGCAGAATTCCGCCGCATTGAAGTGCAAAGCACAAAAGACACACGTAACCTGACCAAACCTAAACAAACCGAACCTAATCAAACGTAACATGGATCAACCCAACGTGCGGCGACCATTATCGCTGGTGACCCATAGTCAAGCGCAATACGACTGAGCACAGCAGAGCACTGAATTCCAAAGTATGTCTATGATCATCACAAAAGTCAAAGCTATTCTACCATAACCCAACATAACCTAACATTACCAAACGTAATCTGGCTAAACTAACGTGCCACAACCTGTATTGCTGGCATCCCCAGAGCCAAGCAGAGCATATTAGAGAACAGCATAGCGCAGAAGTTCCCCGAATAGCAGTGTACAGCACAAAGGTCAATAGTACTCTCTCCTACACTAACCAAACGTAGCACAACCAAACGCAACCAAGCTCCACCTAACCACCCTGCACCACCATTGCTGACCTTCCCAAAAGCCAAGCAGAATATACTACAGCGCAGCAGATCACACACATCTGCGTTATTCCAGCGTATAGCACAGAAGTCGGAGATATCGTAACCTAAGCCAGACAATCCTAACCTAACCAGACAATCCTAACCTAACCAAACGTATCCTAAATCTGCCTATCGCGCCGCGGCCCCTATTTCTTACCTCTCCAGAGGAAAGTAGAGCATATTAGATCACAGTAGAGCGAAGAAATCCACCGAGGAGCAGTGTATTGCACGAAAGACAAAATTATCATAGCCTAACCCGACCAAGCATAGCATATCCAAAGGTAACCAAACTCCACCTAACAGACCTAGACCAATATTGCTGACCACGCCAGAGCCAAGCAAAACATACTAGAGCACAACAGAGCGCAGAAATCCTCCGCACAGCAGTGTATAGCACAAAATCCAGATCATTCATTTTGTAACCTAACCAAACGTAACACAACCAAACGTGACCTAACACAGCCTAACGTGCCGATGCCACAATTGCTGGCCACGCAGGGACATGCAGAATATGCTAGAGCACAGTAGGGCGTAGAAATCGACCGCATTGCAGTGCACAGCACAAAAGTGGATGGGATCCAGGCCACACCTAACCTAACCTTACATAACCAAACGTAACGTGACACAACATAACGTGCTGCGACCACTATTGCTGGCATCCCCAGAGACAAGCAGAGTACATTAGAGTACAGAAGAGCGCAGAAATCCGCCGAACAGCAATGTATAGCACAATAGTCTTAGCTAGCCCCTCCTAACCTGACCGATCCTAACGCCACCAAACGTAACATAACGAAACTTATCGTGATGCGGCCGCCATTGCATGCCTCCGCAGAGCCAAGCAGAATATACGAATGAACAGTGGATCGCAGAAATCCATCGTACAGGTGTGCATACCTCGTAAGCCAAAGCTATCCGAACCTAACCCAGACTAACATAACATAGCCATATGTAGCCTAATTCAACCAAACGTGCCGAGACCACTATTTCCAGCCTCGCCATAGTCGAGCAGAGTATAGTAGATCAATGTAGAGTGTATGGATCCACCGAATAGCAGTCTACAGCACAAAAGTCAAATCTACCATATCCTAACGTTTCCAAACGCAATTTGAACAAACGTAACATAACTTAACCTAACGTGACGAGACCACAGTTGCTGGCCTCCCCAGAGACAGGCAGAACATACTGCAGCACAGTAGCGCACAAAGCGCATGCAAATAGCAGTGTGTAGCACAGAAGTCAATGAAATCACAGCCTATCCTGCCCTTACCTAACCTAGCCAAACGTAGACTAACTAAACCTAACAAGCGGAGTCCACCATTGCTGGCCTCGGCATTGCCATGAAGAACATGTTAGAGGAGACGAGAGCGCCGAAATCCATAGAATCGCAGGGTATACCATAGAAGACGAAGCTACCCATACCTGTCCCAGACGAACGTTACATGTCCTAACGTGACAGAACTCAAGCCCAAGTGCCGCGGCAACAGTTTCTGGCATACCCACAGCATATCAGAGCATACAAGATCACAGCAGAGCGCAGAAATCCACCGAATGGCAGTGTATAGCGCAAAATTCGAAGCTATACTCTCCTAGCCTAAGCAACCGTAGCATACACAAGCGTTACCTTTCTGAGACTAACGTGCAGCGACCACTATTGCTGGCCGTGCCACCGTTGAGCAGTGTAAGTAGAACGCAGTAGATCGCAGAAGTCCACCGAAAAACAGTTTATACCAGGAAAGTCGTGGCTATCCAAACCTGACCCAAACAATCATAAACTTAACAAGCGTAACCTAACTCAACATAACTTGCCGGGACCACTAATGCTGTCATCCCAGAGCAAAGCTGAACGCACTAGAGTACAGTAGATCGTAGGGGGCCAAGAAATTACAGCGAAGAGCACAAACGTCAGGGATACCCTAACCTCACATAACCTAAACTAT
This sequence comes from Eufriesea mexicana, assembly GCF_001483705.2. Classification (NCBI taxonomy): domain Eukaryota; kingdom Metazoa; phylum Arthropoda; class Insecta; order Hymenoptera; family Apidae; genus Eufriesea; species Eufriesea mexicana. The sequence goes on along the minus strand of NW_016910726.1, from coordinate 78,752 downwards.
CTCAACCAAAGGCAGACTTACTGAACGTAACGAGCAAAATCCCCTATTGCTGGCTTCTCAATCGCCAAGTAGAACATTCTAAATGAGGGTAGAACGCAGAAGTCCAAAGTATGGCAATGTATAGCTGGAAAGTCGTAGCAACCGTAACCTAACCCAGATAAACCTAAGCTAACCAAACTTAACATAACTCAGCCTAACCTGCCGAGACCACCATTGGTGTCATCCCAGAACCCAGCAGAGCATACTACTGTACAGAAGAGCGCAGAAATCTACCTAACAGCAGTGTAGAGCACAAAAGTCAGATATATCCTGTCCTTACCTAACCTAACCCAACCTCACGTAACCAAACGTAGCCTAAGACGAGGTAACAAGCCAGTACCACAATTGCTGTCCTTCACAGAGCCAAGCTGAGGGCACTAGAGCACAGTAGAGGGCAGAAGCCCGCCGAACGACAGTGTACAGCACAAAAGTCAATGCTACACTCTTCTAACTTAACCAATCGTAGCATAAGCAAACGTAACATAACTCAACCTAACCAGCAGCGACCACTATTGCTGGCCTCCCCAGATTCGAGAAGAGTATAGTAGAGCACAGTAGCAGAATGCTACCAGATAGCAATGAACAGCACAAAAGTCAAAGATAGCCTAACCTAACCGTACCTAATCTAAACTTAACCGAACGCAGAACAATAGTACCGAACGAGACGAGACATCTATTGCTAGCTTCCCCAGAGCCAAGCAGAATATATTAGAGCACAGCAGAACGGAGCAATTCGCTTAATATTTGTGTTTAACACAAAAGTCAAAGCCACCCTAATCGAACCGAGCATAACCTAACGTGACAAGCGTTACCTATCTCAACTTATATTGCCACGACCGCTATAGCTGGACTCCCCAGAGTCGAGCAGAGAGTAGTAAAGCAATGAAGAGCCCAGAAGTCCACCGAATAGCAGTTTATAGCGCAAAAGTAGCAGCTACCCTGTCCTAACCTATCCAAACGTAACCCAACCGAACGCATCTTAACTCAACCTATCGTGTGGATACCACTATTGCTGGACTCCACTGCACCAAGCAGGGCATATTGGAGCAGAGTAGACCGCAGGAACTCACCGAATAGCATTGTATAGCACAAAAGTCAGAGCTATCCTATCCTAACCAAGCCGGACGTAACATAGGCAGACGTTACGTAACCGAATATGACGTGCCACGACCGATGTTCCTGGCCTCACGGCAGCTAAGCAGTTTATAGCAGAGCAATATTGGACGCTGTAATTGTCCGAATAGCAGTGTATAGCGTAAAAGTAAGAGACATCCAAACAAATCGTAGCCAAACTTAACCGGACCAAACGTATCACAACTAAACCTAACTTGCCGAGAACATTATTCCTGGCGCCGGCAGAGACAGGCAGATTGGGATAGCGCACAAATTAGCTCAGAAGTCCGTAGGATGCACGTGTGTAGCACAAAAGCCGAAGTTATCGTAACCCAACTCAACGTAACCTTATCTAGCCAAAAGTAATGTAACTTAAACTAACGTGCGGCGACTACTACTGCTGGCCCCCCGATAGTCGAGGAGAGTATAGTAGAGCAATGTAGAGTGTAGAAATCCACCCAATATCCGTCTATAGCTCAAATGTCAAAGCTACATTATCCTAACTTATCCAATTGTGACATTACCAAACGAAGCATATCAATGCCTATGGTGCCACGTACCTTACCGCTGACATCCCAAGATTCTAGCAGAGTATTGTAGAGCACAGTGGAGCGCAGACTGCCACCAAATAGCAATGAATACCACAAAAGTGAAAGATATCCTAACATTACCAGGCATCACCCAACCAACCACACGTACAATAACTAAACCTAACGAGCCGAGATATCTATTGCTGGCCTCCCTAGAGCCAAGCGGAACATACTAAAGCACAGAAGAGCATAGAAATTCACCTAATAGCCGCGTATAACACAAAAGTCTAAGCCTACCAAACCGAACCAAACCTAACCTGACTTAACCAAACTTACTTATCTCAACCTGTCGTGCCACAGCAGCCATTATTGGCCTCCCCATAGTCGAGTAGAGAATAGTAGAGCAGCGGGGATCGCAGAAATCCACGGAAGAGCAGTGTACAACACAAGAGTCAAAGTTATCCTATCATAACCTAACCAAATGTAACACAACCGAACGTGACATACCAAAACCTAACGTGCTTAGACCACCATTTCTGGCCTCCCCACTGCCAAGCAGCACTTATTAGAGGAGAGTGGAGCGCTGAAGTCAATAGAATGGCAGTGTATAGCAGAAATGTCAAAGCTATCCAAACCTAACTCATGCTAACATAACATAGCCGAACGTAACACAACTCAACCTAACGGCACATGGCCACCATTTCTGGCCTGCCGAGAGCCAGATAGAGTATAGCAGAGCAATGTAGGACTCTGAAATCCACCCAATATCAGTGTATAGCGCGAAGTGAAAGCTATGCTATTCTAACATAACCAAACTCAATGCAGCCAAACGTAACCTAACTCAACCTAACGTGCCGAGACATATATTGCTGATCTGCCGAGTGGCAAGCCGTGCATATTAGGGCGCAGTAGCTCGCTGAACTCCATAGAATCGCAGTGTATAGCGCGAATGTCAAAGCTATCTTTTGCTAACCTAAACAAACGAGACATAGCCAAGCGCAACCTACCGCATCTAACGTGTCGAGCCCACGATTGCCTGTCTCCACAGAGCCAAGCTGAATATCCTAGAGCACAGTAGAGCGCAGGATGCCACCAAATAGCAGCATAAGACGGAAAAGTCAAAAATATCCTAACCTAACCTGACCTAACCTGGCCTAACCAAACCTAGAGTGAATAATCCAAACAAGCCGAGACCTCTAATACTGGCCTCTCCAGAGCCAAGCAAAACATATTAGTGAAAACTAGGGTGCCGAAACCCACCGATTTGAAGTGTACAGCACAAATGCAATAGCCATACTAGCCTAACCCGAGCAAACCTAGCACACATCCTGACATAACATAGCCCAAACAAACGCGCCACGAACGCTGTTGCTGGCCTCCCGAGATTCAAGCAGAATATACTTGAGCACTGTAGAGCGCAGAGTTCCACCGCTTCCCAGTGAATAGCACAAAGGCCGTAGATATCCTGACCTAACCTGACCTAACATAACCTAGCCAAACGTACCATTGCTCAGCATGACGTGCCGCGACCACTGCTCGTGGCCTCCTCAGAGCCAAGCAGATTGTAGTAGAGCGCAGTAGATCGCAGGAAACCACGGAAGGGCAGTTCAAAGCTTAAAAGTCAGAGTAGCCTGTCCTAATCTATCCAAATGTATCAAACAATAACGTAATCTGACTCAACCTAACATGACGAGACAAATATTTCTGGCCTTCACAGAGCCACGCAGAAATACCGAAGCACATTAGAGCGCAAAGACCCATAGAATCGCAGTGTATAGCAATAAAGTCAAAGCAATCCTATCATAACCCAACCAAGCGTAACGTAACAAACGTAACCTAACTCTACCTAACGTGCCGCAACCACTACTGCTGGCCTCCATATAGAGGAGGAAATCATAGTATATGAGAGTAGTGGTCAGAAATCCATTGTACCGCAGTGTACAACAGAAAAGTAAAAGCTACCCAAACCTAGCGCTAACTATCATAACTTAACCAAACGCAGCCTAGCTCAGTGCAACCTGCCGCGACCCCCATTGCTGGCCTGCCCAGAGCCGATAAGGACATATTAGAGTAGAGCAGAGCACAGAAATCCTGAAATTCGCTGTGTACAGCAGATTAGTCAAAGCTATTCGAACCTACTACAAACCGGCGTAACCTAACCAAAAGTAGCAAAACACGACATAACGTGCCGCGACCAGTATGGCTGGCCTCCACACAGCCAAGCAGAATACTGCAGAACGTAATAGAGTGCAAAATTCCTCCGAATAACGGTGGACAGCACGAAAGTCACAGCTACCCTGACCGAAGATAACATTACCTAGCATAACCAAACCTAACCTAACACCCCAACATGCCGAGGCTACAATTGCTATCCTCCTTAGATCCAAGCAGAACATATGCGATAGGGGTAGAGAACTGAAATCCACAGAACCACAGTGTTTCGCAGAAAAGTCGAAACTACACACTCCTAACCTAACCAAACGTGACAAAACCGAACGAAACCAAACTCAGCCTATCGTGCCGTGGACATTGCTGCCCTCCTCCCCAGGGTCAAGCAGATTGTACCACAGCGCAGCAGAGAGCGGAAACCTATCTCAATGCAGTGTATAGCACAAAAGGCGATGATATCCTAACATAACCTGACCCAACCTTTCCTAACCAAACGTAGCCTAACGCAACGATACATGCCGAGGACAGCATTGCTGGCGTCTCCAGAGCCAAGCAAAGCGTACGAGGCCACAGTAGAGAGCGGAAATCCATAAATTTGCCGTGTACACCAGAAAAGTCAAAGGTATCCAAGCCTACCCCAGGCTAACATAACCTAACCGAACTTAGCCTAACCCGAAATAACGTGCCGCGACCACTATTGCAGGCCACGCCGGGGCCAAGCAGGGTAGAGTAGAGCCAAGTTGAGGGCAGAGAGCTTCCCAATAATGGTGGACGGTACGAAGGTCAAAGGTACTATAACCGATACTCTCATAACATTTCGCGACCAAACGTACCGCATCCAAACCCAACGAACCGAGACCTCTATTGCTGGCCTACCCAGAGCCTAGCAGAAAATGTTAGAGCACATTGGAGCACAGAGATCAAACGAATATCAGTGTATAGCGCAAAAGTCTAATGCAACCTATCTTAACCAAACCAAGCGTAACTTAACCGAAGCTCAATCCAGCGAGCCGCAACCACTATAGCTACCCTCCCAAGAGCCAAGCATAACATATGAGAGGAAAGTAAAGCTCGGATATCCATTGGGTCGGAGTGTGTAGTGCAAAAGTCAAAGCAACCCTATTATAACATAGCCAAACGTAACATAACCGAACGTAACATGACTCTGCAAATCGAGCCGAGTACACTGTTGCTCGCTTCCCCAGAGCCAAGCAGAGTGCACTAGAGCACAGTAGGTCGCAGGTATCCACCGCATTGCAGTGAAAAACACAGGAGCCGCAGATATCCTAGCATAACCTGTCCTACCCTAACCTAACCGAACGTAGAACATCTCAGCACAACGTGACGCGACCACAGCTCGTGGCCTCCCCAGGCCGATGCAGACTATTGTAGAGCACACTATACCACAGAAATCCACCGAAAAATAGTGTATAGCACGAAAGCTAAAGACATCCTGACCAAACATACCCTTACACCACCGAACGAAACGAATCCTAACTAAACGTAACGTGACGCGTCCATTATTGCCGGCCGCACCAGTGCCAAGCATAACATAGTAAAGCTCAGTCGAGCGCAGAAATTCTCCGTGCAGCTGTGCATAGCACGAATGTCAAAGAAAACCTGACCGAGCTTAATAAAACCTAACCTATCCTAAGGTACCATAGCTCAACCTAACGTAACGAGATCAATATTGCTGGTCTCCCAGGAGCCAAGCAGAACATGGAAGAGCACAGTCGAAAGCAGAAATCCGCCGAATATCAGTGTATAGCACAAGAGTCAAGGCTACCGCATACTACCCTAACAAAACGTAACGTATCCGTGCGTAACATTGCACCACATAACAAGCCGAGGTCACTCCTCCTGGCCTCCCCAGAGCCAAGCAGAATGTACTACATCACGGTAGAGCGCCGAAATCCGCCGCAATCCGCCGTATTGCACAGCACAAAAGCCGAAGAACCCTATTCCAACCTAGCCAAACGTTATATATACAAACGTAACCTAACTCAACCTAACATGACGGGACCAATATTGCTGGCGTCCACAGTGGCGAGCAGAGAGTAAGATAGCACAGAAGTGTGCAGGCATCCACCCAACTGCAGTGAACATCACAAAAGTCGAAGGTAGCCTAACCTAAGCAGACACAACCTAACCCATTCAAACGTATCATAACTCAACGTTGCGTGCCGCGACAACAGCTGGTGGACTCCACAGAGCCAAGCAGAATATAGTAGAGCACAGTAGATAACAGGATACCACCGGATAATAGTGTATAGCGCGATAGGCTAAGCTATCTGAGCCTCAAAAGCATACAGTATCCTAAACAAACATAGCCTGACTGAAACTTACATGACGAGACCGCCGTTACTTACCTCCCCAGAGTCGACCAGAGTATAGTAGAGCAACGTGGAGCGTACAAACACAACGAATATCTGTGTGTTGCGCAAATGTCAAAGCTACACTCTCCTAACATATCCAAACCAAATATAACCAAACGAAACCTAACTTAATCTAACGTGATGAGACCACAAGTGGCGGCTTCCACATAGCCAGGCAGATCATTTTAGAGCACAGTAGACCGCAGAAATCAACCGAATAGCAGTGTATAGCACAAAGGTCAAAGTTATCATCTCCTAACCTGACCAATCGAAGCATAGCCGAACGCAGCCTAGCTAATACAAACGCGTCGCGAACAATATTCCTGGCGTTCTCAGTGCCAAGCGGAGCATAATAGAGTACAGAAGAGCGCAGAAACACACCGAATGTTAGTGTACAGCACAAAAGTCAAAGCCACACTTATACCAGAGTATAGTAGAGCAACGTGGAGCGTACAAACACAACGAATATCTGTGTGTAGCGCAAATGTCAAAGCTACACTCTCCTAACATATCCAAACCAAATATAACCAAACGAAACCTAACTTAATCTAACGTGATGAGACCACAAGTGGCGGCTTCCACATAGCCAGGCAGATCATATTAGAGCACAGTAGACCGCAGAAATCAACCGAATAGCAGTGTATAGCACAAAGGTCAAAGTTATCATCTCCCAACCTGACCAATCGAAGCATAGCCGAACGCAGCCTAGCTAATACAAACGCGTCGCGAACAATGTTCCTGGCGTTCTCAGTGCCAAGCGGAGCATAATAGAGTACAGAAGAGCGCAGAAACACACCGAATGTTAGTGTACAGCACAAAAGTCATAGCCACGCTTGCCAAACTTCACCTAACCTAACCTAACCAAACGTAACCCAGCACAACCTATCGTGCCGCGACCAATATTGCCGGCCTCTACACAGCGAAGCAGTACATATTCGAGGAAAGTAGAGTGCAGAAACCCATAGAATCGCTGTGCTCAGCGGAAAAGTCAAAGATTCCCAAACGTAACGCAAGCCATCGTAACATGAGCAAACGCAGCCTAACTCAACATAACGTGCCGCGACTACCATTGCTGGTCTCCCCAGATCCTGCCAGAATATAGTAGAGGCCAGCAGAGAGCAGAAATCCGCCGAATAGCAGTGTATAGCACGATAGTCAAAGCTACCCTATGTAAACTTAACCAAACCTAACTTAGACGAACGTAACCTAACTGAGCCCGACGAGCCACGATCAACATTGCTGGCCTCCCTGGAGTCGAGAAAGGGGCGGTAGAGAAATGTAGGGCGCGGAAATGCACCGTATAGTAGTGCTTAGCACAAAAGTCAAATCCATCCTAGCTCGAAGTAACCGAACGTAACATCACCAAACCCAACGTAACTCATTCTAACGTGCAGCGAACACTATTGCAGGACTCCCCAGGGCCAACCAAAATATAGTAGAGACAAGCAGTGAGCCGAAATCCACCTAATAACCGTTTACACCACGATGTCAAAGCTATCCAAACCTATGCCGAGCTAACATAACCGAGCCGAACGCAACCTAACACAACCTAATTTGCCGCGACCACTATTCCTGCCCTCCACACAGCGATGCAGAATGTATTAGGGTAGGGTATAGCGCAGAACTTCACTGAATCGCAGCGTAAAGCAGAAAAGTCGAAGCTACCCGAACCTCGCCCAAACAAACTTAACCTTGCCAGACGTATCCTGAATCAACATAACGTGCAGCGACCACTATTGCTGGCCCTCTCAGAGCCAAGCAGAGCATACTGGGGCACAGTAAAGCGCAGATGCCCACCGAATAACAGTGTACAGCACAAAAGCCAAAGCTCTCCTGCCCGAACATAACGTAACGTAACTCAACCCAACCTTCCACGACAACTATTTCTGGCCTACCAAGGGTTGAGCAGAAAGTAGTAGAGAAAGGCAGAGCGCAGAAACCCGCCGTATAGCATTGCAAGGCACAATAGTTAAAGCTAACCGATCCTGGCCCAATCAAACATAACCAATCGAAACGTAGCATAACACAACGTAACATGCAGCGTCGACTACTACCTACCACCCAAGGGCCAAGCTGATGATATTAGAGCACAGTTGAGCGCCGGAATCCAGTGAAAATCTTTGTATAGCACAAAAGTCGAAGCCATCCTGTTCCAACTTATCCGAACCGAACCAAGACTTACGAAACCTAACTGAGCCCCACGTGCCACGATCACCATTGCTGACCTCCCAAGAGTCGCGCAGAGACCAGCACAGATCTACAGTATCCAAATGTAGCGTAATCAAACGTAGCCTAACTCAACATAACGAGCCGTGACTTCCATCTCTGGCCTTTCCAGAGACAAGCGGAACATATTGGAGCACAGTAGAGCGCAGAAATCCACCGAGTAGCACTGTATACGACAAAAGTCGAAACTAACCGTTCCTAACCTGAACAAACGTAATGTAACCAAACGTAACGTAACACAACCTGGCGTGCCGAGACAATTATTGCAGGTTACCCAGAGCCAAGTAGAACATATTGGAGAAGGGCAGGGCAGAATTCCATAGAAGCGCAGTGCACAGCACAATAGTAGAAGTTACCCTTTCCTAACGTGATCATACGTAACATAACCGGACATAGCTTAACTCAACCTAACGTGCCGAGACCACTATAACTGGCCCCCAGAGCCAAGAAGAAAATATTAGAACACCATGGAGCGAAGAAATCTGCGGATAGCAATGTACAGCGCAAAAGTCAGAACTATCCAATCCTACCCGCGCAAAACGTAACATAATCAAACGTAGCGTAACCAAGCATTTCGTGCATAGACCGCTATTACTGTCCTCCACAGAGCCAAGCGGAATATACATGAACACAGAAGGCACAGAAATCCTCCGAATAACACTGTATAGCGCAACAGTCGATGCTAACCTAACCTAACCTGTCCCAACCAAGCATGCACTAACGATGCGTTACTCAACACAACGTGATGATACCAATCTTGCTAGACTACCCAGAGCCACGCAGAACATACTAGAGCACAGTAGAAAGCAGAAATCCACCGAACAGCTGTGAATACCGCAAGAGTCTGTGCAATCGTATCCTAACATAACCAAACGTAACAAAATCATACGCAACATTACTCATCCTAACGCGCCGAGACCATTATTGCTGGCCTCCACAGAGCCAAGAAGAATATAACAGAGCACAGCAGAGCACAGAAATCCACCGCACTGCAGTGTATACCACAAAAGTCAAACATACCCTGACCTAACCTGACCTTACCTAACCTACACAAACGTAGGGTAACTGAACATCACGTGGCGAGACCAATATCGCTGGACTCCCCAGAGCCAGACAGAGCATATTGGAGCATATTAGAACTCCGAAATCCACTAAATAGCAGTGAGTAGCAAGAAAGTCGAAGTAGCATATCCCAACCTAGCCTAACGTGACATACCCGAACGTAGCCTAACTCATCCTAACATGACGAAAGCACTATTGCTGACCACACCATGGCCAACCAGAGCATATTATAGGGCAGTAGAGCGCAGAAATCCATAGAATCGCTGTGTATAGCAGAAAAGTCAATGCCATATTATCCAAACCACACCTAAGATAGCCAAACCAAACGCAACCTAACACAACATAACGTGCCGAGGACAATATTGCTCTCCTCCCCGAAGCCAAACAGAATGCACTATAGCGCAGCAGATAGCGGTAAACCACCGCACTGCTGTGTATGGCACCAAAGTCGAAGATATCCTAACCTTACCTGACCTAACCTAACCTAACCAGACGTGGTCTCACTCAAGATAACGTTCCGGGACATCATTGCTGTCCACCCCAGAGCCAAGAAGAACATACGTGACTGCAGTAGAGGGCAGAAATCCATAGATTTGCAGTGCATAGCAGAAAAGTCAAAGCTATTCACACCTAACCCAGACTGACATAACCCAACCAAACGTAGCCTAGCTCAACATAACGTGCCGCAACCACTATCTCTGGCCTCCCCAGAGCCGAGCAGGACATGTTAGAGTAGAGCAGAGAACAGAATTCCACAGAATCTCTGTGTGGAGCTGAAAAGCAAAGCTATCTGGGTCAAACACAAACTAACGTAACCTAACCAAACGTAGCATAATCGAACCTAGCGTGCCGTGACCATTACTGCTGGCCTCGCCAGGGACAAGCAGAAAATATTAGAGATCATGGGAGCGCAGAAATCAGCTGAACAGCAGTGTGTAGCACAAAAGTCAATGCCACCGTCTCGTAGCTTAGCCAACGTATCGTAACCAAACGTAACATAGTTCACACCAACGTGCGGAGGCCCCTGCTGCAGCAGCCAGAGGCAAGCAGAATATATTATAGCACGGTAGAGCGCAAACATGCATGAAACAGAAATGTTTATCAGTAAAGTCAAAGCTTCCCTATCCTATCCTAAGCAAACGAAACGTAACCGGACGTAACATATCTAAGCATGACGTGCAGATACTACTACAGCTGGCCTCCTCAGAACCAAATAAAGTGGGCTAGAGAATAGTAAAGCGCAGAAATCTGGAACACCGCAGTTAATTGCACAAAAGTTAAGGACATGCACACCTACCTGAACTAACCTAAACAAACCAAATATGACATAATTGAACGTAACATGCTGAGACCATAATTGTTGGCCTCCCCAGAGCCAAGCAGAATAAAGTGGAAACAAGGTAGAGCGCAGGAACCGACCGAATATCTTTGTGTAGCACGAAACTCTAAGCAATCTTACCCTAATCTAGCCAAACGCATCATAACCAGACGCAACAGAATTTAACCTAACATGGCGAGACTACTATTGCTGACCTCCACAGAGTCGGGCGGGCTATATTAGAGCGCGGTAGAGCGCAGGAATAAAATGCACATCAGTGTACAGTACAAAAGTCAAATGTATCCCAACAAACATGACCTAGCATCACCGAACCAGCCGTAGACAACTCGACACAACGTGCAGAAACCACCATTGCCGGCATCGCCAGAGCCAAACAGAGTATAGCATAGCAATGTATGACGCTGAAATCGACCGAATGGCAATGTATAGTAAAAGTCAAGGCTATCCCAGCCAAACCTAACGAAACCTATCTCAACCTAACTGAACGAGACACAACCTAACCTGCCGCTACCACTGTTCCTGGCGTCCCGAAACGCAATCAGAGTGTGGTAACGCACAGTAGAGCGCAGAGGACCATAGAATAGCAGTGTGCAGCAATAATGCTATAACTTTCTGAGCCTAACCTAGCCTAGCATGACACAGCCAAACGTAATGTAACACAACCTAACTTGCCGCGACCACTATTTCTGGCCTCCCCGTGTCCATGCAGAGCGTATTAGGGGAGAGGAGAGCCCAGAAGTACATAGAATCGAAGTGCATATCACAATAGTCGACGCTACCCTATCCAAACGTAGCCAAACGTAGCAAAGCCGAACGTAGCACATCTCATCCTAACGTGCTGAAACCACTGCTGCTGGTCTCCCCAGAATCGAGCAGATTACAGCAGTGCACAGTAGAGCCAGATATCCACCGCATAACGACTTATAGCACGAAAGTCGCAGCTACACAAACCGAGCCTAAACTAACTTAACCTAACCCATCGTAGCGTAACAAAACCTAAGGTGCTAAGCCAACTATTGCTGGGCTCCACATCACCATGCAGAACATATGAGAGCACGGTAGGGCGCAGAAATCAGCGGTATATGTGTGTATGGTACGAAAGTCACATCTATCATATCCTAACCTTGCCAGACGTAGCGTAACCAGACGTAACCTAACCCAACCTAAAGTGCCGAGACCACAATTGCTGCCCTCACCGGAGCCAAGTAGAACATACTAGAGGGAAGCAAAACGCAGAAACCAATAGAATCGCAGTGCATATCGCATCAGTCGGAGCTACCCTATCCCAACATAAACATACGTATCATAGCCGATCGTAGCTTAACTGAACCTAACGTGCCGAGGCCACTACTGCTTGCCTCCCCAGAGCCAAGCAGAATGTACTGGAGCAAAGTAGAGCGCGGTAGTCCAACGCATTTTAGTGTATAGCCCAAAAGTTGTATATATCCTAACCTAACCTGGCCCAAACTAACCCAACCGTACGTAGAATAACTCAACGTAGTTTGCCGAAACAACTATTGCTGGTCTCCCCGGGGACAAGCAGAGCATAATCGTGCAACGTAGAGCGCAGAAATTTACCTATTGGCGGTGTGAAGCACAAAAGTCAAAGCTACCCTATCCAAACATAAACAAACGTAATATAACCAAACACAACCCAGCTTAACCTAACGTGCCGGGACCACCAGTGCTGGCATCCCCAGAGCCAAGCAGAATATACTAGAGCACAGAAGATCGCAGAAATCCATCGAGCAAGAGTGTACTACACAAATGTCTAGGCCATCCAGACCAAACATATCATACCCTAGAATAGCCAAACGTAATCTAACACAACCAAACGTGCCACTACCTCTATTTCTGGCCACCGCTGCCTCAAGTAGGTGCTGCTAGAGCAATGTAGAGCACAGTTATCTGCTAAGTATCAGTGCACAGCACGAAAGTCGAAGCTACCCTAACCAAACCGAAAACAACCTAGTCAAGCAAAACGTAACGTAACTCAACCTAGCGCGCCTATACCACAAATGCTGACCTCCATAGAGGCAGGCAGGACATGTTAGGGTAAAGTAAAACGCAGAAATCCACCGTATGGCAGTGTAAAGCGCAAAAGTCGAAGCTGCCCTGTCCTAACCTGACCAATCCTAACCAAACCAAACGTAGCAAAACTAAACCTAACATGCCGAGAACACTATTACTGGCCCCTCGATAGTCGAGCAGATTATAGTAGAGCGTAGTAGAGCGTAGAAATCTGTCGGAGAGCAGTTTATGGGACAAAAGTCAATGATACCCTATCCTAACACATCCAAATGTAACATAATCAACCGTAAGTTTACTCGGCATATCGCGCCACGAGCATAATTTCTGGCCTCCCCAGATTCGATCAGATTGTAGTGGATCACACTAGGGCACAGAAATCCACCGAATAACAGTGTATACCGCGAAGGTCGAAGCTATCCAGACTTAACCCGAACCGACATAGCCCAACGAAACGTATCCTAACGCAACCTAACGTATCGAGACCCTATTACGGCCTCCACAGAGCCAAGCAGAACATATTAGGGCACAGTGAAGGGCAGATGCCCACTGAATAACAGTGCTCAGAGCAAAAGTCAAAGCTGTTCTCTCCTAACCTACCCAAACGTAACATAAACAATCGTAGCCTAACTCGACAGAACGGGCCGAGGCTACTATTTCTGGCATCCCCAGAGCCAAGAGAAGCATATCAGAGCACAGTAGATTGCAGATACCCTCCGAATAACAGTGTGCAGGACAAAGGGAATAGATAACATCTTTTCCTATTTTCTTTTCTTCTTTTTCACGTGTGGGAAATCTTCTAAAGGTACCTGGTCCCCTTAGGGGAGCGGGCGGGGTTATGTGGGATTCTTACCCACAAAAACCCCAACGGTGACCAGCGCTTCGCGTTTCGGTGCGCCATGGACCTCGCGGCCACGCAATTGCCAGGGCGCCCCCGCGACGCAACCGCAGTTCCCTCCCGGCGCGACGGGAATTCGCACCCGAAACGATCACGTCCATGCGCGCGAGACGGGTCGATAACAGGCTCACACAACACGCATACAACCGCACAGCAACGCACGCATACTGTGCGGACGCCGCGCGACCATCACGCGACGCCGCGCGCCCGGACCACAGTTTCTCAAACAGACGGGCCCCCACACGCCAGCCCCTGGTCACCCTGACCTAGGTTACAGCGGGAGAGAGAGAGACGGTCTCCGCGGCCGTAGGTACATGGTCGCTGGCGAAGGCGGAGGTCTAACGCGTTAACACATCCGGCAGTGCGTGCGCCTCCCACCGGCGCCGCGCTTGCAGCCTCCGCCGCCCTACGCGCGAGGTGCACGAGCTAAGCTCGCGGGCTCTCTCCGCGGCCTCCTTCTGTAACATAACCGCCTCGCAGAAGTAGGCCACCGCACGCCACGCACCTAAGCTCTCCGTCACCCGCCCTACGACCAACCACGCGACCAGGTACCCGGCGCTCGCGAGCCCACGCAAGACATTCCTCCTGCGTGTGCTGCTCCGTGTCCCGCCCTTCCCCGCAGTGATGACAACGCGTCTCGCGTTCCCGCCGGATACGACGCAGGTACTCCGCGAAGCACCAGTGCCCGGTTAGCACCTGTGTCAGGCGGAAAGTGTGCCGGCTGCCGCTTCGCCCCCATGCATCTAGCACGGGGAGCACAGCCTCGACCGCACGGTGCCGCCGGCTGCTCGGTTTCCTCAGCATTCCTCAGCAGGAGCTCCGGGCACATACGCTTTGAGACGGGGGGCGCCCATGCCCCTACCTTCCCCATTACTAATTTATTGGGGCGTCAGCACGGATCGCTATCGAGCGTCGCGAGGAGCTCGACCCATTGCCGATGTTTGGCTCTGCGAATCTCCCTCCGGAAATCGCGCACCGCGGACCGGTACTCACAATAGGTACGCGCGACACCCTCGGCGGACACCGCGCATCGGCGTGATACAGGAGCTGCGTGATTTGGGCCGACCACCAGCGCACTGCACACTCGAAGGTGACTATCTCACCCGCGGCATGGCGGTGTCACACGCGCGCGTCATCGCCGCCCTTAGCCGCTCCACCCATAACCGCGCTTCGTCGTTTTCGCGAACGACGGCCCCATCCGCCCAGGCGACGACCTGGACGGCCGCGGCGAAGAGGACTCTGTCAAGGCGCCCGAGCTTCCATCGCGGCGCTGTGGCGTGCTTCCAGCTGGGAGTTTCCAGACCGGTGCGATGAGTGACGGCAAGAATCATGGTGATGTGGAGGTGGTCGAAAAGCACTTCCACCTCCTCCCCCACCCTCGAGCAGCTGTCCCGCCGCACAGCTGCCGGCGATGCGAACGGCAAGTCCACGATGGACGTGACGTTAAACGGGACGCACGTGCTTTCGGAACCCCAGTTGAGCAACCACAGGTCCTATCCCGTGTCCCAATCCCGCAGGGCCATGCCCCGAGGTTCTGTTCCTTGGGAACCCCACGCCACGGAGTGGGCGTTGAAGTTCCCCAGGGCCAGAACCGGAGGAGCCATGTGTGCACTAAGGAAACGTCCGAGCTTGTCCAGGCACCTCTCGCACGGCGAGAGACCGCGGTTGGGGGAGACGCAGCACCCCACCACGACTACGTCGTTCCAGCAGACCGCCACCAATCCCTCACTCGTGTGAAGCAGCGTTGGTGAGGGTGTCCGCAGCAGTACCCTGGCGAAAATTACCACGGATGCGTCCCGATCCCCGAACAACGCGTCTTGGTCGAGGATGCGGTACGGCTCTGCGGTAACAGCCAGCCCGACACCCAGCTCAACGAGCGTCTGCAGGAGCAGGCCCTGCGACGCCCGCGAGTGGTTCAGGTTGGCCTGGAGCACCATAGACGGCGTCAAATTTAGGCCATGTACATGGCCTCCCCCTGGCCACAATTTTTCGGGCCGGCTGCTGGCCCGGTGCTCCGCCGGTCGGCGGGCCCTTCGCGGTAGCGGTCGCGGAGACGTGATTCGCGGACGCGGTATTCGAATTGGCGATCGTGGGCGCCGAGGCGGACGCGGCGCCTGCTGGCGCATAGCGAGCATACCTTACGCCTTTGTCGGAAGCACGCCTAGATGTCCAGCCGGTGGTTGGAGGGGCGGCCGAGCACGGCGCATAGCGGGCACTTTGGTGCAGGCGCACTGCACCCACCGGCACGGTGGCCCGCCGCACAACACCAGAAGGTTTCGTCGCTGCGGTCCACCGCGCTAGAGCATCCGTTCCTCGCGTGACCGAACGCAAGGCAACGGAAGCACTGGAGACCGAGTGCCTCCGAGTCTACGGCACTGGCCACAGTCCAGCCGATGCTGATCCGCCCGCAATCGACGGCCTTTCTCGCTGCTGCGAGGGGACACTGGACCCATACTGTGCTCATCCCTGAAGAGGAAGGCCGGAAAACTGCGGTTCATAATTCCGCCTCGCTGCAATCACCGGCCCTGGTCAGGGCAGCGGCCACCTTGCGGGGAGTGACAGAGTCGTGGATCCCAGTCACCCTCAGCTCTGCTTTTTTGGTGGGAACCGTAACCAGCACGCCGGATTCCTCCAAGACTTCGCTCATTCGCCTGGCGAGAGCGGCGGCTGGCTGTGCGCCCTCGGTTCAATCGATCAGCTGCAGGAGGCAGCCGCAATCGGCCCGAAGTGGGCGCAAGCCTTCGATCCCGTGGTCGACGAGATTTGTGTTTCCCCTTGCAGCGGATATGGCCTTCTCGCAAGAGAGCCTCGAGCCCTCGGGGACCCAAACCGCGACGGCGGCCGCTTAAGTGCGCTGCCCTGCTTTTCGCACGTCTTCTTCTTGTCGCGACCGAGGATCACTCCGGTCTTCGAGGCTTTCGCCGGAAACGCGCGAGTGGAGCTCGTCCACGGGGCGCAGCTCCCCGTCTTGACGCTGGCTCTCTTCGGCGCACTACCGGGCACTCTCGCGGGCAGTTGCGGGGAAGCGGCCGCCCGCCGCTGCGCTCGCATCTCGCCCCTACCGTTGACGAGAGACCAGCAGGCATCTGCGTCCGTCCCGGCTACGACCGGGGCCGCGACCGGCACCTCCGCGGGCGCGTCAACGGGCCCGCCTCGGGAATCGCCCGCGACAGTGTCCGCCGAGGCCACCAGTCCAGGCCGCGCGATGAGATCGGCGGTGGAGCACGCTTCCACCGGCGCGCGGGCTAGATCATCCGGCCCGGCCACCGCGGCCAGCGTACGCACAAGCTCCTCGAACGTTGCGTCGATTAGGGGACTGAGTGCCGCGAGAGCAGCCTCCATACCGAAGTCGGGCGCCGGTGCTGCAGCTCCGTCGCCGGAGGAGGCACGCACGTTTCGTGCGATGCCCGACGACGATTACCCGCCTCCGCTCCAGAGCCAGCTCCTCGCGCAAGGAGGCGATCACCGCCCGCTGGGAGGCATCCTTCTCCCGCAAGTCGGCTATCACCACCTGCTGGGAGACATGCTTATCCCGCAGACCGTCCATCCAAACGTATCAAGGCAGAGTCCATCGTGCTGCGGCCACTGATGCAAACATTCTGAGAGTCGATCTGAGTACAGTAGTGTAATGTAGCGTGCAGGAGTCCGTCGAATAGCAGTGTATAGCACAAAAGTTAAAGCTTTCTTACCCTAGCCTAGCAAACCTTAATGTAACCGAAAGCAGCCTAACTCAACATAACATGCCGAGACTACAACTGCCGGCATCTCCGGAGCCAAGCAGAGCACATCATAGCAGCGAAGAGCGCAGAAATCCACCGCATAGCAGTGTATAGCGTAGAATTCAATGTCATCTCATCCTACCCTCACCAAACGTAACGTAACCAAGAGTAATCTAACTCAACTTAACATGCCGGGGTCACCACTTCTGCCCTCCCCAGAGACAAGCAGGAGGTTCTAGGGTATTGTTGACTGCAGGAATCCGCCGAATTGCTGTGCATAGCAAAACAGTAAACGCTATCCTAACTGAACTTAGCCTAACCTAGCCTAACATAGCCTAACCTAACATACCCTAACCCAACTTGCCGAAACCACTATTGCTGGCCTCCCCAGCGCGAATCGGAGCATGCTAGGGCACGGTAGAGCGGAGAAATCCTCCGAACAACAGTGTACACCACGTAAGTCGAAGCTATCCCTACTTATCCCATGCTAACATAGCATAGCAAAACGTAGCCTAACTAAATCTATCGTGACAAGACCACTATTACCGAACTCCACATAGGCGAGAAGAGTACAGTAGTGCAACGTATGCGTAGGAATCCACCAAATAACAGTGTGTAGCACAAACGTCAAGGCTATCCAGTCCATACCTATCCAAACGTAACATAGGCAGGCGTAACGTAACCCAAACTTGCGTGCCACGACTTATATTGCTGGCCCCACGAAGGCTAAGCAGACTATATCAGGGCAATGTGGATCGCCGATGCCTTCCGAAAATCAGTGTATATCGCTGAAGTCAAATCTATATCCTAGCCAAACCAAGCCAAGCATTACCTAACGAAACGTAGCGTAAATCAACCTAATATCCCGAGAGCCCCATTCCCGGATCCCGCCGGGACAACCAGCGTGTGATAGCGCACAGAAGAGCGTAGAGGTCCATAGAATAGCTGTGTGTATCACAAAAGTCAAAGCTATCGTAACCTAACCCAACGTAACCTTACATATCCAAGCATAAAACAACTTAACCTATCATGCCGCCACCAATATTGCGGGCCTGCCGAGAGTCGAGCAGTGTGTAGTTGAGCAATGTGTAGCACAGAAACCCACCGAACAGCAGTGTACAACACAAAAGTCAGAGCTTAGCTACCCTAACTTAACCAACCGTAACAAAACCAAACGCAGCTTAACTCAGGCTAACGTGCCGAGAATATGCCGAGAATGCCGCTCCCCATAGCCAACCAGAATAAACAAGAGAAAAGTGGAGGGCAGGAGGCCACCTAATAGCAGTGTATAGCACTATAGTCAAAGCTGTCCCAACCAAACTTGTTCTAACCTAACCTAACCAAAGGTTACCTGACTCAGCAAGACGTGAAACGGCCGATGTTGCTGGAATACCCAGAGACAAGCAAACGATAGTACAGCATTGCAGTGTACAGATATCGACCATATAGCAATGTATAGCACAAAAGTCAAAGCTACACTAACCAAACATATCCTAACCAAGCCAAGCCAAGGGTAACCGACATCAACCTATCGAGCCGAGACCACTATTGCTGGCCTCTGTAGAGCCAAGCGGAACATATTAGAGCACAGCAAAGCGCAGAAATGCACAGTATAGCAGTGTATAGCCAAGCAGAATATAGTAGCGCTATATAGGTCGTAGAAATCAACCGAACAGCAGTGTATAACGTAAAGGTCAAAGCTATCCTCTACCTACCCATCCAAACGAAACGTTACCAAACGTAACCTAACCTAACCTAACGCGCCGAGACCACCATTGCTGGCAAAGCCAGATCCAAGAAGAATGTACTAGAGCTCAGTGGAGCGCAGAATGTCACCAAATAGCAGCTTATAGCACAAGTGGCGAATATAACCTTACTACGTAACCTGTCCTACCCTAACCTAACCAAACGTGGACTAACTAATCCGAACGTGCCGAGACCACAATTGCTGGCGTCCCCAGAGCAAAGCAGTACATGTTAGATCACAGCAGAGCCCAATATCATCCTAACATAACCCAGCTTAACCAAATAAAACGTATCCTAACGTGCCGCAGCTACTATTGCTTGCGTCCCCAGGGACAAGCAGAATATGATAGAGCACAGCAGGGCGCGGTAGTCCATAGAAGAGCAAAGTTGAGCACAAAAGTCAAAGCTATCCTAACCAAACTTGACCTGACATAGAATAGACAAACTTAATCTGAATCAACGTAACGTGCGCGGCCACTACTGCTGGGATTCACAGTGCCCAGCAGGACATATTAGAGGAGAGTAGGGGGCAGAAATCCATAGAATCGCAGAATACAGCAGAAAATTCTGAGCTATCCATACCTAAGGCTAACTAACGTAACTTAACCATACGTAACCTAACTCAGCCTAACACGCCTCGGCAACTATTGCTGGGCTCCACAGGGCAAAGCAGAGTATATAAGGGCATAGTAGAGCGCAGAAATCCACCGAGGAGCTGTGTATAGCACAAAAGTCGAAGATATCCTATCCTGACTTAACCAAACTTAATATAACCAAACGCAACATAACAAAGCCTAACGTGCAGCGACCACTATCGCTGGTCTCACCATAGCCAAGTGAGATATACTAGACCTAAATAGAGCGCAGAAATGCATCGAATAGCGTTTGTGCAGCAAAAAAGTCGAAGGTGTCCTATCCTAACCTTACCAAGCGTAACATAACCAAACGCTATCTATCTCAACAAAACGTGTCGAGAACACTATTTCTGGCCTCGGCAGGTCCAAGCAAAACATACAAGAGCGCAGTAGAGCGCAGAGATCCGCTGAACGACGGTCTACACCACGAAAGTGAAAGCAATCCTAACCAAACCCAAAACAACGTAACCTAACCAAACGTAGCCTAAGTCAATCTGACGTGCCGATACCACTATTTCTGGACGTCCCAGAGTCACACAGAGTACAGTAGAGCAATGTACAGAGTAGAAATCCTCCGAACACCGGTGTATAGCACAAAAGCCGTAGCTACCCTCTCCTAACCTAACCACTCGCAACATTACCAATCGTAGCACAACACAAGCTATCGCACCATTACCACTACTGCTGGCATCCACAGAGTCGAGCAGAATATGGTAGAGCAACGTAGAGCGTAGAAATCCACCGAATAGCAGTGTACAGCGCAAAAGTCATAGCTATCCTGGCCTAACGTATCCAAACATAATACAAACAAACGTAACCTAACTCAACCAAACGTGCCTAGACGACTATTGCTGACCTCCCCAGAGCAAAGCAGCAGATGCTAGAACGCATGAGGGCGCATAAATACGCTGCACTTCTGTGCAAAGCACAAAAGTCCGACAGATCCTAACATAACCTGACATAATCTAACCAAAACGAACGAAGCCTAACCCGACCTAGCGTGCCGAGAAAACTATTGCTGCCCTCCTCAGCGTCGAGCAGAGCATATTAGAGCACAGTATAGCGCAGAAGCTTGCCGAATAGCATAGTGTATAGCACGAAAGTCAAAGCTATCCTGTCCAAACCTAAACAAACGTAACATAAGCAGTCGTAACGAAACCCAACCTAACATGCCACGACAGATATTGCTGGCTACATGAGAGCTAAGGAATGAGTAGGAGAGCAGTGTGTAACGATGAAATCGTCCATAAAACAGTGTTTAGCACACAAGTCAAGGCTAGACCAACCATACCTTCCCACACATAGACGAACCAAACATAACATAACTCAACGTAACATGCCGAAAGAACTATCCCTGGCATCCACAGAGACAAGCAGGTTGTGGCAGCGCACAGGAGAGCGCAGAAGTCAATAAAATAGCAGTGTATAGCAGAAAAGTCAAATCAATCCAAACATAGCCCAAACCGACATATCAAATACAAAGGAGGCATAACTGAAGGGCCAGGCAGAACGTAGTATATCACAGTAGAGTACAGAAATCCACAGAACAGCGGTTTATACAACGAAAGTCAAACCAAAGCACACCAAACCCAAACAAACGTAACAAAACCAAGCGTATGTTAACTCATCCGAGCGTGCCGAGATAACCATTACTGGCCTCCCCTGAGCAGAGGAGGGTATAGTAGAGCCATGTAGCGCGTAGAAATCCAACGAAGAGCAGTGTACAGGACGCAAGACGTGTCTATCCTCTCCTTACCTATCCTAACGTGATGCAAACAAACGCAACCAAACCTAGCGTGACGTGCCGAGATCAATATTGCTGATCTCCACAGAGACAAGCAGAATATACCAAAGCACAGTGTAGCGTAGGAGGCCTCCAAATAGCACTATACAGCACAAAAGTCAAAGATATCCTAACCTACCCTGGCCTATTCTTACCTAACCAAACGTATACTAATTAAACCTAACAAGCCGTGTCTACTATCGCTGGCCTCCCCAGAGCGAAGCAGAAGATATTAGTGCACCGTAGAGCGCAGAGATTCACCGAATAGCAGTGCATAGCACAAATGTCGAGGCCGTCTCAACTGCAATGCGGTCGATTTTTACGATCCATCGTGATCTAGTGTATTCAGCTTGGCTCTGTGGCCTCAGCACGTTAGGTTGTGTTAAGTTACGTTTGCATATGTTACGTTTGGTCAGGTTAGGAAAAGATAGCTATGGCTTGTGTGCTATACCCTGCTGTACGGTGGACTTCTCCGCTCTACTGTGCCCTGATATACCCAGCTATGCTCTGGGCAGGACATAATTTGTTGCCGCGGCTCGTTATGTTTTGTTAGGTTACATTTGATTAAGTCACGTTTGCATGGGTTAGCGTTGGATAGCGTTGATATTTCCTTGGTTCTCGGGAGGCCAGCAATAGCGGCCCCGGCATATTAGGTTAAGGTAGGTTATGTTTGGGTATCTTGCGTTAAGTTTGGTTAGGAGAGGATATATCTGCCTTCTGCGCTACAGACGGCTATTCGGCGGATTTCTGTGCTCTACTGTTCTCTAGAACTTTCCGCTTGGCTCTTGGGACGTCAACGACTGCAGTCTAGGCACGTTAGCTTAACTTAGGTTACGTTTGGTTTTATTTCGGTTAGTCAGTTTAAGAGAGAGAGTGGCTTTGAATTTTGTGCTCTACACTGCTATTCGGTGTATTTCTGTGCTCTACTCTCATCTATTATCTTATGCTTGGATCTGTGCAGGCCAGCAATATTGGTCGCTGCGCGATAGGTTGCGTTGGATTATGTTTGGTTAAGTTATGTTCCGTTGGGCTAGGTACGGATAGCTACGACTTTTGTGCTCAACACTGCTATTCTACGGACTTCTGGGCTCTACAGTGCTCTGTTATATTCTACTTCTCTCTGGGGACGTCAGTAATAGTGGACGGGGCAGGCTAGGATGAGTTATGTTACGTTCGGTTAGGTTAGGTTAGGCTAGGTTTGGCCAGGAAATATTTGACTTTTGTGCTATACACAGCAATAAGGTGGATTTCTACGCCCTACTGTGCCCTAATATATTCTGCTTGCCTCTGCGGAGGACACCAATATTGGCTTCAGCACGTTGGGTTGGGTTGGGGTACGTTCAGTTATGTTTCGTTTGGCTAGGTTAGGAGAGGATTCATCTGTCTTTTGAGGTATAGACTGCAATTCGGTGGGCTCCGGTGCTCTACTAAGCCTTATGAAGCTCTGCTTGGCGATGGGGAGGCAAGCAATAGTGGACTCGGCTCGAGAGTCTTAGTTATTCTACGTCAGTTTCGGTTAGGATTGGCCAAGTTAGGTTAGTGTATCTTTCACTTTTGCGCTCTACACTGCTATTTGGTGGTTTTCTGCTCTCTTCTGAATTCAGCCATACTCTTCTCGGCTGCATGGATGCCAGAAGAAATGGTCTCTGCACGTTAGATTGAATTATGTTACGTTTGGTTATGATAGGTTAGTATGTGTCATTTTATGATGGCTTTCACTTTTCTGCTGTGCACTGCCATCCTATGGACTTCTGCGCTCTTCTCTTCTCTAACATGTACTGCTTGGCCCTTGGGAGTCCAGCATTTGACTTTTGTGCTATACTCTGATATTTGGTGGAGCCCTGCTATCTACTGCGATCTTACATGGACTGTGTCGCTCTGAGGGGGCCAGAAATAGTCGCCGCGACGCGTCAGGCTTAGTTTGGTCACGTACGGCTATATAAGGTTTGTTTGGGTCAGGTTTGGATATCCATGACTTTTCTGCTCTACCCTGCTATTCTATAGGTCACAGGCTCCCCTCTCCTCTAATATGAACTGTTTGGCGATGGGGAGGTCAGAAATAGTGGTCTAGGCACGTTATGCTTTATTGAGATAAGTTTGTTTGTGTTACGTTTGATATGGCCAGGACAGGATAACTTTGAGCTTTGTGCTATGCACTGCTACTCGGTGCATGTCTGCGCTCTACATTGCTCTAATATATTCCGTTTGGCACCGGGGAGGCCAGCAATTGTGGCCTCGGAACTTTAGGGTGGGTTCGGCTTCGTTTGGCTATGTCAGGCTAATTCGGGTTAGTTTATGATGGCTTTGATTTTTCTGCTATACACAGCAATTCTATGGACTTCCGCGCTCTACACTCCTCTACTATGACCTGCTTCGCGATGAGGATGCCAGTAATAGTGTTCTTGGTAAGTTAGGTTCAGCTGGTCTACGTTTGGTTAGGCTTGGATATATTTGACTTATGTGGTATAGAGCGCTATTTGGTGACTTCCTGCTCTCCGCCCTGTTCTAGTATATTCAGCTCGACAGAGGGTTGAACAGTAATAGTGGTCTCGGTACGTCAGATTGTGTTATGCTACGTTCGGATTGGCTTCGTTTGTTTGTGTTAGGTCTGGATAGCTTTGACTTTCGCGGTATACACTGTTACTCGGTCGATATCTGCGCTCTACAGGGCTCCAATATTCCCAGCTTGGCCCTTGGCAGTCCAGCAGTTGTGGTAACGGCAGGTGATGTTTAGCTGGGCTTCGTACGGATATGATACGTTGGTTTGGGTTAGGTTCGGGCAGCTTGGACTTCTCTGCCATACACTGCGATTCTATGGATTATTGCCCCCTACTCTCCTGTATTATGACCAGCTTGCCTCCGTCGAGTCTAGCAATACAGGTCGCGGCACCTTAGGTTGAGTTAGATTACATTCGTGTAGGTTAGGATAAGCTTGGGTTAGGTGAGGATAGCTTTGACTGTTGTGCACGGCACTGCTACCCTATGGACTTCTGGTCTTCGCTGCGCTTTATCATATTCTGCCTGCCTCTGGGAAGGCCAGAAATAGGATTCCCTTCACATTAGGTTTAGTTGTGTTACGTTCGGTTAGGTCAGGTTTGGCCAGGTTTGGTCAGGATATCTCTTACTTTTGTGCTATACACTGCTATTCGGAGGACTTCTGCACTCGAATGAGCTCTTCTATATTCTGCTTGGCCCTGCGGTGGTCTGCAATAGTTGTGGCGGCAAGTTAGGCTGAGTTGGGCTACGTTTGGTTAGGATAGATTAGCTTGGGTTTTTCTTAGGATAGCTTTGACTTTCGTGGTCTACACAGTTTTCGGATGGTTTCTGCGCTCTACTTTGCTCTAGTATGTTCTGCATGTCTATGGGGAGGTCGGTAATAGCAGTCTTCGCACGTTAGGTTCTGATAGGCTACGTTTGGTTATGTCACGTTAGCTTTGATAAGGTGTAGACAGCTGCGAATCTTCTGCTGTACACTGCGATTCTATCGATTTTTGCGATCTGCTCTTCTACAGTATGATTTGCTTGCCTCTGTGGAGGCCAGCAATACTGATCTCGGCACGTTAAGTTTAGTTGGAATACTTTTGGGTAGGTTAGGTATGGTGCTTTCGGGTTAGGATCTTTTTTTCTTTTGTGCTTAACACTGCTATTCTATGGACTTCTATGCTCTATGATTCTCTATCATATTCTGCTTATCCTATGGGACGCCAGGAATAGTGATCGCGGCACGTTATTTTGTGTTATGTTACGTTCGGTTGGGTGAGGTTGGGTTAGGTTTGGATCGGATATCTTCGACTTTTGCGATGTATACTGCCATGCGGTTGACTTCAGCGCCCTACTCTGCTCTGGTATATTCTGCTGAGCACTGCGGATGCCAAAAATTGTGGTCAGGGCGCGTTAGGTTGTCTTATGTTGCGTTCGGTTATGTTACGTATGGCTAGCTTACGACAGGATAGCTTTGGCTTTTGTACTATACACAGCTATTAGGCGTATTTTAACGCCCTTCATTGCTTCACTATACCCTGCTCGACATTGGGGAGGCCAGTAACCGTGGTCTGAGCATGTTAGATTTAGTTAGGCTACAGTCTGTTAGGTTATGTTGGGACAGGATAGGATATGGTAGCTGTGACTTTTGTGCAATGCACTGCTGTACGGTGGACTTCTGTGCTGCACTGTGCTCTAATATGTTCTGGGTGGCGCTGGGGAGGCCAGCAATAGTGGTCCCGGGAAGTTAACTGGGTTAGGTTACGTTTGGCTTGGCTAGGTTAGGCTAGGTAGTGTTAGTATAGCTTCGACTTGTGTTGAATACACTGCTATTTGGTCGATATCTGCGCTCCGCATTGCGCTACAAGCCCCTGCTTGCCTCTGTGGTGTCTAGAAGATGCGGTCGTGGCATGCATGTTCGAGTTACGCTTCGCTCGGCTTGGTTAGGTTAAGTTAAGTTTGGTCAGATTGTGTTTGGCGTTTGTGGTATACGCTGCTCTTCGGTGGGACCCTGCTCTCTACTGTGCTCTAGTATACTCTGCTTGACTACGGGGATGCCAGCAGTTGTGCTCTCGGCACGTTATTCTGAGTTAGGCTGCCATCCCTTATGCTACGTTTGGTTACGTTAGGATACGATGGCTTAGGCTTTTGTGCTATACTCTGATTTTCGGCGGATTTCTGCGCTATACATTGATCAACTATACTATGCTCATCTCTCGGGAGGCCAGCAAAGGTAGCCGCGGAACGTTAGTTTGGGTTTGGCTAGGTTTGGTTAGGTCAGGTTATGTTTGGTTGTTGGGATATCACAGACTTTTGTGAGTCACACTTCAGTGGGCGGACCCTGCGCTCTATGGCGCACTAGCATATTTTCCATGGATTTGGTGAGGCCACAATAAGTGGTCTTATCACGTTAGTTTATTTTAGGCTGCGGTCGGTTATATTTAGCTTAGATGTGTTAGTATAAAATAGCATTAAATTTTGCACTGTGCACAGCCATCCCATGGATTTCTGCGCTGTACAGTGACCTAATATTCCCTGCTTGGCTCCGGGAATTCCACAAATGGAGGTCTCGGCACGTTAGGTTGGGATAGTATACGTATGGTTACGTTGTGTTGGCCTTGGTTAGGTTAGGATAGCTTCGTCCCTACTGGCATACACTGCAGTTTTATCGGATTCTGCGATCCACTATCCTCTAATATGCTCGGCTTGGCTCTGTGGATGCCAGAAATGGTGGTCGCGGAACGTTGTGTCGAGCTAGATTACGCTCGGCGAATTTAGGCTAGGTTGGGCGAGGTTAGGATAGCTTCGACATATGGGCTCAGAACTGGTATTCTATGGACTCCTGTGCTCAACCGTGCTCTATTATATTCTGCTTGTCCCTGTGGAAGCCAGCAATAGCGCTCTCGGCTCGTTAGGTTGAATTGTGTTACGATTGGTTAGGTTAGGTTTGGTTGGGTTTGGTTAGGATGGATTTGACTTTTGTGCTGCAAACTGCTATTCGGCCTATCTCAGCGGTCTGCATTGATCTGCTATACCCTGCTTAGCTCCCGTGATTCCATAAGTAGCGGTCGCGGCACGTCACGCTGTGTTACGTAACGGCCGCTTATATTACGTTTGGTTAGGTAATGAGAGGACAGCTTTGACTTTTGTGCTACACACTGTTATTCGTTGGATTTCCGCGCTCCACTGTGCTCTAATATGCCCTGAATGACGCTGGGGAGGCCTGCAATAGTGTCCACGGCACGTTAGGATGAGCTAGTCTGCATTCGGTTAGGTTACGTTTGGTTACGTTAGGATAGGACAGCTTTGACTCTTGTGCTATATACTGATAATTGTGGGATTTCTGCGCTCTGCTGTGAAATAATATTCTCTCCTGTGACCTGGGAATGCATGAAGTAGTGGCTGCAGTGCGATATGTAGTTTTGTGTTACTTTTGGCAGGCTAGGTTTGTTTTGGTGAGGCAAGGGTTCCTTTGACATTCGTGCCATACACTGCCATTCCATGGACCTCTGCGCTCCAGTGTTTTCTAATACGCCCTGCTTGGCGCTGGGGTGGCCAGCAATTGTGGGCTAGGGACGTTAGGTTGTGATTGGTTACGTTTGACTAGGTTAGTTTGGGTCGCTAGCTGTCGTGGCACAACGGGTTGATTTATGTTACGTATGGTTAGGTTAGGTTAGGTTACGTTTGTTAGGCTGGCTTTGACTTTTATGATGTACACTGCCATTCGGCGGATTTCTGCGATCAACTGTGCTCTAATATGCCCTGGTTGGCTGTGGGGTGGCCAGAAATGGAGGTTTCGTCTCGTTTGTTTCCTTTATTCTTCGTTTGGTTATGTTATGTTATGTCTGGCTATGTCGGGATGTCTCTGGCTTTTGTGATATACATTACTATTTGGTGGCTTTCTGCGCTGTGCTTGGTTCTGCTATACTCTGCTCGACCATGTGGAGACCAGCAATAGCGTTTGTGACGCGACAGGGTAGGCTAGGATACGTTTGGTAATGTTGCGATTGGTTAGGTTACGATAGGGTAGCTTAGACTCGTGCGATATACATTGCTGTTCGGTGGGTTTCTGCGCCCTACTCTATTCTAATATGTTCTGCTTGGCTCTGAGGAGGCAGCAATAGTGTTTCCGGCACGTCAGTATGTGTCACATTACGTTTGGTTACGTTACGTTTGATCAGCTTAGGATAGGTTAGCTTATACTTTTGCGCTCTACGCTGCTATAAGGTTGACTTCTGCGATCTACTGTGCTCTAATGTGTTCTGTTCCGCTCTGGGGAGGCCAGCATTAGGGGTCCTGGCAAGCTAGGCTGAGTTAGATTACGTCTCATTAGGTTAGGTTGAGTTCGGTTAGGTGAGGATTGCTCTGACTTATGTGCTCGACCCTGTTCGCCATGGACCAGTGTGTTCTACTGTGTTCCATATTATTCCGCTCGTCTCTGGGAAAGCCAGCAATGGTGGTCGCGGCATGTCAGATTTAGTGACTCTACGCTTGGTTTGGTTAGGTTAGGTCTGGTTAGGTTAGGATATCTTTCACTTTTGAGCTCTGAATTGCTATTTCGTAGCTTTCTGCGCTCCACTGTGCTCTGCTATACTCTGGTCGACTCTGGGGATGCCAGCAGTAGTGGTCGTGGCGGGATAAGGTTTGTTAGGCTACGTTTGGCAATGTTACAATTTGTTAGGTTACGATGTGGAAGCTTAGACTCGTGCGACATGCACTGCTGTTCGGTGGGTTTCTGCACTCTACTCTATTCTAATATGCTCTGCTTGGGTCTGGGGATGCGAGGATTCGTGGTCTCTGCACGTCAGGGTTAGCTATGCTATGATCGGTTAGGTTATGTTAGTATGGGTGGGGTGACGATAGCTTTGTCTTCCATGTTGAACAATGTTATTCGGTGGAACCTTCCGCTCTACTGTGCTCAACTATCACCTGCTCGACACTGGGGAGACCGGCACGTTTCGTTGAGCTTGGCTACGTTGGCTCAGGTTATGATAGTATGGGTTAGGTTTGGATATCCTTGACTTTTCTGCTGTACTCTGCGGTTCTATGGAATTCTACTCCCTACCCTCCTTTAATATGCATTGCTTGACGCTGGGAATGCTGGCAATAGCGACGCGGCGCGTTAGTTCTGGAAAGGACACGTTTGGTTAGGTTAGCTTTGCCTGTGTTATTTAGGGATATTTTTGGCATTTGTGCTGTACGCTGCCATTATATGGACATCTGCGCTCTTCATTGCTCTACTATACTCTGCACTATCCTGCGAATGACAGCAATGGTGGTCTCGGCACGCACGGTTGGGTTAGGCTACGCTTGGCTTGGCTACGTTGGCACATGTTTCGACTGGTTTGCTTTGACTTTTGTGCTGTACACTGCTACTCTGTCGATACCTGTGCACTGCATGGTTCTACTAACTCCTGCTTGACTACGGGCGGCCTGCAATTGCGGTAGTGGCATGACGGGTTGAGTTAGGTTACGTTTCGTTATTACATTGTGGACTCCTGGAGTAGTGCCCTCGGCACGTTAGGCTGAGTTGTGTTACGTTTGGTTAGGTAACGTTCGGTTATGTTAGGATAGGATAACTTTGACTTTTGTGCTATACTCTGCTATTCGGTGGTTCCATTCGCTCCACTGTGCTCTAGTATGTTCTGCTAGGCTCTGGGGAGGCCAGCAATAATGTTCGTGGCACGTATGCTTGAGTTAGGTTCAGATCGCCTTGGTTTGGTTAGGATAAGCTTTGTCAACATGGGTTTGGCTTTGGGTGCTATACGCTGCCATTCTGTGCATCCATGCGCTCTACTGATCTCTAGTATATTCTGCTTGGAAATGCGGATGCTAGCTGTATTTTTCTCGTCACGTCAGTCTGAGTTATGCTGCTTACGGTTATGCTACGTTTGGTTTAGTTAGGAGAGGGCAGCTTCGACTTTTTTTGCTGCACACCGATATTCGAAGGACATCTACACTCTACATTCCTCTACTGTATTCTGCGCTAATCTGAGCATGCCAGTAGTAGTGATCTCGGCGCGTTAGTTTGAGTTGGGCTGCGTTTGGATGGGTTATGTTTGTTTGGGTTAGTTTCCGGCAGCTTCGACTTTCATGCTATACACAGATACTCGGTGGCCTCCCGCCCTCCACCGTCCTCTACTCTAATCTGCTGGGCCCTGCAGAGGACAGGCGTAGTAATCGCGTCACGTTACCTTGAGATTTTCTAAGTTGGATTATGTTACGTTAGTTTCGGTTAGGTACGGATGTCTTCGACTTTTCTGCTGTGCACTGCGATTATATGCGTTTCTGCGCCCTACTATTCTCTAATATGTTCTGATTGGATCTGCGGCGGCCAGGAATGGTATTCGCGGCACGATAGGTTGTGTCAGATTACGTTTGGTACGGTTATGTTACGCTGAGTTTGGCAGGGACAATTCTGACTCCTGTGCTTCACACTGCTGTACGGCAGATGTCCGCACTGTGCATTGATATACTAGCATCCGCTTGTCTCTGGCAAGGCCGTCATTACCTGTCGTGGCACGTTTGTTTTTGTTATGTTGCGTTCGGGTAGGCTTGGTTAAGTTAAGCTTGTATAGGTTGTCTTTAGCTTTTGCGCTATACACTGCCAATCGGTGGATCCCTGCGCTCTGCTGTACTATAGTATATTCTGCTTGGCTATGGGGTGTCCGGCAGTATTGGCCTCGGCACGTTTTTCCGAGATATGTTGCATTTGGTTATACTACGTTTTGTTACGTTAGAATATTGCTGCTTAGACTTTTGTGCTATTCACTGCTATTCGGTGGAGTTCTGCGGCCTACATTGCTCTACTATACTCTGCCCATCTCTCGAAAGGCCAGAAATAGTGGTCTCGGCACGCTCGGTTGTGTCAGGTTTCGCTTGGCTTTGCCATGTTAGGCTATGTTTGTTTAGGGTAGTTTTGGCTTTTCTGTTTTACACCGCTATTCGCTCGATATCTGCGCCCTACATTGCTCTGCTAGCGTCTGCTTGTCTCCGCGGAGCACAGCAACAGTGGTAGCGTCACGATAGTTTATATTACGTTGCGTTTGGTTATGCTAGGAGAGGATGGCTTTGTCTTCTGTGCTGTAAATTGCTATTCTGTGAATTTCTGAGCTCTCCTGCGCTTTACTATATTCAGCTAGGCTCCGGGGATGTCAGCAACAGACGTCTGAGCACGTTAGGTTGAGTTAGGTTGCGTTTGGATATGTTATGTTTGGTTAGGTTAGGCTAGGATAGCTCTGACCATTGTGCAATAGACTGCTATTCGTTGTATTTTTACGTTTTACATTGCTCTACCGTACCATGCTCGAATCCGGGACGCCAGCAGTAGGGGCCGCGGTACGTTACTTTGAGATATTTTACGTTTGGTTACGTCAAGATGCATTAGACTAGGAAAGAATAACTTTGACTTTCGTGTAGTACACTGCCAGTCGGTGGATTTCTTCGCTCATCATTGCCCAGCTGTACTCATCTGGACTCTGGGAAGGCCAGCAAAAGCGGTCGTGGCAAGATATGTTGAGTTAGATTACGTTCGGCTCGGTTAGGTTAGGCTACGTTCGGCTTGGACAGATTTGACATTCGTGGTATACACTGATCCTCGGTGCATTTCTGCGCTATACTGTGTTCCAGTATGTCCTGCTTGGCCCTTGGGGGGGGGGGGGGGTGGACCAATATTCGTCTCGGCACGTAAGTTCAAGTTACGTTACGCTTGTTTATATTACGTTTGGATATGTCAGGACAGGAGAGAGTTGACTTATGTGCAATACAATGTTATTCGGTGGATTCTTGCGCACTTCATAGCTCTGATACTCTCAGGCCGACTCAGGGAAGGCCAGGAATAGAGGTCTCGGCTCGTTAGGTTTAGATATTCTACGTTTGATTAGGGTACGTTAGGTCAGGTTTGGTTAGGAGGCCTTTGACTTTTGTGCTGTACACTGCTCTTCGGTGAGACTTTTGGGCTCTACATTGCTCTTCTATGCTCTGCTCGACTGCCGGGAGGAGAGCAATTGTTGTCGCGGCTAGTTATGTCAAGTTAGGCTACATTCTGTTGGAATAGGTTAGGACAGGTCAGGTAAGCATATCTTATACCTTTGTGCTATACACTGCATTGCGGTGGATTACTGCGCTCTGCTGTGCTCCAGTGCTTTCTGCTTGGCTCTGGGAATGCCAGCAATAGTGTCATCCGCCCGTTACATTGATTTAGGCTACGGTTGGTTACGCTACGTTAGTTTGGGATAGGTTTGGATAGCTACGTCTTACATGGCATACGCTGCTGTTCGGTGGATTTCTGCGATCAGCTTTGCTCTAATATGTGCTGCTTGTCTCTGGGCAGGCCAGTAGTAGCGGTATCGGGAAGTTAGTTTGAGTTAAATTACGTATGGTAATGCTAAGGTTGGTAAGGTAAGGGTAGAATAGCTTTGACTTGTGTGCTATACAACCATCCTCGTTGGACTTTTGCCCCCTACATTGCTCTAATATGCTCTGCTTCGCACTGGGGCGGCCAGCAATAGCCATATCGAGCTGTTACCTTGAGTTAGGCTACATCCAGTTAGGTTGGGCTATGATACGTTATGTTCGGATATCCTCCACTTTTGTGATATACACTGCAATGCGGAGGATTACTGGGTTCTACTGTGCTCTAGTTCATTTTGCTTGGATATGAGGAGGCCAGGAGTATTGGTCTCGGCAAGATATTCGGAGTTAGGTTGCGTTTGGTTATGTTACGTTTTATAAGGTTAGGATATTGTAGCTTTGACTTTTATTCTATACACCGCTGTTTGGTGTATTCCCGCGCCCTGCGTTGCTATTATGTGCCCTGTTTTTGTCCTGGGGAGGACAGGAGTGGTATCCTCGGCACGTTAAGTTTGGTGTGGCTACGTTCGGGTTGGTTATGTTTCGGCATGTTAGGTTAGGATATCCCCGACCTTTGTGCTACGCACCACAATGCGGTGGATTACTGCGCTCTACTGTGCTCCAGTAATTTCTACTTGGCTCTGGGGAGGCAAGCAGTTGTGGTTTCGGCTCATTAGGTTGAGTAAAGCTACCTTCGGTTACGTTACGTTCGGCTATGTTAGGATAGGGTAGCTACTGTTATTGTGCTATGCGCTGCGATTATATGGACCTCTGTGCTCTCCTCTCCTCTAATATGTTCCGCTTGACTCTGAGGGTGGCAGCAACAGAGGTCCCGGCTCGTTAGGAATGGCTATGTTACGTTCGCTTACGCTCCGTTTGGCTAGGTCAGAAGAGGATAGCAGTGACTTTTGTGCTATACACTGACAATCGGTGGATTTCTGCACTCTACATTGATTACATATTCTCTGCTAAGCTCTGGGGATGCCAGCGATATTGGTCTCGGCACGTTAGGCTTTGTGATGCTGCGACTGGTTAGGTTATGTTAGCTTGGGTTGGGCTTGGATTGCATCGACTAACGCGTTATAAATTGTTATTCGGTGGTATTCTGCCATCTACTGTGCACAACTATACTCTGCTCGGATGAGGGGAGGCCAGCAGTAGTGGTCGCGGCACGTTACTGTGAGATTTACTACGTTTGGCTATGTTTCTGTTTGTTTTGTTGGAACAGGATAGCTTTGACTTTTGTGCTACACACCAATACTCTCTGGATTTCTACGCCCTACGCTGCTCTGCAACACTCTGTTCGTCTCTGGGGAGGCCAGTAATAGTGGTTTCGGCACATTTTGTTTAGTTATGCTACGTTAGGCTAGGATACGTTTGTTACTATTAGGTTAGGGTACCTTTGCCTTTCGTGGTTTGAACTGTTGCTTGGACGATTTTTGCGCTAAGCTGTGTACCAATGCGTTCTGCTTGACTCTGGGGAGGCCACAAATAGTGGCCTCGACACGTTAGGCTGAGATATATAACGTGTGGTTAAGTTACGCTTGGTTGGGTTAGGAGAGGACGGCTTTCACTTTTGTGCTGCACACCGCTTTGCGGCTGGCTTCTGCGCTCCACTGTGCTCTAGTATCTCCTGCCTTGCACTCGGGAGGGCTGCAATAGTGCTCTCGGCACGTTAGGCAGGGACAGGTTGCGTTTGATTATGTTACGTATGGTGCGGTTAGGTTAGGATAGCTTACACTTTTCTGCTGTACACCGCTCTTCGGTGGATTGCTGCGCTCAACAATGACTTACCACGCTCTGCTCGGCTCCCTGAAGGCCAAGAGTGGTCGCAGCATGTTAGCTTGTCTTAGAATACGTACGGTTATTCTAGATCCGCTGCGTTAGGTCCGTATAGCCTTGACTTTCGTGTTATAAACTGTTATT
>NW_016910726.1:0-44260 GCF_001483705.2 Eufriesea mexicana | reverse complement strand
TTGCTCTGGGGTGCTCAGTAATAGTTGTTTCTGCTCATTATGTTGAGTTCGGTTACGTTCGGTTAGGCTGGGTTAGGCTACGTTTAGTCAGAGTAACTCCTACTTTTGTGCTGTACACTGCTATTCGGTGGATTTCTGCGCTCTACTGTGCACTAGCATGTCCTACTTGGCTCTGTGGAGTCCAGTAATAGCTTTCTCGGCACGTTAGTCTGAGTTAGACTATGTTTGGATATGTTGCGTTTGTTTGGGTATGGCTTGGGTAGCATTGACGTTTCTGATTCACACTACGATCTATTGACTTCTGCACTCTGCTCTCCACTAATGTGTTCTGCTTGGCTTTGGGAGGGTGCCAGGGATAGTGGTCGCGGCAGGTCGGGTTGAGTTTGTTTACGCTTCGTTATGTCACTATTGGGCAGGTTAGGAGAGGATAGCTATGTCTTTAGTGCTATAGCCTGTTATTGGGTAGATCTCTGCGAACTACGGGGCTCTTACATCTCCAGCTTGGATCTGGGATGGCCAGTAATAGTTGTCTCGGTACGTTATGCTGAGTTATGTTACGTTCAGTTAGTGCGGGTTTGGCAATGTTTGGTAAGGACAGATGTAGCTTTTCTGCAGTACACAGCTATTGGGCGGATTTCTGTACTCTACTGCTCCCTAGCATGTCCTGCTTTGCTCGGCTAGGGGTAGGGGCTGTTGTGGTGTGGCTGCGGTAGCGGTTTCTGCACGTTAGTTTGAGTTAGACTATGTTTAGCTATCTTCGGTTGGCTTGGGCTAGGCTAAGGCAGCTTTGACTTTTCGGATGTACGCTGCAATTCCATGGATTTCTGGATTGTACTCTACACTAGTTGCTCTGTTTGGCAATGTCGATGCCAGCAATAGGGGTCATGGCACGTTAGGTTGAGATAGGTTACGCTTTTCTATGGTACGACTGGTTAGGATAGGAGAGGATATCTTCGACCACATTGCAATAGTCCGCTATTAGCCGGACCCCTGCGACCAACACTGCTCCAATGTTTTCAGCTTCGCACTGGAAATGTGAGCAATAGTGGTCTCGGCACGTTATGTTGAGTCAGCCTACGTTCATGTAGGTAGAGTTGGGATAATCTAGGTCAGGATAGCTTTATCCTTTGTGCTTTACACTGCAATTCGGCGAATTTCTGGGCCCTACTCTGCTCTAGTGTGTCCTGCATGGCTCTGGGGAGGGCAGCAACAGCTGCCTCGGCGCATAAGGTTAAGTGATGCTATGTTTGGTTATGTTCTGTTTGTTTGTGTTAGGCTTGTGTTGCTATGGCTCTTCTAATGTACACTGCGGTTCTATGGATTTCTCCGGTCCGCTGTGTACGGATGTGTTTTGCTCGGCTCTGGCGAGGCCAGCAATAGTGGTCGCTGCATGTTATGTTAGGTAAGGTTACGGCCGGTTACGTTGGGTTAGGCTAAGTTTGGTTATGATAACTTTGACTTTTGTGCTGTGCACTGCTATTCGGTGGGCGTCTGGGCTCTACTCTGCTCTAGGATGTCTTCCTTATCTCACGGCAGGGCAGCAATTGCGGTCTCGGCACGTTAGGTTGTCATAGGCTGTGTGCAGTCATATTCTGTAGGTATGGGTTCGGTTTGGGTAGATTCAACTTTTCTGATATACACTGCGATTCTATGTATTTCTCCTTTCTACTCTCCACTAGTGCGCTCTGCTTGGCTCTGGGCTGGCCACCAATAGTAGTCTCGGCGCGTTACGATGATACAGGCTACCTTCGGTTAGGTTGGGTTAGGCTACGTTTGGCATGGGTAGCTTCTGCTTTTGCGCTGTGCACTGCTATTGGGAGGATCTCTGCGCTCTACTGTGCTCTTGTACGGTCTGCTTGTCTCCGGGGAGTGCAGCAATAGGTGCCTCGGAGGGTTAGGTTGAGTTGTGTTATGTTTTTCTATGTTCCGTTTGTCTGGGTCAGGTTCGTGTACTTTTGACTTTTCCGATAAACACTGAGGTTCTATGGATTTCTGCTTTCTACTCTACACAAATGTATTCAGCTTGGCTCTGGGCAGGCCAGCAAAAGTGGTCGGGTCACGTTAGGTTAAGTTATGTTACGTTCGGATATTTTACGATTTGTTAGGTTAGGAGACGGTTGCTTTGACTTTAGTGCTACAGTCTGCTATCAGATGTATCCGTGCGCCCTAGACTGCTCCAGTATTTTTAGCTTGCCTCTGGGATGGACACTGACAGTTGCCTCGGAGCGCTGTCCGGAGTCAGGTTACGTTCGGTTAGGTTGTGTTAAGCAAAGTTTGGTTATGATAGCTTTACCTTTTGCGCTGCACAAAGATATTCGGTGGTCTTCTGAGCGCTGCAGTGCTCTAGTACGTCCTGTATGGCTCGGGTGGGCAGCAATAACGTTCTCGGGAAGTTAGGTTGGGTTAGGCTACGTTTGGACATCTTGTGCTTGTTTGGGTTAGGTTTGGGCAGCCACCACTTTTCTGATAGACACAGCTATTATTTGGATTTCGGCGTTCCACTCTCCACTAATGTCTTCTGCTTGCCTCTGGGTAGGTCAGCAAGAGCTGTCCTGGAACGTTAGGTTGTGTTATGGTACGTTTGGTAATGTTACGATTGGTTGGGATAGGAGAGGATAGCTTCATCTTTATTGATATAGTCTGCTATCAGGCAGATTTCTGCGCCCTACTGTGCTCTAATATTTTCAGCTTGGCTCTGGGAAAGCCGACAATAGTGGTGCCGGCACGTTAAGTTGGGTTAGATTACGGCCGGTTACGTCGGATTTGGCTAAGTTTGGTTAGGATATCTTTATCCACTGTGCTGTACGCTGCTATTCTGTGGGCTTCTGCGCCCTACTGCTTGTCTCCCCAGAGTCGAGTAGAGTACAGTAGAGCATTGAAGAGGACAGTAGTCCACCGAATAGCAGTGAATGGCAAAGACGTCAAAGCAGCATATCCTAGTTCGGCCAAACGTAATACAACCAAACGAAGCCTAGCGCAACTAACATGACCGGACGTCAATTGCTGACCTCCACAGAGACAAGCAGAGTGTACTAGCAGCATAGTAGTGCGCAGAAATCCACCGCATTGCAGTGTATGGCACAAAAGTCGTAGCTATCCTAACATAACCAAGCGTAATATAAGCGTTCTTACAGAATCCCTACCTGATGTGCCTCGTCCGCTATTCCTGGCAGCACGTGAGCCAAGCGCAGTACAGCAGAGCAATATAGACCGTTGAAATCGGCCATCTAGCAGTGTACAGCATAAAAGGCAAAGCGATCCTGACCTAACCTGACAAGACGAGGCATAACCAAGCGTAACACAACGAAGCCTAACGAGCCGAGAGCAGTACTCCTGGCGTCCACAGAGACAAGCGGACGGCGATTGCGCACGGAAGAGCCCAGAAGGCCACACAATAGCAGTGTGTAGCTCAAAAGGCAAAGCTATGCTAACCGAACGAAGCATAACCTATCCTAACCAAACGCAATATGACACAACCGAACTTGCGGCGGCCAATGTTGCTGGCCTACGGAGAGTATAGCAGAGCATTGTAGAGAAACGTAGAGCGCAGGGATACACCGAATTGCAGTGTATAGCGTAAAAGACAAAGATATCATTTCATAACCTAGCCAGATATAACATAATCATATGCGACATAACTCAGATAAAAGCGCCGAGAAAAATGGTGCTGGCATCCACAAAGACTAGCGGAATATACTACAGTACAGTAGAGCGGAGAAATTCAGCGTATTGCTGTATATAGCACAAAAGTTAAAGCTATCCTATCCTAACCTAACCAAACGGAACGTAACCAAACGCAACCCAACCATTCCTAAATTGCCGAGACCACTATAGCTACCCTCCTCAGAACCAAGCAGAACATATTAGTGGAGACTAGAGCGCAGAAGTACACAGAATCTCAGTGCATAGCACAAGTGTCGGAGCTACCCAATCCTGACATAATCAAACGTAACGTAGCCGAATGTAGCTTGTCTGAAGCTAACGCGCCGAGACCACTATCGCTGGCCTCCCGAGAACAAGGCAACATATAGTAGAGCACAGTAGAGCGTAGAAGTTCGCCGAATAACAGTCTACGCCACGAAAGTCAAATATACCCAAACCAAACCCAAACTAACATAACCTAAGCAAACGTAACCAAACACAACCTATCGGGCCAAGACTGCTACTCCTGGCCTCTCCAGATTCGAGCAGAGTATAGTAGTGCACAGTAGAGCGCAGAAAGCCGCCAATTAGCAATGTATACCACGAAGGTCGAAGATGTCTAAACCTATCCAGGCTTAACCAAATCTAGCCAAACGATGAATGACCGAACCTAACGAGCAGATACCTCTATTGCTGGCCTGCCGAGAGTCAAGCAGATCATATTAGAGCACAGTAGATAGCAGAAATCCCCCAAATAGCATTGCGCAACGCAAAAGTCGAAGGCACCCTGACCACACTTTGCCAGAACTATCATAACCAAACGTAACCAAACGCAAGCTATCGTGCCACGACCGCTGACGCTGGTCTCCCCAGAGTCCATCAGAGTATAACACAGAAATATATAACGCTGAAATCGTCCGGATAGCGGTGTACAGCAAAAAAGCAGGATATATCCTAACCTAACCTCTCCTAACCTGACATAATATACCGTATCCAACCCCAACCTAACGTGCCTAGCCCACAATTGCTGGCATCCCCATCGCCAAGCAAGGTATACTAGAGGAGACTGGAGCACGGAAGTCCATATGACGGCAGTGTATAGCACGAAAGTCAAAGACAACCTGTCTGAACGCATACAAACCTAACCAAGTCAAACGTAACATAACTCAGCCTAGCACGCCCCGGTCTCTTCTTCAAGCATTTGCAGATGGGAGCAGGGAGTATCAGATCGCAGTGGAGCGCAGAAATCCACCAAACGGCAGTGTGTAGCAAAAAACTGATAGCTGTCATATCGAAACATAACAATCGTGACCTAACCTAACGCAGCCTAACTCAACCTAACGTGCCGAGGCCACAATCGTTGGGCTCCACAACGACAATCAGAGC
The DNA here is from genome assembly GCF_001483705.2 of Eufriesea mexicana. NCBI lineage: Eukaryota > Metazoa > Arthropoda > Insecta > Hymenoptera > Apidae > Eufriesea > Eufriesea mexicana. The sequence goes on along the minus strand of NW_016910726.1, from coordinate 39,232 downwards.
ATAGACGGGCACAGCAGGGCGCAGAAATCCGGCGAATAGTAGCGTACAGCGCAGAAGTCAAGTCTACCCTATCCTTACCTAACCAGACATGACATAAGCGAACGTAACGTAACCCATACTGACGCGCCACGGCCGCTATTGCAGGTCCCACGGGAACTTAGCAGAGTATAGCAGAGCAATGTAGAACGTTGAAATATTCCGTATAACGTCTATAGCACAAAGGCCAAAGTCATCCTGACAAAACCATGCCAAACCTAACCTAACGAAACGCAATATAACACAACCTAACGAGCCGAGAGCACTATTCCTGGCGCCCACAGAGAAAAGCAGGGGGTGCTAGCGCGCAAAAGACGGCAGAAGTCCATAGGATAGTAGTGTGTAGCACAAAAGTCTAAGCTATCATATCCCAACAAAACCTATCCTAACCAAGCCAATCGTAATATATCTCAACACAACGTGTGGCGAAAACTACTGTTGGCATCCCGGGAGTCGAGCAGAGTGTAGTAGAGAAATGTAGAACGCAGGAACCCACAGAATTGCAGTGTATAGCCCAAACGTCACAAGAACCCTGTACTAACGTAACCAAACGTAACATAGCCAAATGCAACATAAATCTCACTAATGCGTCGAGACTAATACTGCTGGCATGCACATAGCCAAGCACAATAAATTAGAGCACAGTAGAGCGTAGAAAGCCACCAAGTAGCAGTGTATGGCACAGAAGTCGGAGCGACCCTATCGTAACTTCATCAAACGTAACATAACCCGACCAAACGTAGCCAAACACAGACTAATTCGCCACGACCACTATTGCTCGCATCCCGACAGTCGAGCAGAGTACAGTAGAGCAATGTAGAGCGTAGAGATCCACAGACTTTGAGTGTACTGCACAAAGGTTGATGCTGCCCTATCCATAAATAACCAAACATAACATAACCGAACGCAACTTATCTCAGACTAACGTGCTGAGACCAATACTTCTGGCATTACCGTGGCCAAGCAGAACATAATGGAGAACATCAGAGCGCAGAAATCACCCAATAACAGTGTACAGCACAAACATCACAGCCACCCTGACCGAACTTAGCCAAACCTAACCTAACCGAACGTAACCTAGCTAAACCAAATGGGTAACGAACGCTATTACTGGCATCCACAGAGACAAGTAGGTGCCAGTAGAACAACGCAGTGCACAGATATCGACCGAATATCTGTGTATAGCACAAGAGTAGAAGCTACACTAACCAAACTTATCCGAATCTGGCCTTGCCAAGCGTAGCATGACTCAACCTTGCGTACCGAGGCCACTGCTTCCGGGCACACCGGAACCTAGCGGAACATACTAGAGCTCAGTAGAGCGCAGTAATCCACCGCATTGCAGCGCGTAGCGCAAAAGTCAAAGATATTCCGACCTAACCGTCCTAACCTAACAAAACGGAACGTAAACTAACACAACCTAACATGCCGAGACCACTATGAGTGGCAACTCGCGTTCCGAGCAGAGCATATTAGAGTACACTAGAGCGCAGAAATCCATCGAAGAGCAGCGTACGGCACAAAAGTCTGAGCTACTCTATCCTCACCTAGCCAAACGTAACATAAGCAAACGTACATAAACTCAACCTAACGTGCCGAGACCTCTACTGCTGGTATCCCCAGAGCCCAGCAGAATATACTAGAGCTCAGTAGATCATCGAAACACACCGCATTGCAGTGCACAGCACTGAAGTGAAGGATAACCTAACCTAACATGGCCTGACCTCACCTATCCAAACGTAGTGTAGCTATACAGGGTGTGGCGAGACAAATATTGCTGGCCTCCACAGAGCTGGGCGGAATATGCTCGAGCGCAGTAGAATGCAGAAGTCAACCGAACAGCTGTGTATAGCACAAAACTCAAGGAGATCCTGTCCTAACCTAACCAAACGTAATGTAGCCCAACGTAACGTAACTCAACCTAACGGCACGTGACGTCCATTGCAACACTCTCCAAGTTCATGCAGACCATATTACAGGAGAGTAGAGCCCACAACTCCAAAGAGTAGCAACGTATAGCACAGAAGTCAAAACTATCCTCTCCTAACCTAACCAAATGTAACGTAACCAAACGTAACATTGCTCCATCTAACATGCCCGACCGCATTAGCTGGCCTCCACAAAGCCAAGCAGTTCATATTAGAGCAATGCGGAGCACAGAGATCCACCGAAAAACAGTGTACAGCACAAAAGATAATGATACCCAACCCAAGCATAGCCAAACGTCACATAAACAAACGTATCGAAACAAAATCCAACGTGCCGCGACCACAATTGCTCGCCTTCCCAACGCAAAGCAGAAAATATTAGAGCACAGTAGAGCGCAAAAATCCACCGAATATCAGTGTATAGCACGAGAGTCAAAGTTATACTAACCAAGCTTAACGAAACCTTACCAAACCGTAGCATAGCTAAACCATACCCGCCGAGACCACCGTTGCTGGCCTCCGCAGCGACAAGGGGATTGTACTAGGACAAAGTATGGCGCAGGAATCCGCCGCACCGCGCTTTATAGCAACAAAGTCAATGCTACATTATCCTAACATACACAATTGTAGCAAAGCCAAACGTATCCTCACTCAACATAAGGTACTGCGAACACTATTGCTGGCTTCCCCAGATCAAAGCAGAATATGCTGGAGCACAGGGGAGCGCAGAAATCCACCGCATTGCAGTGTATAACACAAAAGCCGTAGATGTCCTAACCTAACATGGCCAAACCCAACCAACCAAACGTAACACTGCTCAAAATAGCGTGAAGCGACCACTGCTCCTTGCCTTTCCAGAGCAAACCAGAATGTAGTAAAGCACAGCAGGATACAGAAACCCACCGGTTAAGGGTGTATAGCATGAAAGTAATGGCTCTCCACACCAAATATAGCGAGAACTAACTAAGCGAAGAGTAACATAACTCATCCTAACGTGCCACGACCACCATTGCTCGCAACCCCAGAGCCGGGCAGTGTTTAGTAGAGCCATGTAGAAGGCAGAAATCCTCCGAGTAGCACTGTATAGCACTAAAGTCGAAGAATACGTAAGCATGCCTGACCTAACCTAGCCTAACCAAACCAAGCGTGGCTCAACATGTAGTGCAGCGGACACTGCTGCTGGCATTCCCACAGCCAAGCAGAATATAGTTGATTACATTAGGTCACAGAAACCCACCGAAGGTCAGTGTATGGTACGAAAGACAAACCAATCCTGACCAACCATATGGTGATCTAACCTAACCAAACATAGACTAACTCATTCTGGCGCGCCGGCACTGACAACGCTGGCCACCACAGAGGCCAGTAGAACATATCATTGCACATCAGAGCGCAGAAATCCAACGAACAGCTGTGCATGGTACAAAAGCCTGAGCTATTCTGTCCTAGCAGAATCAAACTTGTCATACGCAAACGTAGCCTGACACAACCTAACGCGCCAAAACCACAATTGCGGGCCTCCCCAGAGCCAAGCTGAAATTATTAGAAAACAGTGGAACGCAGAAATCCGCCGGCAGCAGTGTATAGCACAAAAGCCAAGGCAGCCAATCCTGACCTAGCCAAACGTAACATACCCACACGCGACCAAACTCTATTTGACATGACGATACCACTATTGCCGGCCTCCACAGGTGCAAGCAGAATGTACGGGACCACAGTGGAGCGCAGAAATACACAGCAATGCTGGGAATAGCAAAAAAGCCTAAGACAACCTGACCTAACCAGGAACAACGAAGCCTAGCCAAACGTAGCAGAACCTAATATAAAGTACCGCGAGCGCTGCTGCTGAGCAGAGTCGAGAGCAGGTGTCCTCCGAATAGCAGTGCATAGCACGGAAGTCAAAGATAACGTGGCCGTGCTTGCCATTGCTTGACCTAACCGAAAGCAACGTAATTCAACCTAACGTGCCGAGACGACTATTCCAGGCCGCGCCAGAGCCAGTTAGAGAATATTAGAATACGGTAGAGCGCAGGTATCCGCGAATAGCTGTGTATACCACAAAAGCATAAAATAACTTTTCGTAACCTCACCAAGCGCAATCCAGCCAAACGTAGACTAACACAACCTAGCGTGCCCAGGCCACTATTGCTGGCGTGCCCAGCGCCAAGCAGAATATACTATAGCACAGCAGAGCGCAGAAACCCACCGTATTGCAATGTATAGCGCAAGTGCCGCAAGTACCCTAACGAAACATGTCGAAGCCTAACATAACAAAACGTAGCACAGCTCAACACAACATAGCGCCAACCGTTGCTGGCTTCCCAGAGCCAAGCAGAACGTAATGGAGCACAGTAGATTACAGAAATAGATCGAAAAGAGTGTACAACACTAAAGTAAAGCCAATCCTTTCGAAACTTAACCTATCCTAACCAAACCGAACGCAACCTAACACAACCTGACGTGCCACGACCACTGTTGCTCGCCCGCCAGATTCGAGCAGGGTACAGTAGAGTAATGCAGTGCGCAGAAATTCACCGAATAGCAGTGTATAGCACAAACGCCAACGAAACACTTTCCGCAACATCCTAACTGAACCGAACGAAACGTAACATAACACAACCTAACTTGCCGAGACCACTATTTCTGACCACCCCAGAGCAAAGCAAAGCTTACTAGAGCACATTAGACAGCAGAAGTCCGCCGAATAGCAGTGTACAGCTCAAAATTCATGGTAGAATCTCTTAACATAGCCAAACGAAGCATATCCAAACGTAGCCTGGCTTAGACTAACATGACGAGACAACTATTGCTGGCGTCCACAGAGACAAGCAGAATGTACCAGGACACAGTAGTACTCAGAAATCCACCGCACTCAAGTGAATAGCACAAAAGTCGAATATACCCTATCCTAACCTGAGATAACCTAACCTAACGGAACCTAGCATGACTCAAGATAACCTGCCGCGACCACTGATGCCGGAGTCTCCAAAGCCATGCACAGTATAGGAGAACATATAAGATCACTGGAATCCAGCACGCAATAGTGTATATTACGAAAGTCAGTGCTATACTAACCGAAATTCACCTGACCTGATAAGGCCAAACGTAAACTGACTGAAACTAACGTGCAACGACCACAACTGCTCGCCTCCCCAGAGTCGCGCAGAGTATTGTAGGGCAATCTAGAGCGCAGAAATCCACCAAATAGCAGTGTATGGCACAAAACTCAAGGTAGCCTAACCTAACCTGACCAAACCTGACCTAACGGATAGTAACCTAGCTCAACCTAACGCGCCTAGCCCGCTATTTCTGGCCTCGACATCGTCAAGCAGGGCGTATTGGATGATAGTAAACGCAGAGGCCCACAGAACGACAGCGTATGGCACCAAGGTCGACGATATCCCAACCAAACCCGAACAAACGAAGCCTATCTAAATATAACCCAACACAGCCTAACGCGACGCGGGCACAATTTCTCGCATTCCCAGATCAAAGCAGGGAATATTATATCGAAGTAGATGGCAGAAACCCACACAATAGCAGTGTATAGCGCAAAACTCAAATCTATCCTATCCTAACCCAACCAACTGCAAAATAAGCGGACGAACGTAACACAACCTGATGTGCCACGAAAGCCGTTGCTGGCACCACCAGAGCTATGCAGAGAATAGCAGAGCAATGCTGGACCCTGGAATCGTCCCAATAGCAGTGTATGGCACAAAAGTGAAAGCTACCCTGCCCTAACCTAGCAAAACGTCACATAACCAAACGCAACCTAACTCAAACTAACGTGCCGAGACCACTATCACGGGCCTACTCAGAGTCGAGCAGGGTACAGTAGAGCAATGTGTAGCGTAGAAATCCTCCGAATAGTGATGTATAGCACAACAGTCAAAGCTACGCTAACCTACCCTAACCAACAGTAACATTAACGAATGTAGCATAGCAAAACCTATCATGTCCTAACCTCTATGGCTGGCATCACCAGCGCCAAGCAGAGCATATAAGAGCACAGTAGAGCGCAGAAATCCAACGAATAGCAGTGTATAGCGCAAAAGCCAAAGCTATCCTCTCCTAACCTACCACAACGTAACATAACCAAACGTTACGTATCCCAAACTGTGGTGCCACGACCACTACTGCTGGCCTGACCAGAGCCAATCAGAGTGTAGCGGAGCAATGTAGGACGCTGAAATCAACCTAGTGGTAGTGTATAGCACAAGAGTCAAGGCTATGCGAACGAAACATAACCAAGCCAAGCCTAAACAGGCGGAACATTGCTCAACTTATCCTGCCGCGAATATCATTCCTGGCGTTCGCTGACACAAGCAGATTGCTATAGGGCACAGTGGAGCGTAGATTCTCACAGAATAGCAGCGTGTAGCGCAAGATTCGAAGCTATCCTAACCTAAAGCAACGTAGCCTAACCTAGCCTAACGTATTCTATCTGAACACAACGTGCCGCGACCATTACTGCTGGCATCCCGATAGTTGAGCACAGTACAGTAGTGCAATGTAAAGTGCTGAAATGCCAAGAATGGCAGTGCATAGCACAAAAGTCAAAGCCACTCTAACCAAACTTAACCAAACCTGACATTACAGAACGTACCCTATCTCAAACAAACGTTGCGCGAACGCTACTGCTTGCCTCACCAGATTCAAGAAAATGCTAGTAGAGCAATGCAGTGCACAGGTATCTACCGAATAGTAGTGTATAGCGCCAAGATCATTGCTATCCTATACCAAATTAACCAAACGTAACCTAACCATTCATAACGTGTGGAGGCTACAATTGCTGGCCTCCACTGAGGCGAGCAGAACATGCTATAGGACAGTGGAACGCACAAGTTCACCGAATTGCAGCGAACAGCACAAAAGTCATACATTTCCTATCCTAACCTAGCCACACGTAACACAAAAAACGTAACTTAACTGAACCAATCGTGCCTAGACCACTATTGCTGAAATCCCCAGAACAAAGCAGAATACACTAGTGCACAGTAGAGCGCAGGAATCCGTCGCAGAGAAGTGCAAGGCACAAAAGCCAAGGGTACCCTAACATAGCCTAACATAACCTAACCTAGACAAATGAAGCCAAACTCTGCCTAATGTGTCGAGAGCACTATTGCTGGCCACCCCAGAGGCGAGCAGAGTATAGTACAGCAGAGTAGAACGTAGAAAGCCAACAAATAGTAATGTATTGCACAAAAGTCAAAGGTACCCTGACTTAACCGGGCCAAACCTATCCTAACCAAGCGTAGAATAAATAAACCTTACGTGCCGCGACCACATTTGCTGGCTTCTACAGAGCCATGCAGAATATACTAGAGCACAGTAGAGCACAGTAATCCACCGCATTGCAGTGAGCGGCACAAAAGACAAAGACATCCTAACCTAACCTCTCCTAACCCAGCCAAGCCATGCGTAACGTATCAAAACGTAGCGTGCCGAGAACAATATTGCTGACCTCCCCAAAGTCGAGCAACGATTATTAGTGCAATGCAGAGTGCCGAAGTCCACCGAATAGCGGTGTGTATCACGAAAGTCAAAACAATCCTCTCCTACCCTAGCCAAACGTACCATAAGCAAACGTAACCTGAATCAAACTAACGTTCCTGGACCACATTTACTGGCCTCCCCAGAGTCGTGCAGAGTATACTAGGGCAATGTAAAGCGCAGAAATCCACCGAATAGCAGTTTACAGCGCAAAAGTCAAAGCTATCCCCCCCTAACCGAGCCAATCGTAACGTAACCGAACGTAACCTAGCTTAACCTATCGCGGCGCGATATCTATTGCTTTCCTCCCCATAGTCAAGCGGAAAATACTAGTGGAGAATTGAGAGCAGAAACCCACAGTATCGCAGTGTACAGCAGAAATGTCGAAGCTCTACAAGCCAAACCTAAACTAATATAGCGTAACAGAACGCACCCTATCTCAACCTAATATCGAGAGACCACAATTACTGGCTTCCACAGAACCAAGCAGAAGATACTGGAGCATAGTAGAGCGTAGAAATCCAGCGCAATCCGGTGTAAAGGTTAGAAGTCAAAGATGTCCTCGCAGAAAGCAAACAAAACGAATCTAAGCTAATGTAACCTAACACAACCTTACTCGCCGCAGCCACTGTTCATGGCCCCGCAGAACAAAGCAGAGCATAATAGATTACTGCAATTGGCAGAAATCCACCGAATAGCAGTGTACAGCTCGAAAGTCAAAGTAATCCTGGCCTAACCTGACCAAGTATAACGCAACCAGGCGTAATCTAAATCAACCTAACCTGCCTAGGCCGTCATTGCAGGCCTCCACATCTCCGAGCAGGACGTATTAGAGGAGAACAGAGCGCAGAAGTCCATAGAATGGTATTTCATTCCATAAAGGTCTATGTCATCCTTGCCTGCCCAAAATAACGTAACATAACAAAACGTAACCTGACTATAAGTACCGTGCAAAGACCACCATTGCTGTCATTCGCATAGCCAAGCAGAACGTATTCGAGCACAGGAAACTGCAGGAATTCACCAAATTGTAGTATATAGCACACAAGTTAAAGCTACCATGTCCTAACCGAACCAAACCTAATATAACCAGGCGTAACATATCAGAACGTAACGTGCCGAGACCACTACTGCTGGCCGCCCCAGAGTCAAGCAGAAAATATTAGAGGACAGTGAAGCGCAGAAAACCATCTTATTGCAGTGTATAGCACAAAAGTTTAAGGTATCCTAGCATAACCTGTCGTAGCATAACCTAACCAAGTGTAGACTAACCCAACTTACCGTGCCGAGACCATCATTGCTGGCCCACCCAGTGCCAAGGAGAACATGTTAGAGCATAACCTAGGGCAGAAACGCACCGAATATCAGCGTGCAGCATAGAAGTCGAAGCTATCCTATCCGAACTTGACCATATGTATCGTAACCAAATGTAGCATTACTCAACCTTGTGTCACGAGAGCTCTATTGCTGCCCTACCCAAAGCCGAGCAGAACATAGTAGAGGAGAGCAGTGCTCAGAAACCCATAGGATCGCAGTGTACAGCGGAAAAGTCACAGCTATACTATCCTAACCTAAACAACCGTATTATAACCAAACGTGACGTACCAAGCTCTGACGTACCGTGACCTCCATTGCTGGCTTCCCCATAACCGAGCAGAGTATACTGAAGGAGAGTGGAGCACAGAGATACATATAATCGCGGTGTGTAGCTGAAAAATCAATGCGCTTCACTCGTAACTCATACTAACGTAACATAAACGAACGTGGCATAGTTAAGTATAACGTGCCGCGACCAAAATAGCTGGCCTACCCAGGGCCAAGCAGAATATAGTAGAGCACAGTAGAGCTCAGAGATCAACCGAATAACAGTGTACAGCACGAAGATCAAAGCAACACTTACCGAACATATTCGAACCAAACCTTACCAAACGTAGCATAACTCAAACCAACTAGCCGAGATCAATATTGCTGGCCCCCCAGAGACAAGCAGAAAGAATTAGAACACATTAGAGCGCGGTAATCCACCGAATATAAACGTATGGTAAGAAATTCAAGGCTATCCTAACCGAACTAAGCCTAAACTAACTTAACCGAATGTAAGATAGCAGAAACCAGCATGCCGAGACCACCGTTGCCGGCAACCCCAGGGCCAGCCAAAATATAGTAGGGCAAAGTAGAACGCAGAAATCCACCGAACGCCTCTGCATATCACGAAAGAAAAGCTGCTATTTTCGAAATTACCCTAACCTCTCCAAACGAAACGTAACATAACACAAACTAACGTGCCGTGACATATATTGCTGACCATCTCAGAGCCAAGCAGAGAGTATGAGTGCACAGAAGGGCGCCGAAATCCACCGAATAGCAGTGTATAGCACATAAGTCAAAGCTATCCTATCCCAAACTAACCAAGCGTGACGTAACCTAACGCAACCTAACTTAAACATACGCGACCAGGCCTGCATTGCTGCCACCTCAGAGGCAGGCAGAGAATATTAGGGTAGAGCAGAGAGCTGAAATCCACAGAATCGCAGTGTATAGCACAAAAGTCAAAGCTGTCCTATCCTATCCTAGCCAACCGTAGCACAGCCAAACGTAACCTAACTCTACCTAACTCTCCGCGGCCAAGATTGCTGGCCTCCCCAGAGCCGTGCAGTACATAGTACAGTAGAGTAGTGCTCAGAAATCAATAGAATCGCAGTGTATAGCGCAAAGTCGAAACTACTCAAACCCAATCCAAACTAACATGACCTAACCTACCGTAGCCTAACTCAACATAACGTGCCGCGTCCACTATTGCTGGCCTCGCCAGGGCCAAACAGAACGTAGTAGAGCACAGTAAAGCGCAGAATTCCACCGAATGACAGTGTACAGTACGAAAGTCGAAGCTACCCTAACAGTACCTATCATAGCCTAACCTAACGAAACGTAACCTAATAATAGCAACCCTCCAGGACCACAATTGGAGACCCCCCTGTGCCACGCTGAAGATATCAGAGCGCAGAAGATCGCTGAAAACCGCCGAATAGCAGTGTATAGCATGATACTTGTAGCCACCTTATCCTAACGTAACCAAAGGTGACGCAGCCAAACGCTACATAGCACAACCTAACTTGCAGATACCACCACTGCTGTCACCCTAGAGCCAGGCAGAGCACTTTATAGCAATGCGGATCGTAATGTGCCCTCCGAATAGCAGTCTATAGCACAAAAGCAAACCTATCCCATCCTAACCTAGCCAAACGTAACATAACCAAGCGTAACTTAACTCAACCTAGCGCACCGAGGCCACTATTGCTCGCCTCACCAGAGACAAGCAGAATGTGGTAGAGCACAGTTGATCGCAGCAATCCACCGAGTAACAGTATATGGCACAAAGGTCAACGATATGGTATTCTAACCTAACCACACGTAACGTAGCCAAACTTGACAAAGCTAGACCTAACCTGCCTAGAACAATATTGCTGCCCTCACCTGACCCAAGTCGAACGTATTACGGGAGAGTAGTGCGCAGAGGTCCGTATAGCCTCAGTGTACAGCACAGAAGTGAAAGCTATCCTATCCTAACCTAGCTAAACGTAACATAACCATACATAGCCAAACACAACCTATCTGGCCGAGATCACTATTTCTTGCCCCCCAGGATCCAAGCAAAATATACTAGAGCCCAGTGCAGCGCAGACGTCCGCCGTAATGCAGTTTATAGCACAAAAGTCAGGCGTATCCATACCTTCCCTGACGTAACCTAACATAGACAAACGTAGCAAAGCTCAGCCTGAAGTCATGGGACCACTACTGCTGGCATAACCAGGGCCAAGCAGAATATGGTAGAGAACAGGGGAGCGCAGAAGTCCACCGAAAAGCAATGTATAGCAAAAGATCAAAGCTAACCTGTCCTAACCTAGCCAAACGTAACATAAATAAACATAACTTGACGAGACGTTTATTGCAGCAATCCCCATCGCCAAGCAGGACGTATTAGTGGAGAGCGGAGCGCAGGAGTAACTTTAATGGAAGTGTATGGTACAAAAGTCAAAGATATACCAACACACCCTGTCCTAAACTAACCTAACCGAACGTAGCCTAACTCAACGAATCGTGCCGAGACTACTATTACTGGCCACTCCAGAGCGAAGCAGAACGTACTGGAGGTGAGTAGTGCGCAGAAAGCCAGCGGAAGCAATGCATAGCACAAAAGTCAAAGCTATCGTGACCAAACGCAGCCAACCTAGCTTGCACAAACGTAATGTTTCTCAAACCAACGTGCCACGACCAGTATTGCTGGCTTGCCGGTAGTCGAGCATAATAAGGTGGAGCTCAGCAGAGCGCAGGAATCCACCGTATATCAGTGTATACCACGAAAGTCTAATCCATCCAAACTTAATCCAAACAAACATAACCTAACCAAGCGTAACCTAACAAAGCCTAACGAGCCCAAGCCACTATTGCTGACATCCCCAGAGATAAGCAGAATATACTTGAGCACAGTAGAGCGCAGAAATCCGCCGCGTTGATGTGAAAGGTATAGAAGTCGTAAATAACCTAACCTAGCCTAATAGAATCGAACCTAACCTACCGTACCCTAACTCAACATAACGCGCCGAGACCACAACTCCTGGCCTTCGCAGAGCCAAACTGAACAAATTAGAGCAGAGTCGAGCCCACCAATCCACCGAATAGCTGTGTATAGCACGAAAGTTCATGATATCCGTTCCTAATCTAACCACTCGTAGCATAAGCGAACGTGACCTGACAGAAGGTAACGTGCCGCGACCACTATTGGTGGCCTGCCCAAAGTCGAGCAGATCATAGTGGAGTACAGTGGAGCGCAGAAGTCCACCGAATAACAGTGTGTAACACTAAAGTCAGAGCTGCACTAACCAAACTTTACCAAACCTGGCCAAGCCAAACGTAACATATCTCACCCTAACGGGCCGCGACCACTACTCCTGGCGTCCCAAGAGACAAGCTTAGTGCGACAGCGCCCAGTGGAATGCAGAAATCCGTAGAACAGCAGTTTGTAGCCGAAAAGTGAATGCTACGATGACCTAACACAGCGTAGCCTTACATAACCAAACGTAATCTAACTGAGACTAACGTTCTGCGACCATCATTGCTGGCCTCAAGAAGGTCACGCAGAGTATACTAGAGCATTGTATAGCACTGGAATCCAAAGGGTGCCTGTGTATATCACAAAAGCCAAAGATATCCTGTCCTAACCTTACCAAACGCAACATAGCCAAGCGCAGAGTATCTCAGCCTAACGTGCGAGACCACAACTGCTGACCTCCCCATAGCTGAACGGAATATACTAGAAAACAGAAGGATTCAGAAATCCACCGAAAAGTGATGTATCGCACAAGAGTCAAAGCTACACTGACCAATCATAGCCTGACCTATCCATGCCAAATGTCACCTAACTCAACCTAATGTGCCACGAACACTATTGATGGCCTTTTCAGAGAGAAGAAGATCATATTAGTGGAAAGTAGAACGCCGAAATCCATAGAATCGCGGTGCATATCTGGAAAGCCAAAGCAATGCCGTCCTAAACTGACCAAACGGAACGTAACCTAACTCAGTGATACGTGCCGCGGCAACTATCGCTGGCCTCCCCAGGGCCAAGCAGATTAGAGTATAGAACTGTAAAGGGCGGGGACCCGCCGAGTAACAGTGTATGGCATGAAAGCCAAGGCCATCCTAACCAAACATGGCCTAACATAACATAACAGAGCACAACCTAACTCAGCACAACGTGCCGTGATCACTATTTCCGGCGCCCCAGGAGACAAGATGAATATGATACAGCACAGGAGTTCAGAGAATAGCTGTGCTAAACGCAAAAGTCAAAGATGTTCTAAGCTAACCCAGTCCAACCTAACCTAGCCGAAAGTCATCTTACCAAACCTGGCGTGCCGCGACCAGAACAGCTGGCCTCCACAGAGGCAAGCAGAGCATAATAGAGGAGCGTAGAGCACAGAGATCTATAGAATCGCAGTGTAAAGCAGAATAGTCGAGGCTTTCCGTACCGAACGATAGCAGACCTAGACTAACAAAACATAGACTAACTAAGCGTAACGAGACGAAACCACTATTGCTGGCTTCCCCTGAGCCAAACAGAAAATACTAGAGGACAGTGGAGCGCAAAATCCCACCGCACTGCCGTGTACATCAAAAGCCTCGAATGCATCCTGACCTATCCAAACAAACCTAACCTAGCCGAGCATTGCATATCCCGAAGTAACGTGCCTCGACCACAATTGCTGGAATCCCCAGGGCTAAGCAGAATATAGTAGAGCACAGTAGAGCGCGGAAACGCACCGAATAAAAGTGTATACTGCAAAAAGTGGAGCTACCCATACCTAACCCGTAATAACATAACATATTCATACGTAGCCTAACTCAACTTGACGTGCGGAGACCACTACTACTGGCGTCCACAAAGCCAAGAAGGACTTACTACTGCATAGTAGGGCGAAGAAATCCAACAAATGGCAGTGCGTTGCACAAAAGTCAAAGCTATCCTAACAAAACTTATCCTAACCTAACCGAATCAAACGTAACCGATCTTAACATAACGTGCAGGGACCACTACTTCTGGACTCCCCAGAGCCGAGCAGGACATGCTAGAGGAGATCAGAGCACAGGAATCGAGAGAACCGCTTCGTATTGCAGAAGAGACAGTGCTAACCTATCCTAACCTAGCCAAGCATAACATTAACGTATGTAACCGAACAGAACCTAGCGTGCCGAGGACACCATTGCTGGCCTCCCGAGAGACAATCTCGACATACTGACGCACAATAGAGCGCAGAAGCCCATAGAATCGCAGTGTATGGCACAGAAGTCAAAGCTAACCTATCCTAACCTAGCCCAGCGTAACCTAACTCAACCTATCGTGACGAGACATACGTTGCTGCCCCCCGCTCCCCCGCAGAGCCAAGCAGGACATATTAGAGGAGAGTGGAGCGCGTGATTCGATAGAATCGCAGTATACACCATAAAAGTCAAAGCGACCATATCCTAACGTAACCATTCGTGACATATCCAAACGTACACTAACTCTACCTAACGTACCGCAGCCACTATTGCTGGCCTCCCCAGAGCCGCGCAGGCCATAGTATATGACAGAAGTGCCCGGGAATCCACAAAATCGTTGTGTACAGCAGAAAAGTCAATGGTATCCAAGCCCAGGCCAAACTAATTTAACCACATCAAACGTAGCATATCTCAACACAACATGCCGCAACTACAATTGCTGGCCTCCCCGGATCCAGGCAGATCATATTAGAGCACAGTAGAGCACAGGAACCCACTGAGTAACAGCGCATAGTACGAAAGTCGAAACTACCATGTCCTAACATAGCCAAACGTATCATAACCAAACGTAGCCTAACTCAAGGTAACGCGCCGAGTCCACCATTGTTGTCCTCCCTAAGGCCAAGCGGAGAATGTTAGAGCGAAGTAGAGCGCAGAAGTACACCGCATAGCAGTGTGTAGACGAAAGTCAATGTTATCCAAACCTAACCCAGACAGAGATAACGTGAGCAAGCGTAGCCCAACCCAACCGAACGTGCCGAGACCACTATTTCGGGCCTCCCCAGATTCGAGCAGAGTACAGTAGAGCAATGTAGAGCGTAGAAATCCACCGGATGGCAGTCTATAGCACAAAAGTCAATTCTATCCTGTAATAACGTATCCAAACGGAATATAAACAATCGTAACATAACTTAACCTGAAGTACCTAGACCACAATTGCTGGTCTTCCCAGAGCCCAGCAGAACATACTAGAGCGCAGTAGAGCGCAGTAATCCACCGCACTTCAGTGTGCTGCACAAGAGTAAAAGATACCCAAACATAACCTGTCCTAACTCAACCTTACCTAACGTAGCCTAACTAAACGCTACGTGGCAAGAACACTATTGCTAGCCTCCACAGAGCCAAGTAGTGCATATTCGACAACGTGGAGCGCAAAGATCCATCGAATGGCGGTGTATAGCGCAAAAGTCGGTGCTAGCCTATCCTAACCTAACCAAACGTAACCTAACGTTTCATAACGTGCCGAGAATTCTATTGCTGTCCTCCTCAGAGCCAAACAGAAAATATTGAAGATGAGTAGAGAGAAGGAGGCCATAGGATCGCAGTGTATAGCAGAAAAGTCAAAACCATCCAGACCAACCCAAACAAATATAATGCAACCAAACGTAGCCTAACTCAACATTGCGAGTCGCGGCCGCTATTTCTGGACTCCCGAGGGACAATCTGAATATAGCAGGGCATGGTACAGCACAGAAATCAACCGAATGACAGCGTATAGTTCGAAAGTCGAAGTTATCCTCACCAAGCCTATCTTAACGTAACCTAAACGAACGTAACCTAACGCAGCCTAACGTGACGAAACCACCATTGCTTGAACCCGGGTGCAAAGCAGAGCTTAGGGCAGAATAGAGCGCAGAGATCCCCCGAAAGGCGGTATACAGCACAAAAGTCAATGCTCTCCTGTCATAACATAAACAATCGTAACATAACCAAACGTAACACAACTCAAGCTAACGTGCCGAGACCACTACTGCTGGCCTCCACAGAGCCGAGCAGAACGTACTACAAGAGAGAAGAGCGCAGAGGTCCATTGGATAGCATTGTATAATAAAAAGGTCAAGGTTATCCAAACCTAACCCATCCTAACGCAACCTATCCAAACGTTGCGTAACAAAACGTAACGTGCCGCGAACACTATTGTAGGCATCCAGAGGGCCAAGCCGAATAAATTAGAGCACAGTAGAGCGCAGACATCCACCGAATAAAAGTGCATAGCAGAAAAGTCAGACCGACCCTATTCCAACGTGGCAAATCGTAACAAAATCAAACGTAACCTAGCTCAAACAAACGTGCCGCGTGAGCTACTGCTGGCCACCCAGAGACGAGCAGAATATATTAGACGAGACCGGATCGCAGAAATCCACACAATCGCTGTATATAAATGAAAAGACAAAGCTATCCAAACCTAATCCAAACCATCATAACCTAACCAAACGTGGCGTATCTCAACATAACGTGCCGCCGCCGCTATTTCCGGGCACACGAGGGAAAAGCAGAATATAGCAGAGCACAGTAGAGCGCAGATATCCGCCCAAAAGCAGTGTACAGCACGAAAGCCAAAGCTAACCTGGTCGAAATAATCACAGCGTAACCGATCCAAACGTAACGTAGCACAACCTAACGTGCCGAGACCACTGATGCTGTCCCACAAGAGACAGGCAGAAAATATTACAGGAGTGTAGAGCTGAGAAATCCATAGATACTCAATGCATACACGAAAACTCAGAGGTGTCCAAACCTAACCAATGCTGACATAATATAACCAAACGTAGCCTGACTCAATATAACGTGCGGCGGCCACAACCGCTGGCCCACCCAGGGCAAAGCCGAGCACAGTAGAGCACAGTAGAGAGTAGAAACCCACCGAATAATAGCGTATGGCGCAATATGCACAGCTATCTCGACCGAAATATACTTAACATATCCTCGCAATCGTAGCCTAATAGTGATCGCGGCACATAACGTTTGGTTAGCCTAGGTTAGGCTACGTCTGGTCAGGATGCCCCTGACCTTTGTGCTATGCACTGCAAAGCGGTCCACTTCTATGCTCTACTGCTCTCTAGCAAATTCTGCTTGGCTCTGTGGAGGCCAGCTAGAGTGGCTTCGGCACGTTATGCATAGTTACGTTACGTTTGGCCATGTTAAGTTTGGTTAGGCTTGGAAAGGATGGATCTGACATTTGTGCTATACACTGCTGTGAGGTGTATATCCTCGCTCTTCTGTGATCCAGTACGCTCTGCTTCCCTCTGGGGAGGCCAGAAATTGCGACCGCTCCGCTTTAGGTAGTGTTAGGTTACGTTTGGTTAGGTTGGGATTGTTTGGGTTGGGATAAGTTGTCTTAGATTTTTGCGCTGTATGCTGAAATGCGGTGGATTTCTGCGCTGTACTGTGCTCTAGTATGTTCTGTTTGGTCCTGTGGGGACCAGAAATAATGGTCTCTCCAAGTTCCTTTGTGATATGCTACGTTTGCTTATGTTATATTAGCTATTGTTTGATTCCGGTAGCTTCGACTTTTCTGCTCTACACCGCGATTGTATGGATTTCTGCGCCCTACTGGCTTCCATTATGCTCTGCTCGGCTCCGTGGAGCCCAGAAATGCTGGTCGCGGTACGATAGGTTGAGTTATATTACGTTTAGTTGGGTTAGGTTATTTTGATTTGGTTACGATATCTTCGACTTTTGTGCTCAACACTGCTATTCTATTGACTTCTGCGCTCTGCTGTGCTCTATCAGATTCTGCTTGTCTCTGGGGACGCCAGCAGTAGTGGCCGCGACACGTGAGTTTGCTTTATGTTACGTTTGGCTATGTTAGGTTAAGTTAGGGTTGGTATACATATCTTTGACTTTTGCGCTGTACACTTCTATTCAGTGCACTCCTATGCTCCACATTACTCTACTATACCCTGCTCGACTATGGGGTTGCCATTAATAGTGGCCTCGTTGCGTTAGGTTTGGCTATATGGCTTTGGCCTTTGCGCTATACACAGTTATTCGTTGGATTTCTGCGATCTGCTGTGCCCTAGTAAGTTCTGCTTGGCACTGGGGTGGGCAAAAGCAGTGGTCTCGGCTCGTTAAGTCTAATTGGTGTACTTCTGGTTATGTTAAGTTTGGATAGGGAAGAAGAGGATTGCTTCGAATTTTGCGTTATACATTCCCGCTCGGTGGTTTTCTGCGCTCTGCTGTGGCCTGCTATGCTCTGCCCGACTCTGTGCAGGCCAGCAATAGCAGTCGCGGCTCCTTGGTGTATGTTAGGCTACGCTTGGGTATGTTACGGTTGGCTAGGTCTGTAGAGTATAGCATTGACTTTTGTGTTATACACTGCTATCCGATGGACTTCTGCGCTCTACTGTGCTCTAATATATTCATCTTGGTTTTTGTAAGGTGAGCAATACTGGTCCCCGTGCGTTAGTTTGAGTTATGTTACGTTTGGGAAGGCTTGGTTAGTTTGGGTCAGATAAGGGAGGCTTTGACATTTCTGCTACACACTGCCATTCGATGGATTTCTGCGCCCTACTCCCCTCTAACATGTTCTGTTTGAAGATGCGGAGGTCAGCAATAGTGGTCTGGGCACGTTAGGGGAGATTATGTTGAGCTACGCAAAGTCACGTTTGGATAGGTTAATATACCATATGTTTGCCTTTTGCGCTGTAAACAGCTATTCGGTGGAATTCTGCGCACAACATTGCTCTGCTATACACTTCTCGACACTAGGGTGACGGGCAATTGTGATCGTAACACGACAGGTTGCGTTATTTTACGTTTGGCTATGATCGGTTTGGTAAGGTTTTGTTATGTTGGCTTTGACTTTTATGCAATACAGTGCTATTCGTTGCATTTCAGCGTTCTATTGTACCCTATTATGATCTGCTTGGCACTTTGGAGGCCAAAAATAGTGGTCTCGTCTCGTTAAGTTTAGTTGGTGTACGTTTGTGTACGTCACGTTGGGTGACGTTAGGTCAGGATACATTTGACTTTTGTGCAATACGAAGCCATTTGGTGGCTCTCTGCGACCTACTATGCCCTAGTACATGCAGCTTGTCTCTGGGGATTCCAGCAATATTGGCCTCGTCACGTTAGATGAAGTTCGGACACGATTGCTTTGACTTTTGCGCTATAAACTGCCATTTGGCTGGTTCCCACGCTCTATATTGCCCTATTATAATCTGCTCGGCTCAGGGGATGCGTGCTGTCTCGGTACGTTGGGTTTAGTTATGCTACGTTTTGTTTAGTTATGCTACGTTTGGTTATGTTTCGTTTGTGCAGGGTAGGATAGGGTTTCTTTGGCTTTTGTGCTGTACGCTGCTACTCGGTGAATTTCGACAATCCACATAGCTGCACTCTACACTGCTTGGCTCGGTGGCGGCCTGCAATTGGGTTCGCATCACGTTAGGTTTAGTTGTGTCACGATTGCTTATGTTACCGTCGGTTAGGTTAGGGGAGGATAGGTTTGGCTTTTGTACCATACACAGCTATTCGGAGGACTTCTGCGCTCTACTGTGTTCTAATATGCTCTGCTTTGCTCTGGGGAGGCCAGAAATAGCGGTCGCGGCTCGCTAGGTTGAGTTACGCTACGTTCGGTTAGTTTACGTTAGTTTGGGTTAGGCTTGGACAGCATTGACTTTCTTGGTATACAATGTTACTCGGTGAATTACTAAGCTCTACTTTCCCCTACTATACTCTACTCGACTGTGAGGAGGCCAGCAATGGAGGTCGCGGCACGACAGGTTGTATTAGGTTCCGTTTGGTTAGGTTAACTTAGGTTAGGATAGGTGAGGGTAGCTTTGTCTTATGTGTCATACACTGCCATTCGGTGGATTTCTGCGCTCTGCTGTGCTCTAGTATGCTCTGCCTGGCCCTGAGGGGCGGCAATAGTGCTCACCATACGTTAGGTTTAGTTACGCTACGCCTGGTTACGACAGGTTAGTTTGGTGTAGGTACGGATGGCATTGACTTACGTGGTATACGCTGTTATTCGGTAGATTTCTGCGACCTACTGTGCTCTGCTATATTCTACTCGGCTATGGGGAGGACAATAATTGTGGTCTCTTCACGTAAGGGACAGTTAAGCTACGTTTGCTTATCTTACGTTTGCTTAGGTTAGGAGTGGATAGATCAGACTTTTGTGCCATACACTGCTATTCAATGGATATCTGTCATCTATTGTGCTATTGTATGCTATGCTTGGCTCTGGGATGCCAGCAATGACGGTCTCGGCACGTAAGGCTGAGTTATGTTACGTTTGGTTATCTTAGGTTTGTCTGTGCAATGTTAGTATAGCTTTGACTTTTATGCTATACATTGCCATTCCTTGGACACCTGCGCTCTACTCTGATTTAATACGTTCTGCTTGGCGATTGGGAGGCCGGTAAAAGTAGACTTGTTTCGTTATGTTTAGTTGGCCTACGTTTGGTTGGGTTGTAGTTGGTCACGTAAGATTGTGGTACTTAGACACATGTGCTATTCGCTGCTATTTGGTTGCTTCCTGCGCTTCACTCTGCTCTAGTATACGCTCTACCTAGCTCTGCTGTACTCTGCTAGACTCTGGGGAGGCCAGTAATAGTGGTCGCAGCGCGTTAGGTCGAGCTATGTTACGTTCGGCTATGTTACGATTGGCTATGTTAGGAGAGGATAGCGTTGACTGTTGCGCTATACACTGCTATTGGGTGGATTTCTGCGCTGTGCGCCGCCCTAATATTATCCGCATGGCACCGGGGACGTCAGCGATATGTTTTAGTGCCGTTAGGTGTAAGTGGGTTGCGTTTGGTTATGTTAATTTTCGGTTTGTTGAGATAGGATAGATTTGACTTTTGTGCCATACACTGCTATTCGGTGGGCCTCTGCGCTCCACTGTGATGAGATTTGCTCAGCTTGGCTCCGGGGAAGGCAGCAATAGAGCTCTTGGCATCTTGTGCTGGGATACGCTACGTTTGGATGGTCTAGCTTAGGCCAGGTTAGGTAAGGATGACTTTGACTTTTGTGCTTCACACTGCAACTTCGCGCGTTTCTGTGATCTACTGTGATCTAGTCTATACTGATTGGCTCTGGCGATGCCAGCAATAGTGTTGCTGGGCGGTTAGTTGGAGTGAGGTTACGTTTGGTTATGTTAGGCTATGACAACTTTGACTTTTGCGCAATGCACTGCTATTCGGTGGATCTCTGCGGTCTACTGTGATCTAATATGCTCTGATTTGCTCTGGAGATTGCAGGAAATGTGCCCTCAGCGCATTATGTAAAGTTATGACACGTTTGGTTAGGTTAGGCTCGTTCGGGTTAGGATAGGATACCTTTGACCTTTGTGAGTACACTGATATGTGGTGTATTCCAGCGCTCCACTGTGCTCTAATATCCTCCGCTTGGCTCTGAGTATGACGGCAATTGTGGTCTCGTCTAGTTAAGTTTAGTTGGTGTACGTTCGGTTAGGTTACGTTGGGCATCTGTCGGTTGTGATACATTTGACTTTTGTGCTATACGGAGCTATTTGATGGCTCTCTGTGCTCTATTGTGCCCTAGTACATTCTGCATAGCTCTGGGGATTCTAGCAATAGTTGCCTCGGCACGTTAAAGTGAGTTAGGATATGATTGTTTTGACTTTTGCGCTATAAACTGCAATTCGGCTGGTTCCTACGCTCTACATTGCCCTACTATAATCTGCTAGGCTCAGGGGGTGCCAGTAACTACGGTCTCGGCACGTTTGGTTTAGTTATGCTACGTTTGGTTATGTTTCGTTTGTGCATGGTAGGATAGGATTTCTTTGGCTTTTGTGCTGTACACTGCTGCTCGGTGGAATTCTGCGCTCTGCTGTGCTCTTATATGGTCCCCTCGGAATTGGGGAGGCCAGCAATAGTGGTCTGGTAGCGTTAGGTTTAGTGAGGCAACGGTTGGTTAAGCTACGATGGTTTGAGATAGGTGTTTATCGCTTTGACTTTCGAAGTATACGTTGTCATTCGTTGTATTTCAGCAATCTACTATGCCCTGCCCGTCTCTAGGAAGGCCAGCAATAGCAGTCGCGTGTTCCTTTAGTGTTTGTTATGTTACGCTTTCGTATGTCACGATTGGTTTGGTTTGTAGGGTATAATATTGGCTTTTGTGGTATACGCTGCTATGTGGTGGACTTCTGTCCCTTATGTGCTCCAAACATGTTCAGTTTGGATACGGGAAGGACAGCAAAAGTGGTTCCAGCATGTTACGCTTAGCTACTCTGCGCTCAGTTGGGTTAGGTAGGGTTAGGCCAGGTTAGGTTATAAAATCTTCGGCTTTCTTGCTTTACGCAGCAGTGCGACGGCTTCGTCGGCTCTACTGTGCTCTGCTATATTTTGCTTGGCTCTGGGAAGTCAGCAGTTGTGGTTTAGGCACGTTAGGCTTTGTTACGTTACGCTTGGTTATGCAGTGTTTGGTTATGTTAGGCCGGGATAGCTTTGACTTCTGCGCTGCAAACTGCTACTCGGCGGATTTCTGCTATCCACATTACTCTACTATACCCTGCTCGACTCTGGGGTGGCCATTAATAGTGGCGTCGGCACGTCAGGTTTAGTTGTGTTCCGTTTGGTTCAGCTTGGTTGGGTTGGGATTGGCAATGGGGCATTGGCTTTTGCGGTGTCCACTGCTTTTCTGAGGATCTCTACCCTCTACATTGCTCTACTGCCCTCTGCTCGACTCTGGAGAGGCCAGCAATAGTGGTCCCGGCTCGTTAGTTTGATTTAGTCTAGGTTTGGTTATGTAACGTTTGGTCAGGTTAGGAGACGATAGCACTGACTTTTCCGCTGTGCACTGCTATTCAGTGGACTTCTGCGCTGTACCCTGCTCTGATATGCTTTGCTTGGGTCAGAGGAGGCTAGCGATAGTGGTCTCGGCCCGTTGGGTTTAGTTAGGCTACGTCCGGGCAGGTTAGGCTTGGGTCAGGTTATGTTAGTATATCCTGGCCTTTTGTGCTTTACACGGCAATGCGAATGATTTCTGCGCTCTTCTCTGCTCTATTATATTTTGCTTGGCTCTGGGGATGTCGGCAATAGTGGACGCGGCACGATAGGTTGAGGTAAGTTGCGTTTGGTTAGGGTAGGGTAGACAGCTTTCACTTTCGAGCTCTACACTGATGTTTGGCGTATTCCTGCGCTCTACTGTTGTCTAATATGGTCTGCTTTGCTCTGTGGAGGCCAGAAATAGCGGTCGCGGCACATTAGGTTCTGATATGTTACGTCTGGTTTTGATAGGTATGGTTAGGTTAGAAGAGCGCAGTTTTAACTTTTGTGCTATATACTGCTATGCGGTGGATTTCTCCGCCCTTCTTTTCTCTAATATGTTCTGCTTGGCTCTTTGGATGGCAGCAATCCTGGTCTCGGCACGCTGGCTTTAGTAGGGTTACGATTGGTTATGTTCGGTTTGTTTGGGTCAGGTAACGATAGAATTGAATTTTCTGCCATACGCTTCCATTCTGTGGACTTGTGCGCTCTACTCTCCCCTAATATGCTCTGCTTGGCGAAGGGAAGAAAAGCAATGGTGTTCTAAGCACGTTAGGTTCGATTAGCTTACGATCGCTTATGTTACGTTTTGCTATGTTAGGATACGGTGACTTGGACTTCTGTAATATACTCTGCTTCTCGTTGAATTTCTTCGCTCTGCATTGCCCTCTTAAATTCTGCTTGCCTCTGGGGAGGCTAGCTATAGTGGCCTCTGCACGACAGGTTGTGTTATGTTACGTTTGGTTACGTTAGGTTAGGCAAGGATAGGAGAGGGTCGCTTTGTCTTTTGTGCCGTACACTGCCATTCGGTAGATTTCTGCTCTCTGCTGTGCGCTAGTATGCTCTGCCTGGCGCTGAGGTGGCCGGTTATAGTGGTCTCGGTACGTTACGTATAGTTACGCTACGTTTGGTTGGAACACGTTAGTTTGGGGCAGGCTTGGATAGCCTTGACTTTCGAGGTATTCGCTACTGCTAGGTTCATTTCTGAGCTCTACTGTGCTCTACTATATTCTACTCGGCTCTGGGGAGGACAGTAAATGTGGTCTCTCCACGTAAGTTTCAGTTAAGCTACGTTTGCCTGTGTTACGTTTGGTCAGGTAGGAGATGATTGCTTTGACTTTTGTGCTTCGCACTGCTATTCGGTGGATTTCTGTGCTCGACATTGCTCTATTATACTCTGCTCGAATCTGAGGTGGCCGGCAATGGCGGTCGTGATACGATATGTTGTGTTAGGTTACGTTTGGATATGCTAGCTTGGGATGAGCTCGTTCAATATTGTTTTGACTTTTGCGGTATACAATGCTATTCGTCGGATTTCTGCCCTCTACTGCCCTCTAGTATGTTCTCCTTGGCTATAGGGAGCCCTGCGAAAGAGATCTCGGAACGATAGGTTGAGTTAGGTTACGTTTGCTTGTGTTACGCGTGTCTGGGTGAGTTCAGGATTTCCTTGACTCTTCTGCTACACATTGCCATTCACTGGACTTCTGCGCTTTACTCTACATTAATATGTTCTGCTCGGCAATGGTGAGGTCAGCAATAGTGGTCTAGGCACATTATGCTGGATATGTCTGGGTTTGGAAATATTACGCTTGGTTCGGTCGTGATTGGATAACTTTGACTACTGTGCCATGCACTGCAATTCGGTTGATTTCTGCGCTACACATTGCTTTACTTTACTCTGTTCGACACTGAGGTGGCGAGAAATGGTGTCCGTGACACGATAGGTTGTGTCAGGTTACGTTTGGTTAGGCTAGGTTTGTTTGGGTTTGGTTAGGTTATCTTTGACTTTTGTGCTATCCTCTGCAATGGATTCGATTTCTACGCTGCACTGCACTCTTGAGTTTTCAGCTTGGCTCTGCTGAAGCCAGCAGCGGTGCTCTCGTCACGTTAGGTTGGGTCATGTTACGTTTGGTTATGTTACGTTTGGTTAGGTTAGGAGAGGGCAGATCTGGCATTTGTGCCACACACTGCTGTTCAATGGACTTCTGTCCTCTACTGTACTATAATATGCTACACTTGGCTCTGTGATGCCAGCAATCGTGGTTTCGTCACGTTAGGTTGTGTTAGGTTAGTATAGCTTTGACTTTCATGCTATATATTGCCATTCCGTGAACTCCTGCGCTCTACTCTCATTTAGTATGATCTGCTTGGCGATTGGGAGGACAGCAATAGTAGACTCGTCTCGTTGCGTTTAGTTAGCCTACGTTTGGTTGTATCAGATTTGGTCAGGTAAGGTTGGGGTACATTTGACGTATGTGCTATTCGCTACCATTTGGTGGCTTTCTGCGCTCTACTGTGCTCTAGTGTGTTCTGCTTGGCTCTGGAGATTCGAGTAATTGCGGCCTCGGCACATCCGCTTATGTTAGGTTACGTTTGGTTTTATTACGTTTGGATAGGCTACGGTAGGACAGCTTCGACGTTTGCGATATACACTGCTATTCGGTGAATTTCTGCGCACTGCTGCGATCTAATGTGCTCTGCTTTGTTCTTGGGAGACCAAAAACTGTGACCGCGGCGCGTAACGTTGGGGTATATTACATTAGATTACGTTAGGTTTATTTGGGTTTGGTTAGGTTATATTTTACTTTTGCGCCCTACACTGGTATTCGAAGGACTTCTACTGTCTACATTGATCTAATATACCCTGCTAGACTCTGTGGACGCCAGTAATAGTGGTCGCGTCACGTTAGGTCGAGTTAGGTAACGTTTCGCTGTGATACGATTATTTAGGTTAGGAGAGAATAGCATTGACTTTTGCGCTGTACACTACTATTAGGTGGATTGCTGCGCTGTACGCTGCCCTAATATTATCCGCTTGGCTCCGGGGACGTCAGCAAATTGTTGTAGCGCCGTTAGGTACAGGTGAGTTGCGTTTCGTTATGTTAAGTTTGGATTTGTTGAGATAGGACAGATTTGACTTTTGCGCCGTACGCTGCTATTCGGTGGATTACTGCGCTCCACTGTAATCTGGCATTTTCAGCTTTACTAGGGAAAAACAGCAATAGCGGTCTCGGCTCCTTATGCTGAGATAGGCTACGTGCGTTTGGGTTAGGCTAGGTCTGGCTAGATACGGTTGTGTTTAACTATTGTGCTTTATAACGCAACTCCGCGGATTTCTGTTATCTACTGTGCTCTAGGATATGCTGCTTAGCTCTCGGAAGGACAGCAATAGTGGTGAAGTGTGCTTAGGTGGAGTTCGATTACATTCGGTTATGCCGCGTATGGATATGTTAGCATGCGACATCTTTGACTTTTGTGCTATACACTGCTGTTCGGTGGATTTGTGCACTCTACTGTGACCTTGCATGGCCTGCTTTGTACTGGAGAGACCAGAAACTGCGGCCTCGTCACGCTAGGTGTAGATACTTTACGTCCGGTTGGGTTAGGTTCGTTTGGGTTAGGATAGGATATCTTTGACTGTTGCGCTGTACACTGAAATGCGGTGGAATCCTTCACCCTACATTGCTCTACTCGGCTCTGCTCAACTCTGTGGAGGACAGCAAAGGTGGTCGTCGCACGGTAGGTTTTGTCATGTTTCGTTCGGTTTGGTTATGTTAGGTTATTGTAGGAGATCGTAGCCTTGATTTTTTTGCCACAGACTGCTGTGCGGCGGATTTCTGCGCTCTACTGTGCTCTATTATGGTCTGCTCGTCTCTTTGGTTGCCACCAACACTGGTCACGGCGCGATAGATTGATCTAGATTACGTTTGGTTTGGTTGGGTTACTTTGGGCCACGCCAGGATAGCTTTGGCCATTGTGCTAGCATTGCTATTCTATGGACTGTAGTCCATATGGACTATTGATCCCTATTGTGCTGTGTCATCTTCTGCTTGCCTCTGGGGACGCCAGCAATAGCGGTAGCGGCACGTTTGTTTGCGTTATGTTACGTTCGGTTAAGTTAGGTTAGGTTAGGCTAGGTTAGGTCAGGATGTCTTCGACTTTTGTGCTATTCTCTGCAATGCGCTCGATTTCCACGCTCTTCTTCTCTCTAGCATACTCTGCTTGGCCCTGCGGAGGCCGGAGGTGGTGGTCTCAGCACGTTTGGTTGAGACATGCAACGTTCGGTTATGTTACGTTTGGTTAGGTTGGGACATGATATATCCGACTTTTGCGACATACAAGGATGTTCTGTGGATTGCTGCGATCTACTGTGCTTTAATATGCTCTGCTTGGCTCTAGGGAGGAGAGCAATAGTGGTTTCGGCACCTTAGGTTGAGATGGGATACGTTTGGGTAGGTTACGTTTGTTCGGGTTCGGTTTGGGTAGCTTTCACTTTCTTGGCAAAGACTGTTGTACTGTGAGTTTCTGCGCTCTACATTGCTCTACCATACTCTGCTCGGCTCTTGGGAGGCCGGCAATAGTGGTCGCAGCACGTTAGTTTGAATTAGTTTACGTTTGTGTATGCTACGATTGGTCCAGTTTGGGGAAGATAGCTTTGAATTTTGTGCTTTATACTGCCGTTCGGCGGATTTCGGCACTCTCCGGTGCTGTAATATGGCCAGCTTGGCTGTGGAAAGTCAGGAATAGCGGTATGGCCTGGATTTGTTGAGTTAGGCTACGTTTGGTTAGGTTAGGGTAGGTTTGATTAGGTTAGTGTAGCGTTGGCGTTTGTGCTCAACACTGATATTCTATGTAGTACAGTGCTCCAATTTGCCCTATCATACTCCGCTTGTCTCTGGGGACTCCAGATATGGTGGTCGCGGCACGCTTGGTTGAGTTTCGTTATGTTCGGGTAGGATAGGTTAGGTTATGTTTGGTCAGGAAATCTGTGACTTTTGTGCTATTCACTGCATTTCGGTCCATCTCTACGCTCTACCGTGCATATGCTGCTTGTCTGCGCGGAGTCCAGCAATAGTGGTCGCTGCACGTTAAGGTGAGATAGGTTGCGTTTGGTTATATTATGTTTGGACAGGCTAGAATAATATAGCCGTGACTTTCGCGCTATACACTGCTGTTCGGCGTACTGCCGCTGTCCACAGTGCTCTGTCATATTCTGCTTGTCTGAAGAGACGCCAGCAATAGTCGTCTAGGCACGCTAGGTTGTGTTAGGTTACGTTTGGCTGTGCCACGTTTGGTTATGTTAGGCAATGATAGACCAGACTTTTGTGGCACACACTGCAATTCGTCAGATTTCTGCGCTCCATTGCGCTCTAATATGATCTGCTTTGCTCTGTGGAGGCCAGAAGTAGTGGCAGCTAACCGTCAGATAGAGCTAGGTTACGTTTGTTGTATTAGGTTAGGATAGGTTTCGTTTTGATATCTTTAACTTTTGCGCTCTTCACTGCAATGCGGTAGATTTCTTCGCTCTTCTGTGCTCTAGTGCGTTCTGCCTGTCTCTGCGGAAGCCAGCTATAGCGGCCTTGTCTCGCTAGGCTGAGTTAGGTTACAATTGGGAAGGTTGGGAGAGTACAGATATGACTTGTTCGCTGTACACTGCTTTTCCGTGGATTTAGGCGTTCTACTGTCCTATAATATGCTCAGCTTGGACCCGGGATGCCAGTAATGGTTGTCTCGGCACGTTAGGTTGAGTTAGGTTACGTTTGGTTCGGTAAGGTTAGTCTGGGTTAGGTTAGGGTGGCTTTGACCGTTCTGCTATACATTGCATTTCTTTCGACTCCTGCGCTCTACTCTATTTTAATAAGTTCTGCTTGGCGATGCGGAGGCCAGCAATAGTGGTCTAGGCACCTTAGGTTGTATTTGGTTGCGCCCCGTTATGTTACTTTTGGTAAGGATAAGACAGGATGACTTTGACTTTTGTGCCATACACTGCTATTTGATGGATTTCTGCACCCTACTCTGCTATAATATGCTCAACTTGTCTCTGGGATGCCAGCAGTTGTGGCCTAGACTCGTTTGGTGGGGTTAAGTTACGTTTGGTTATGTCATGTTTGATTACGTTAGGCTAGGACAGCTTTCACTTCTGTGCTATACGCTGCTGCCCAGCGTATATCTACCCTCTACTGCGCTCTAATATGCTCTGCTCGACTTTGGGGAGGCAAGCAACAGTGGCTGCGGCACGTTAGGTCGAGTTATATTACGATTGGATATATTGCGATTGGTTAGGTTATGAGAGAATAGCTTTGACTTTAGTGCCATAGTCTTACATTAGGCGGATTTCTGCGTTAGAGCGCCATAGTATTTTCAGCTTGGCTATGGGAATGCCAGCAATAGTGGTCTCGGCACGTTACGTTCAGACATGTTACACTCGATTAGGTTGGGTTTGTCTAAGTTCGGACACGATAGCTTTAAATTTGTGCTGTATACTGCTACTCGGTAGATTTCTGTGCTCTACTGTGCACTTGCATATCCTGCTTGGCTCCCGCGAGAGCAGCAATTGAGGTTTCGGCACGTTAGGTTGAGTTAGGCTATGTTGGATGTGTTCTGTGGGTATGGGTTATGTTTGGGTAGCATTGACTTCTCCGATGTACACAGCGATTCTATGGATTTCTGCCTTCTACTCTTCACTCTTGTGTTCTCCCTGTCTCTGTGGAGGCCAGTAGCAGTGGCCGCGGCACGTTACGTTGAGTTTGGTCACGTTCTGTAATGTTACAATTGGTTATTTTAGGAGAGGGTAGCTAAGACTTTAATGTCATAGTACGCTATTAGGTGGGACTGTGCGCCCTACTGTGCTCTAATATCTCCGGCTTGGCTCCTGGAACGCCAGTAATGGTGGTCTCGGCACCTTATGTTGGGCCACGTTGCGTTAGGTTAGGTTGGGTTAGGATATGTTTGGGCCGAATAGCTTCAGCCTCCTTGCTGTACACTACATTTCGGTGAATCTCTGCGCTCTGCTGAGCTCTAATATGTCTTGCTTGGCACTGGGCAGGGCAGCAACAGCTGTCTCGGCACGTCATTTTGAGATAGGCTACGTTCGGCTATGTCCTAATGGTTTCCGTTAAGAATGGGTAGCTTTGGCTTTTCTGACGTGCACAGGGATTCTGTGGAATTCTGCGTCCAACTCTCCGCTAATTTGTTGTGCTTGGCTCTGGGGTGGCCGGCAATATTTGCGGCGGATCGTTAGGCTGAGTTAGGTTACGTTTGGCTATGTCACGATTGGTTACGTTAGAAGAGGATAGCTTCGACATTAGTGCCATAGTCTGCTATTAGTTGGATGTCTGGGACCTACAGCGCTCTAGTTGTCTCAGGTTGGCTCTGGCAAGGCCATCAATGGTGGTCTCGCCACGTTATTATGAGTCGGGCTACATTCGGTTAGGATGGGTTAGGCTACGTTTGGTCAGAACAGCTTTAACTTTTGTGCCCTACACCGCTATTCGGTGGACCTTTGCGCTCTACTGTGCCCTAATATGACCTGCTTGGCCCTGAGGAGGGCAACAATAGCGGCCTCGGCATATTAGGATGAGTCAGGCTATGTTTGGTTATGTTCCGTTGGTTTTCTGTTCGGCTTGTGTAGCTTTGACTTTCCTGATATACACAGCGATTATACGGATTTCTGCGCATTACTTTCCACTAACGTGTTCCGCTTGACTCTGTGGAGGCCAGCAACGGTGTTAGCGGCGCGTTATTTTGAGATATGTTACACTTGGTTATGTTACTATTGGTTGTGTTTGGAGAGTATATCTATCACTTTAGTGCTACAGTCTGCTATTTGGTTGTTTCCTGCGCCATACAGTGCTCTAATGCATTCAGCTTGGCTCTGGGATGGTCAGAATTATTAGCCTCGGAACTTTACGTCGGCTGATGTTACGTTCGGTTAGGTCGGTTCTGGATTAGTTTGGACAGTCTAGCTTCTTCTTTGTGTCCAGCGCTGCTATTCGGCGGATTTCCGCGCCCTACAGTGCTCTAATGTTTCAGCTTGGCTCTGGCAGGGCCTGCGATGCTGATCTCGGCACGTTACGTTTTGTCGGGTTAGGATAGGTTAGGTTCGCTTACGCTGAGCTTGGTCTTGATTGCTCCAGCCTATGTGCTGCACACTGCTGTTCGATGGATATCTGCGCTCTACAGCGCTCCAGTATGTCCTGCTTGGTTCTGGGGAGGGCAGAAATTCTGCTCGCGGCACGCCAGGGTAGGTTAGGATACGTTCGGTATTGATACGATTCTCTAAGTTAGGAGGGGATAGCTATGCCTTCATTGTTATAGTCTGCTGTTAGGTGCATTTCTGCGCCCTGCTGCGTTCTAATATTTTCAGCTTGGCTCTGGCAAGCCAAGAAATAGTTGTCTCGGCACGATATGATGAATCTTGTTACGTTCGGTCAGGATGGGTCAGGCTATATTTGTTCATGGTGCCTTCAACTTTTGTGGTTGTGCACAGATGTTCGGTGGATTCCTGCCATCAACTGTGCTCTAGCCTGCCCTGCTTCGCTCTGGGGAGGGCAACAATAGCGGTCTCGGATCGTTAGGTTGAGTCAGGCTATGTTAGGTTATGTCCCGTTGGTTTGGGTTATGCTTGGGTTGTACTGACTTTTCCGATGTGCACTGCGATTATATGGATTTCTGCGTTCTACTTTCCACTAATGTGTTCCGCTTGACTCTGCGTAGGCCAGCAATAGTGTTTCCGCACGTTAAGTTGAACTATTATACGTTGAAAATATTACGGTTCGTTAGGTGTCTAGAGGATAGCTTTGGCTTTAGTGCCCTCGCCTGCTATTAGGTGCATTTCTGCTCCATACAGTACTTTAATATTTTCAGCTTGCCTTGGGGAAGGCCAGCAATAGAGGCCTCGGCGCGTAATGTTGAATCATGTTACGTTCGGTTATGTTGTGTTAGGCTAAGTTTGGTCAGGATAGATTCAACCTTCGTGCGGCACACTGCCGTTCGGTGGAATTCTGCGCTCTACTGTGCTGTAGCGTGTCCAGCCTGGTTCTGGAGAGGGCAATAATAGCGGTCTCGGCACGTTGGGTGGAGTCAGCCTATGTTTGGTAAGGTTGGTTCAGGATAAGTTTGGGCAGTATAGCTTTAACTTTTCAGCTGTACACTGCCAGTGGGTGAATTTCTGGGCTCTACTTCGCTCTAGAGTGTCCTGCTTGGCTCTGGGAAGGCCAGTCATCGTGGTCGCGGCAGGTTAGTGTAAATTAGGACACGTTCGGTTATGTAACGATTCGTTAGGTTAGAAGAAGCTTGCTTTGACTTTAGTGCTACGGCCTGCGATTAGGCGGATTTCGGAGCCCAACAGTGCTCTAATATTTTCAGCTTCGTTCTGGCAGGGCCAGCAGTAGACGTCTCGGTACGATATGATGGGCCAGCTTACGATTTGTTTGGTTGGTTCAGGCTCAGCTTGGTCAGATAGCTTTAACTTTTGTGCTGCACACCGCTATTCAGTGGGTTCTTGCTGCCTGCTCTGCTCTTGTATGTCCTGCTTGGCTCAGGGGAAGGCAACAATAGTTGCGTGGGCACGTGATGTTGATTTATGACACGATTGGCTATGTTGTTCTGATTTGGGTTAGGTCTGTGTAGTTTTGTCTTCTCCGATATACACTGCGATTCTATGGATTTCTTTATTCCACTTTCCACTAATGTCTTCCACCTTACTCTAGGTTGGCCAGCGGTAGTGGTCGCTGCACTTTAGATTTAATTAGGTTACTTTCGGTTATGTTACCTTTGGTTACGTTAGGAGAGGATAGCTATGACGTTAGTGCCATGGACCTCTATTATTTGGATTCCTGCGCCCTACAGTGCTCTAATGTTTTCAGCTTGGCTCTGGGAAGGCCAGAAATAGTGACCACGGCTCGTTATGATATGCCAGGTTAGGATCGGTAAGGTTTTGTCAGGCTAAGTTTGGAAAGGGTCGCTTCATCTTTTGTGCTGTACACTGCTATTCTGTGGATTTCTGCCACCTACAGTGCTCCAATATTTTGAGCTGGGCTCTGGCAGGGCCAGCAATGTTGGCCTCGATACGCTATGATGGGTCAGTCTACGTTCGATTTGGTTGGGTTGGACTACGTTTGGTAAGGGTAGCTTTACCGTTTGTGCTGCACGCTGCTACTTGGTGTATTTCTGCGCTCTGCTGGGCTCTAGTATGTCCTGCTTGTCTTTGGGGAGGGCAAGAATAGTGGTCTCGGCACGTCAGGTTGGGATATACAACGTATGGTTATGTTACGTTTAGTTAGGATGGGAAAGGATTGCTTTGACTCTTGTGCTATACACTGCCGTTAAATGGACTTCTGCGCTCTATTGTGCTCATTTATACTCTGCTTGGCTACGGGGAGGCCCGCAGCAGTAATCTCTACAGATTAGGCTGAGTTAGGCTGCGTTCGGTCCAGTTAGGTTTGGTTAGATTGGGAAATGGTAGCTTCGACTTTCGTGCTGTACACTGCGATATTGTGCATTTCTGCTCGCTAATGTGCTCTAATAAGCGCTGCTTGGCTCCGAGGTAGCCAGCAGTGGCGGTCTCGGCACGTCACGTTGAGGTCGATTACGTACGGTTACGTTACGTTTCTTGAGGGTAGGATAGGAAGGCTTTGACTTTTGTGCTATACACTGCCATTCGGTGAATTGCTGCCATCTACTGTGCGATAATGTATTCGGCTTGGCTCTGGGGAGGCCACCAATAATGGTCACGACACGTTAGTTTTAGTTAGATCACGTTTGCATTGGTTACGTTACGTTGGGTTAGGCTGGGATAGCTATGACATTTGTGCTACACGCTGCAATTCTTAGGAGCCCTGCGCCCAATTTTGCGCCACCACAGGCTGCTTTCCTCCGTGGAAGCCAGGAATATTGGCCGCGTCTCGTTAGGATGCGTCACGTTTCATTTGGTTGAGATATGTTTGGTTTGGTTTGAGCATGATAGCTCTGACGATAGTGCTAGACACTGCTGTACGGTATATTTCTGCGTTCTACTGCGCTCTAACATGCTCTGATTGGCGCTGGTGTGGCCAGCAATAGTGGTCTCGGCACGTTAGGTTGTGTTACGGCAGGTTCGGTTATAACAGATTTCGCTACGTTAGGTTGGTGAAGCTTGGACTATTGTGCTACGCACTGCGACTCTATGGCTTTCTGCGCTCTCCACTCATCTAATACGTTCTGCCTGCATCTGAGGAGGGCAGCAACAGAGGTCTCGGTACGATATGAAGCGTTAGGCTACGTTTGGCTACGTTACGTTTGGATATGTAAGGATGGGTTTGCTTCAACTTTTGTGCTATACACTACTATTCAGTGGATTCCTGCGCCCTACATTGCTGTACTATACCCTGCTCGGCTCCCGGGAGGCCAGCAATATTGTTCGCAGCACGCTGGGTTGTGTTAGGTTACGTTAGGTTAAGTCAGGTTACGTTCTGCGAGGAACGGGTAGCATTTACTTTCGTGCTTTACACTACTATTCCGCGGATTTCTGCCCTCTACTGTGAAATAATATTCCCTGCCTTCCTCTGGGAATCCCAAAAATAATGTCCTATACACGATAAGTTGTGCTAGGCTACGTTTGGTTAGGTTAGGATTGTTTGGTCTAGTTTGGGACGTCATTGACTTTCGTATCACATACAGGCGATCTATGGGCTTCTGCGCTCTATTCTCCTCTAATATGCCCTGCTTGGCGATGAGGACTACAGCAAGAGTACGCTAGGCACGTTAGGTTGGTATTGGTAACGTTTGGTTGGGTAAGGTTAGTTCAAGTTATGTTAGCATATCTTCTACTTTTCTGCTTTACACATCAATGCGGCGGCTTTCTGCGATCTGCTGTCTTCTAGTATACTCTGCTTGGCTGTGTAGAGGTCACAATAGTGGTGCAGGCATGATAGGTTGAGTTAGGTTGCGTTTCATTATGTGACGTATGGTTAAGTTAGTATAGGAAAACTTTGCCTTTTGTGCTATGCAGTGCTATTCGGTGGATTTCTGCGCTCTTCATTGCTCTACTATACACTGCTTGGCTCTGGGTAGGCTAGCAATAGAGGCCTCGTCTCGTTACGTGTTGCTGTTCTACGCTTGGTTCGGCTTGGTTAGGTCAGGTTAGGTTAGTGTATCTCTGACTCTTGTGCTGTACACTGCTATTTCGTGTCTTTCTGCGCTCTACTATGCACCAGTACATTCTGCTTGGCTTTGGAGGTGTCAGCAATAGCCGTCTCGGCACATTAGCCTATGTAAAGTTGCAAATGGTTACGCCACGTTTGGCAAAGTTAGGATGTGATAGCTCTGACTTTTGTGGTATACACAGCCATTCGGTCGATGTCTGTGCACTGCATTGCTCAACTGGCATCCGCTAGAATATGGGGGTGCAGCAATAGCAGTCGGGGCACGTTTCATTGGGTTAGGTAACGTTTGGGTATGTTAGGTTATGTAAAGTTTGGTTAGTGTGGCTTTGACTTTTGAGCTATACACAGCCTTTCGGTGGATGTCAGCGGGCTGCTGTGCTCTAATATGCTCCAATTGGCGCTGGGGAGGCCAGCAATTGTGGTCCTGGCACGTTAGATTATGTTCGGCTGCGTTTGGTCGGGTCACGTATGGTTAGGTTAATATAGGATAGCGTAGACTTTTGTGCTATACACTGCTTTCGTTGGATTTCTGCGCTCTACTGCGCTCTAATATGCTCTGATTGGCGCTGGGGATGCCAGCAGTACTGTTCTTTGCACGTTAGGTTGAGTTATGCTTCGTTTCGGTATGTAAGGCTTTGTCACGTTAGGTTTGGATATCGTTGACTTTTATGCTTTGCACTTTTGTGCGGCGGAACCCTTCGCTCTCCTGCGATCTTGTATATTCAGCTCGGCTCTGGGCAGGTCAGCAACAGAGGAGTAGGCACGTCATGTTGTGTTGGGTAACATTTGGTTCGGTCTGGTCAGGCCAGGTTAGGCTAGGATATCTTTGTCCTTTGTGCTATACACTGCTATTTGGTGACTTTCTGCACCCTACTGTGCACTAGTATGTTCAGCGTGGCTCTGGAAATGCCAGCATTAGTGACCTCGGCGCGTTAGGTAGAGTTAAGCTACGTTCGGTTATTTTACGTTGGGATAGGTTAGGGCAGGTTAGCTTCAACTATTATGCCATGCGCTGATATTCTATGGACCTCTGCGATCTACTCGGCACCGATATGTTTTGCTTCGCTCTGAAGAGCAAAGCAATAGTGGTCTCGGCAGGTTAGGAGTAATTACGTTACGTTTGGTTACGTTACTTTCAGTTCCGCTACGTTTCGTTAGGTTAGTACAAGATAGCTTTGACTTCTGTCCTCTACACTGCTATACGGTCTAATATTGAGTTCTAATGTGCTCTGATATGCCCTGTTTTGCGCTGAGGAGGCCAGCAATTGTGGTCCTCCGCACGATAGGTTGAGTTAGGCTTCGTTCGGTGATGTTCAGTTGGTTTGGGTTAGGTTTGGGTGGCTTTGACTCTACCGATATACGCTGCGATTCTATGGATTCCTGCATTATACTCTCCACTAATGTGGTCTGCTTGGCTCTGGGGAGGCCAGCAATAGTGTTCGCGGCACGTTAGGTTTAGTTGGGTTTTGTTTGGTTATGTTACGTTTGGATAGGTTAGGAGAGGATGGCTATAACCTTAGTGATATAGCCTGTTCTTAGGTTGATTTCGGCGCCCTACAGTGCTCTAATATTTTCAGCTTCGCTCTGTCGCGGCAAACAATAGTAGCCTCGGCCCATTATGATGAGTCAGGTTTCGTTCGGTTTGACTGGGTCAGGCTATGCTTGTTTGGGATAGGATCAGCTTTTGTGCTGTACACTGCTTTTCGGTGGATTTCTACGATCTACTGCGCTCTAGTATGTCCTGCGTGGCCCTTGGGTGGCCAGTAGCACTGGTCGCGACACGTCAGAGTGTTATGGTGCGTTCGGGTATGTTTCGATCCTCTTTGTTAGGACAGCATAGCTATGCCTTTAGTGATATAGTCTGCTATTAGGTGAACTTCTGCTCCCAACTGTGTTTTAATATTTTCTGCGTGGCCCTGGCAAGGCCAGCAATAGTGGTCTCGGCACGATATGGCGAGTCAGGTTACGTTCGGATAGGTTGGGTCAGGCTAAGTTTTGTCGGGATAGCTTCAACTTTTGTGCTATACACTGCTATTCTTTAGATTTCTGCGCTCTGCTGTGTTGAAGTGAGTCTCGCTCGCCACTGAAAAGGGCAACAATAGTGGCCTCCGCATGTTAGGTTGAGAAAGGCAATGTTTGCCTATGTTATGTTGGTTTGGGTTAGGCTTGATTAGCTTTAGAATTTCGGATATACACAGCGTTCACATGGATTTCTGTGTTCTGCTCACCATAAACTTGCCCGCTTGACTCTGTGGAGGCCAGCAATTGCGGACGCAGCACGTTGGGCTGAGTATGGCTAAGTTTGGTTATGTTACGGTTGCTTAGGCTCGGATAGGACGGCTATAGCCTGTCATTAGGCGGATTTCTGCTCCCTACAGTGATTTAATGTTTCCAGCTTGGCTCTGGGAAGGCCAGCAATAGTGTTCTCGGCACGTTATGTTCAGTCATGTTACGCTCGGCTAAGTTGGGTTAGACAATGTTTGGTTAGAATGGCTTTAACTTTTGTGCTGTACTTTGCTATTCGGTGGGTCTCTGTGCTCCAATGTGCGCTAGTCTGTCCTGCTTGGCCCTGCTGATTGCAACAACAGCGGTCTCGGCACGCTAGGTAGGTCAGGCTATGTTTGGTTATGTTCTGTTTGTTTGTGTTAGCTTTGGGTAGCTTTGACTTTTCTGATAAACACCAAGATTGTATGGATTTCTTCGTTCTACTCTCAACTAACCTGTTCCGCTTGACACTGGTGAGGCCGGTAGTAGCTGTCGCGGCAAGGTAGGTTGAGTTGGGCTACGTTTGTTTATATGACGGTTGGTTAGGTAAGGAGAGGATGTCTTTGACTTTAGTGCTGTAGTCTGCTATTAGGTGAATTTCTGCTCAATACAGAGCTATATAATTTTCAGCTTGGATCTAGGAAGGCCAGCAATAGTGGTCTCGGCACGTACTGTTGAGTCAGTTTATGTTCGGTTAGGTACGTTTAGGTGAAATTTGATCAGGATAGTTTTAACTTTTGCTCTGTACACTGCTATTCGGTGGACCTCTGTGCTTTAC
Source organism: Eufriesea mexicana (assembly GCF_001483705.2). Lineage (NCBI taxonomy): Eukaryota > Metazoa > Arthropoda > Insecta > Hymenoptera > Apidae > Eufriesea > Eufriesea mexicana. Next base: position 1,251 of record NW_016910726.1, on the reverse strand, counting down.
TGTGCTCTAGTATATACTGCTTAGCTCTGGGGCGCGTAACAACAGCGACCTCGGCACGCTGGGTCGAGTCAGGCTCTGTTTGGCTATGTTCTGTTTGTTTGGCTTAGGTTTGGGTAGATTTGTCTTTTCTGATATACGCTGCGATTGTATGGATTTCTACGCTCTACTCTCCACTAACATGTTGCGTTTGACTCTGGGAATGCCAGCAATAGTGTTCGCGGCACGTTAGGATGAGGTGGGATGAGTACGGTCATATTAAGTTTGGTTCGGTTAGGAGAGGACATCTTTGACCTTAGTGCTATAGTCTGCTATTAGGCGGACTTCTGCGCCACACAGCGCTTTAATGCTTTTGGCTTGTCCCTGTGAATGCAAGCAATAGTGGCCTCTGCACGTGATGTTGTGTCAGGTAACGTTCGGATAGGTTTGGTTTGGACAAGTTTTGTTTCAGCTTGGATCTAGGAAGGCCAGCAATAGTGGTCTCGGCACGTACTGTTGAGTCAGTTTATGATCGGTTAGGTACGTTTAGGTGAAATTTGATCAGGATAGCTTTGCCTTTTGTGCTTTACACTGCTATTCGGTGAATATCGGCGCTCCACTGGGCTCTAGTATGTCCTGCTTGGACCTGCGGGGCCAGTAATAGTAGTCTCGGGACTTTTTTGTGTGTCATGCTACGTTCGGTTAGGTTGGGTCAGGCTATGCTTGTTTGGGGTAGCATTAACTTTTGTGCTGTATAATGTTATTCGGTTAACTTCTGCGCTCTACTTGGCCCTAGCATATCCTGCTTGGCTCTCAGGGGGGCAACAATAGCTGTCTCGTCACGTTGGTTTGAGTCAGGTTCTGTTTGGCTAAGATCTGTTTGCTTGGTTAGGCTTGGGTGGCTTAGACTCCTCTGATATACACTGCGATTATATGGACTCCTGCCTTCTACTCTCCACTAATGTGTTTTGCTTCGCTCTGTGGTGGCCTACAATAGAGGTCGCGGCACTTTAGGTTGAGTTATGTTAAGAATTGTTGCGTTACGGTTGGTTATGTTAGGAAAGGATTGACATGACTTTAGTGCTACTGTTCGCCATTAGGTCGATTTCTGCTCCCTACTGTGCCCTAACATTTTCTGTTTTGCTTTGGGAAGGCCAGAAATAGTGGTCTCTGCACGTTATGCTGAGTCAGGATAAGTTCGTTTATGTGAGGTAGGCAATGATTGCTCAGCATAGCTTTAACATTTGTGCTGTACGCCGCTATTCGGTGGATTTC
>NW_016910725.1:0-289 GCF_001483705.2 Eufriesea mexicana | reverse complement strand
AAGGCGTTATGCGATCCATTCAGCATGCTATAACAGATTATTGATTTTGAATAGACCAATTCTCTGGCAACTAGACGGCTGTACTTGCCACTGGATTGAAGGCGTTAGGCGATCCATTCACCAAGCTATAACAAATTATTGATTTTGGATAGACCAATTCTCTGGCAAGTAGATGGCTGTACTTGTCATTGGATTGAAGGCGTTATGCGACCTATTCACCAAGCGACAACAGATTATACATTTTGAATAGACCTTTTCTCAGGCAACTAAATATCAGTACTTGCCATTG
>NW_016910724.1:0-10091 GCF_001483705.2 Eufriesea mexicana | reverse complement strand
GGATTCCTACGCTCTACTGTGCTCTACTCTATTCTACTTGGCTGTGGGTAGTCCAGCAATAAGTGGCGGCATGATATGTTGAGCTGCGTATGCATGTCTCCGCAGAGATCCATAGATTATGAGCGTATAGCAGAGAAGTCAAAGCTACCCCATCCTAACCTAACCGAACGTAACACAATCGAACGTAGCCGAACAAAAACTTACGTGCCGAGGACACTACTGCTGGCCGCTCCAGAGACAAGCAGAATATACTGTGGAACGGTAGAGCGCAGAAACCCGCCGCATTGCTGTGTATGGCAAGGGAGTCAAAGATATCCAGTCCTTACATGAACGAACCTAAACTAACCAAACGTAGCGTAACTCAACATAACGTGGCGAAATCATCATTGCAGGAATTCACACATCCAAGCAGGGCATACTAGAGTGCAGTGGGGTGCAGAAATCCACCGAACAACAGTGTATAGCACAATAGTCAAAGCTATCCCGTCCTATCCTAACCAAACGTATCGCAACCGGATGTAACCTAACTCATCCCAACGTCCCGAGATCACAATTTCTGCCCTCCCGGAGCCAAGCAGCACGTATTAGGGGAGAGTAGAGCGCACAAACGCAAATATCACAATAGTTGAAGGCACCGCGTCCTACCGTAACCATACGTATCATAACCGAACGTAGCTTAACTCATCCTAACGTGCCGAAGCCTCTATTGCTTGCCCCACAGAGCCATGCAAAATATACTAGAGCACAGTAGAGCGGAGGGATGCACCGAGTAGCAGCATGTAGCAGGAGAGTCAAAGCTATACAGTCCTTACCCATACTGACGTATACTATCCGAACGTAGCACAATTCAAAATGACGTGCCGCCACCACCATTGCTGGCCAATCCCGGGGTAAGCAGAGCATAATGGAGCACAGTATGGCGAGGAAGTCCACCGAATAACAGTGTACGGCACGAAAGTCAAAGATATACTGACCGAAGTGAACGAAACCTAACCTAACCGGACGTAACATATCTCATACAACCGTGCCGAGACCACTGCTCCTGGAGTCCCCTGCGCCAAACAGAAAATTGTAGATCAACGTATATCGCAGAAAACCACCCAATAACTGTGTGTAGCTCCAAAGTCAAAGCCATACTTACCGAACATAGCCTACACCAGCCTAAACGTGCATAAACTATCTCAAACTACTGTTGCCGGCCTGCCCAGAGACAAGCAGAAAATAGTAGAGCACTGTAAAGTGCCGAAATCTACCGAATGGCCGTGTATATCACAAAAGTCGAAACAAACCTATACTAACTTAACCAGCAGAAACCTAGCTCAACCTTTCGTAACGAGACCTCTATTGCGGCAATCCTCTGAGCCAAGTAGAACATATAAGAGGATGGTAGAGCCTGGAAATCCATAGAATAACGGCGTATATCACAAAAGTTGAAGCTGCCCTGTCCTATCCTAACTAAACGCAAAACAGGCGAACGTAACCGAACTCAAACTATCGTGCCGAGGACACAATTTCTGGCCTCCCCGGAGACAAGCAGATCATACCAGTGCACAGTAGAGCGCAGAAATCTATCGGATAGCAGTGCACAGCGCAGAAGTCAAAGAAAACCTATCCTAACCGAGCCAATCGTAACATAACCGAACGCAGCATAGCAGAATCGAACGTGACGCGACCACTACTGCTGGCCTCTGCAGAGCCGAGCAGACCATACAATGGGAGAATAAAGAGCAGGAGCCCACCGAATTGCCGTGTTCAGCACAAAAGTCAAAGCCATCCTGTCCTAACGTAGCCAACCTTCACATAACCAAACGTAACTTACCTCAACCCAGCGTGCCGAGACAACTGCTGCTGGCCTCGCCAAGGCGAAGCAGCATATAGTAGAGTACGGTAGAGAGCAGAGATCCACCGAATAGCAGTGTATAGCACAAAAGTTGAAGATATCCTATCCTAACATATCCAACCATCACAAAGCCGAACGTAACATACCTCAACCTAACGTGCCGAGAAAACTGTTCCTGGCCTCCCAAGGGCCACGCGGAGTATACTAGATAGTAGCGGGGCGCATAATTCCGCCGCATTGCAGTGTACAGTACTAATGCCGTAGATATCCTAACCTAACGTAACCTAACACGACCTTACCGAACGCAGCATAGCTTCACATAACGTGCAGCGACCACTACTCCTGCCCTCCACTGTTCCAAGCAGATTGTAGCAGAGCACCGTAGAACAAAGAAATACACCGAATAACTGTGTACAGCACGAAAGTAGAAGCTACACTAGGCAAACGTAGCATATCCTAACATAACCAATCGTAACGTAACTCAACCTTACTTGCCGCGTCCACTATCGCTCGCCATCCCACGGTCGAGCAGAGTATAGTACAGCAATGTAGAGCTCAGTAATCTACCGCATGGCAGTATATGGCACAAAAGTCGATGTTACTCTGTCCCGAATTCGCCATATGTAGCATAACGGAGCGCAGCATATCTCAACCTAACGTGCCGAGGCCACTACCGCTGGCCTCCCCAGAGCCAAGCAGAATATACTAGAGCACAGCAGAGTGCAGGAATCCACGGCATGGCAGTATGTAGCACAAAAGTCAAACGAATCCTGACCTAACCTGGCCCAAACCAACCTACCTAAACGCTGCTCATTCCAATATAACGTGACGTGCCCAACGTTGCTGGCCTCCCCAGAGCAGAGCGGAACATATTAGAGCACAGTAAAGACTGCAAGGCATCGAATAGCAGTTTATAACGCAAGAGTCAAGGCTATCGTATCATAACCTAACCAAAGGTAACATATACGTAACATATATAAACCTAACGAGCCGAGATCACTATTTCTGGGTTCCCTAGGGCGAAGCAGAATATACTAGAGCACAGTGGAGCGCAGGAATCCACCGCATTGAAGTGCATAGAACAAAAGTGAAGGATAGCCTAGCCTAACTTGTCCTAACCTAACTTATCCCAACGTAGTGTTATTCAACGTAGCGTGGCGAGACAAATATTGCTGGCATCCCCAGAGCAAGGCAGGATAAGTTAGACCACAGTAGTTCGCAGGAATCCGCCGAACAGCAGCGTATAGCACAAAAGACAAGGCTACCTTTTCCTAACCTAACCAAACGTAACGTGAGCATACGTAACCTAAATCAACATAACGTCCAGCGACCACAGTCTCTGGCCACACCAGAGCCAAGCAAAATGTACTAGAGCACAGTAGAGCGCAGACATCCACCGCATAGCAGTGCAAAGCACAAAAGAGGAATGTAGCCTAACCTAACCGGACCACACCTATCCAATCCAAAGGTAGTTTAACACATCAGAACGTGAGGAGGCAAATATTGCTGGACTCTCCAGAGCCAAGCAGAATGTTCTATAGCACAGTACAGCGCAGAAACGCACTGCAATGCACTGAATAGCACAAAAGTCAAAGATATCCTAACCTAACCTGACCTAACGTGACCTAACCGATCGCAGCATATCTGCACATGGGGCGACGCGACCACTGCTCCTGGCCGCCCTGAACCAAGCAGAATGTAGTAAATCGCAGTGGATCGCGGGTACCCACCGAACGACTGTGTATAGGACGAGAATAGAAGCTACCCTGACCAAACATGGCCTAACGTAGCCTCACCTATCGTAATATTACCCAATGCAACGTGCCACGACCACTATTGCTCGCCTTCGCAGAGTCGGGTGAAGGATAGTTTTGCAATGTAGAGCGCATAAATCCACCAAACGGCAGTGTATAGCACAAAATTCAGAGAAACCCTAAGAAGCCTTCCTAACCTAACCTAACGAATCGTAACCTAACCCACGCTAGCGCGCAAGGAGCACTACTACCGGCCACCCTAGAGCGAAGCAGAACATACTAGTGCACACTAGAGCGCAGAAGCCCACCGAATAGCAGTGCGTGGCACAAGAGTCAGAGCTACCCTATCCTAGTACATCCAGTCTTAACACAACAAAACGTAGCATATCTCAAACTAACGTACCGCCACCACTATTGCTGATCTCTCCAGAGCCGAGCAGAATATACTAGAGGACACCAGAGAGCAAAGACTAATAAAAATGCTGTGTATGGCACAAAAGTCATATCTATCCAAACCTGACCCAAGCTAACTTAACTAACCCAAACGAAGCCCACCGCTACATTGCGTGCCGCGACAACTCTTGTTGGCCCCACAGAGCCAAGCAGAATATAACAGAGCCTATTGGAGCGCAGATGTCCTCCGAATAGCAGTGTATAGCACGAAGTCAAGGATAACCTGACCGAGCTAAACCTAACATAACCTATCCGAACGTAACATTACTCAACCTAAAGTGCCGATACCACTATTACTGGCCACCCTAGAGCCAAGCAGAAAATATTACAACAAAGTAGAGCGCAGAAACCCGCGGATAGCAGTGTACCGCACAAAAGTCTTATCTATGCTCCCCCAACCTCACCAAATGTAAAGTAACCGAAAGTTGTATAACAAACACTAACGTGTCGAGACCACTATTGCTTGCATCCACAGCGCCAAGCGGATTATACTACAGCACAGGGGAGCGAAGAAATCCGACGCACTGTAGCGCATAGCGCAGAAGCAAAACGTACCATAATCAAACTTGACCGATCCTAACCTAACCAAACGCAGTGTAACTCAACGTAGCGTGACTAGGCCAGTGTTGCTGGCCTACACAGAGCCAGGCAGAACGCGTTATAGCACAATAGAGAGCAAGTGCAAAAATACATCGAATGGTAGTGTATAGTACAAAAGCCAAGGCTATCGTATATAAACCTAGTCAAAGGTGCCGTAATTGTACGTAACGCTACACAAGTCAGAGCGTCGAGGCCACTACTGCCGGCTCCCACAGAGGCAAGCAGAATGTACTAGAGCACAGTAGAGTGCAGAAATCCACCGCATTGCAGTGTATAGCACAGGAGTCGAAGATACCCTAACCTAACCAGTCCTAACCTATATCAAACAATCGTAGCGTAAATCAACATAACGAGACGCGACCAGAGCTTCCGGCTTCCCCTGAGCGAAGTAGGGCGTATCAGAGAAAAGTAGACCACACATAATCACCGTATAGCCGTGTGCGGCACGAAAGCCAAAGCTGTACTAACCAAAACATAACGTAGCCTAACCTACTCATACGTAACGTAACACAAGCAAACGTGCCACGAACATTGCTCGCCTCGCCAGTATCGAGCAGATTATATTAGAGCAATGTAGAGCGTAGAAATCGACCGTATAGCAGTGTACAGCGTAAACGCCAAGGAATTCCTTACCAAGCCATCCTAACCTAACCTATCGAAACGAAACCTATCCCAATATAACGCACCGAGACCAGCAATACTGACAACCCCACAGCCAAACAGAACATGTTAGAGCAAAGTGGAGCGAAAAAGTCCACCGGATAGCAGTGTATGGCGCAAAAGTCTAATACACACAATCCTAACCTGATCAATCGTAACATAACCGAACGTAGCATAACTCAAAAGAACGTGCCGCGAACACTGCTGCTGGCGTCCCTAGAGCTAAGCAGAACATAGTAGTGCACAGTAGTACACAGGAGTTCATCGCAGAACAGTGTATTGCATGAAAGTCAAAGCAACCCTGATCAAACATAGCCTAACCTAACTAAACCAAACGTAACCTAACTCAAACTAACGTGCCACGACCTATAACTCTCGGCTCCGCAGAGTCAAGCAGTGTATAGTAGAGCAATGTCGAGCGCCAAAATCGACCGTGTAGCAGTGCATAGCGCAAGGGTCAAAGAAATCATGGGCAAACGTTCCTAACCTGGAGTAACGAAACGAAGCGTAACTCGAACGAACGTGCCGAGACCATTGCCACTGTCCATCCTAGAGACAAGCAAACCATATTAGAGCAAAGTAGAGCACAGAAATCCACCGAATGGCAGTGTATAGCACAAAAGTCAAAGTATCATATCCCAACATAGCCAAACAAAACACAACCAAACGGAGCCTAACCAAACCTAACACGACCGGGCCGCTATTGCTGGCCTCCACAGACACAAGAAGAATGTACTAGAGCACAGTAGTGCACAGAAATCCAGCGAATTGCAGTGAAGGGCACAAGAGTCGAGGATGTCCTGGCTTCACCTGACGTAACGTAACGTAAGGGAACGTTGCATAACTCAACATAACATGTAGCGACCACTGCTACTGGCCTCCACGTAGCCAAGCAGAACGTGGCGGAGCACAGTAGATCACAGAAATCCGCCATAAAGCAGTGTATAGCAAAAAAGACAGAGCTCTCATGACCAAACATAACGTAAGGTAACCTAACCATTCATAGCACAACTGAAACTCACGTGCCTCGGACACTATTGCTCGCCACCCCAGAGCCGTGCGGATTATTGTAGAGCAATGTAGGGCGCGGGGATCCATCGAACAGCAGTGCGTAGCACAAGAGACGAAGATATCCTCACCTAACGTGACCTAACGTAACCTAACTGAACGTAGCCTAACTCAACGTGACGTGCCGGGAGCACACCTGCTGGCCTTCCCAGAGCCTAGCTGAAAATATTATAGCACTGTAGGGGCAGAGGTCGACCTAATTGCAGACTATAGCGCCAAAGTGAGAGCTGTCCTCTCCTAGCCTAACCAACCGTATCTTAAACAAGCTTAACATAACTCAGCCTAACGTGTCGAGACTGCCATGGTTGCCCTGTCCAGAGCCAAGTTGGACGAACCAGAGCTGAGTAGAGCGGAGAAATCCAACGAGTGGCAGTGTATAGAACCAAAGTGAAACCAATGCTGACCAAGCATAGCCGGATCCACCTAATCGAACGTAACATGGCACATCATAACGAGCCTAGCACACTACTGCTGGCGTTGCCACAGCCAAGCTAAAAATATTAAAGAACTGTAGGACGCAGAAATCCACCTAACAACAGACAACATCACTAAGGTAGTAGGTATCCTCTCCTAACCTAGCCAAACGTAACATAACCAAACGTAACCTAACTCAACCTAGCGTGCCGCGACCTCTATTGCTGACCTCCCCAGAGTCAAGCGGTACTCGATAGTGGAGAGTGGAACGCAGAAATCCATATAATCGCTCTGTGTATCAGAAAAGCCAAAGCTACGCAAGACTATCCCAAACCAACGGAACGTAGCTAATCATAGCCTGACACATACTAGCTCTCTGAGACCGCTATTTTTGTACTCTTCAGAGCCAAGCAGAACGTATTAGAGCACAGTAGAACGCAGAAATCCACCGAATAGCACTGTATAATGTAGGAGTCAATGCTATCCCCTCTTAACTTAACAAATAGCTACATATCCAAACGTAACGTAACTAAACCATTCGTGTGGATACCACCGCCAATGGTCGTCCAAGGGCCAAGCAGAATATAGTAGAGCTAAGTAGAGCGCAGTAATCGACGCAATAAGAGTGTACAACTCGAAAGTCAAAGCAACCCTTACCGAACTTAACCTAATCTAACGTAACAAAACGTAGCCTAACTCAAAGTAACGTGTCGCTACCACGATTAATGGACTCCACGGAGCCAAGCGCATGATGTTAGTTGACAGTGGAGCGCAGAAATTCGCCGCGTTGCGGTGTATAGCAAAAAAGTTAAAGATATCCAATCCTCAAATGAACTAACCTAAGGTAATCAAGCGTAGCCTATCTAAAAACATAAAGTGCCGATACCGATATTTCTGTCCTCTCCAGAGTTAAGCAGAACAGACTAGAGCACAGTAGGGTGCAGAAATCCTCCGAACAGCAGTGTACAGCTCAAAAGTCAGAACAATCCTATCCAAACCTATCCAATATTAACATAAACGAACGTAACATACTTCTATCTAACGTGACGCTACCACTCTTGCTGGCCTCCTCACAGCCGAGCAGAACATGGAGGAGCCTAAAGCACAGATATCCATAGAATATCCGTATATAGCAGAAAAGCCAAAGATATCCGGGCCTAACCAAAATTAACATAACCTAACCAAAAGTAGCCCAACTCAGCATAATGCGCCGCATCTATTGCAGGCCTCAATAGGACCAAGCAGAATATAGTAGAGCACAGCAGAGCTCACGAATCCACCGAAAAACGGTGTATAGCACGGAGGTCGACGATATCCTTACCGCACTTAACGCAATCTGACCTTTCCAAATGTAACTGAACACAACCTGACGTGCCGAGACCAATATAGCTGGCCGCCCCAGGGCCAAGCAGAGCATATTAGAGCACAGTAGAGAGCAGTAATCCACCGCACCGCAGTGTATAGCACAATAGTCAAAGACATTTTAACCTAACCTGTCCAAACCTAACCTAACCGTACGTAGCATATCTGAACGTATCATGCCGCGACCACATTTGCAGGATTCCCGGTGGTCGAACAGAGTGTAGTAGATCAATGCGGAGCGCAGAAATCCACCGAATTGCAGTGCATAGCGCAAGAGACGGAGATATGCTGACCAAAAGTAGCCTAACCTAACATAACCAAACGCAACATAACAGAAACGAACGCGCCACGGCCCGTAATTCTGTACTCCCCAGGGACAAGCAGATGCTAGCGGAGCAACGCAGAGCGCATATATCGACCGAGTAGCTCTGTATAGCACAAACGTCAAATCCACCCTAACCAAATCTGATCTAACCTAGAAGAGCCAAGCGTAACCAAACTCTGACTAGCGTTTCGAGACCTCTATTGCAGGCCCCCCGAGAGGCGAGCAGAGTAGAGGAGAGCAATGTGGAGTACATGAATCCACCGAATAGCAGAGTACTGCACAAGAGTTAAGCTATCCTTTCCTAACTTATGCAAACGTAACATATCCGAACTTAACCTAACAAAAGGTAACGTGCCGAAACCACTACTGCTCTCCTCCTCGAAGCCAAGCATAGCATATTAGAGCGCAGTAGAGCGCAGAAATCCACTGCATAATAGTGCATAGACAAAAGTCATGACTATCCCATCCTAACCTAGCCAAGCCTTACCTAGCCAAACGTAACACAACTCAAACTAACGCGCCGCGACCGATGCACCTGGCGCCCGCTGAGACAAACAGAGCGTGTGAGCGCACAACAGCGCGCAGGAGTACATAGAATTGCAGTGCGTATCACAAAAGTCCTAGTTACCCCAGGATAACCCAACATAGCCTAACACATCCAAACGTAATCAAGATCGACATAACGCGCCGCCACCGCCATTGCTGGCCTCCACAGAGCAAAGCAGAACATATTAGAGGTGAGTGGGGCGCAGAAATCCATCGGATCGCAGTGTACAGCAGAAAATTCAATGATATGCAATCCTAACCCAGACTAATGTAACATGACCTATCGTAGCCGAACTCAACGTGATGTGCCACGGCCACTATTGCTCTCGTCCCGTGAGTCGCGCAGAGTCTAGCGGTGCAAGATAGAGCGTAGGAATCCTCCGAGTACCAGTGTATTGCACTAAAGTGGACTTTATCCAATCCTAACCTATCCAAACGTAATATAAGCAGACGTAACGTGACATAACCTAACGTGCCGAGACCACTACTGCGGTCCACCGCAGGGAAATCTGAATATAGTAGAACACAGTACAGCGCAGAAAGCCACCAAGTAGCACCGTATATCGCAAAAGTCGGAGATATCCAAGCCACACCTGACCAACCATGGCATTACCAAACGTAGCCAAACACAACCTATCGTGCCGTGACCGATACTGCTGGCCTCCCTAGATCCGAGCAGAGTATAGTAGAACGCAGTAGAGCGCCGAAAGTCACCAAATAGCAATGTACAGCACAAAGTCTTAGGTATCTATACGTAACCAGAACGAGCCTAACCTAACCAAACTTAGAGTAACCTAGTCTAACGGACCGCGAACACTTCTGCCGGCTTCCCCAGTACGAGCAGAATACGATAGAGCACAGTAGAGCACAGTAGAGCACAGGAGTCCATAGGATATTAGTGCTGAGCACATATGTCAAAGCTACCCTTAGATAACCCAACATGACCAAACATAGCAAAACGGAATTTAAAAAACCTAACGTTCCATACCAGTATTGGTGGCCTCCCCAGAGCCAAGCAGTATATGTCAGAGAACAATACAGCGCAGAAATCTCCGAATAACAGTGTATA
>NW_016910723.1:0-584 GCF_001483705.2 Eufriesea mexicana | reverse complement strand
AGCCATTGCAATGCTATAGAAACTGGCTGGAAAATTGGATTTTATTGACATTTTCGGCAAATCTCGCGGCGAACTAACTTTCTTGCTTCAATAAGGTTGAAATATACTATTCGCGTGCTATAGCCATGGCATTGCGATAGAATCTGGCTGGAAAATACAATTGTATTGACATTTTCGACTAATATCGTAGTGAGCTAACTTTCATGCATAAATAAGGAGGAAAGACTCTAATGGCGGACTATAGCCATTGCAATGCTATAGAGTCTGGCTGGAAAATTCAATTTTATTGACATTTTCGACTTATATCATGGTGACCTAGCTTTGTTGAATATATAAGGAGGAAGGATTCTTCTGCCGTGCTATAGCCATTGCAATGCTATAGAATCAGTCTAGAAAATTCAATTTTTTTGACCTCTTCGTATAATATCGTGGCGACCTAACTTTCTTGCATACATAAGGGGGAAAGATCCTACTGGCGTGCTATATCCATTGTAATGCTATAGAATCTGTCTGGAAAATCGAATTTTATTGCCATTTTCTACTAATATCGTGGTGAGCTAACTTTCTTGCATAAATAATGAGGA
>NW_016910722.1:0-866 GCF_001483705.2 Eufriesea mexicana | reverse complement strand
TGCGGTGTATATGAGAACACATTAGGTCGCAGAGATCCACCGAATAGCAGTGTAGAGCACAAATGCCGAATATATCCTAACCCAACCTGACCTAACCTAACCATCAGACGTAGTCTAACTCAGGGTAACTTGCGGCGACCGCTATTGATGGCCTTCGCATAGCCAAGCAGTGCATAGTAGAGCAAATAAGAGCGCAGGAATCTACCGAATAGCAGTGTATAGCACAAAAGCGGAAGTAGCCCATCCTAACCTTGCCAAACGTACCATAACGCAGCCTAACGTGCCGTGACCACAATTGCTGGTGTCCTCAGGGACGAGCATATTACGGTGGAGCACATTAGGGCGCAGAAGTGCATAGAACAGAAGTGTACATCAGAGAAGACATAGCTATCCGAGCCTACTCTAACCAAACGTTACGCAGACGAACGTAACAAAGCTAAACCTTACGTGGCGGGACATTTATTGCTGTCCTCCACAGTAAAAAGCAGAACATATTAGAGGATAGTAGAGAGTGGAAATCCATAGAATCGCAGTGCATAGCACAAGGGCCGAAGCGAACGTATACGAACATGGCCATACTAGACACAACCGAACGTGGCTTAAGCCAAACTATCGCGCCGAGACCACTATTTCTTGCCTCCCCAGAGCTAAGCAGGATACACATGAGCACAGTAGAGTGCAGAAATCCATCATACTGTAGTGAATAGCACAAAAACCTTACATATCCAAGCCTAACCTGAAATAGTCTAACCTAACCAAACGCAGCGTGAACCTACATGACGAGCCGCGACCACAGCTCCTCTCCTCCCCGGAGCGATGCAGAATCAAGTAGAGCACAGTAGATCATAGAAATCCCCCTAATAGCA
>NW_016910721.1:0-3468 GCF_001483705.2 Eufriesea mexicana | reverse complement strand
TGTTACGACCACTTCTGCTAGCCACCTCAGACTCGAGCAGAGTATGATAGAGAAATGTAGGGCGCAGTAATACATCGAATAGCACTGAATGGCACAAAAGACGAAGTTTTCCTACCCTAACCTAATCGAACGTAGCATAACCAAACGCATCTTATCTCCACCTGACCGCCCTACACAACTACTGCTGTCCTGTCCAGAGCCAAGCAGAATGGACTAGAGTACAGTAGTGCACAAAAACCAGCGGCGCTCCAGTGTAAAGCACAAGAGTCAAAGATATCCTAGCCTAACCAGACCTGACCTAACGGAATCAAGCGTAACCTAAATCAAAACAATGAGCCGAGAAAACTACTGCTGTCTTTCTTATATACAATCTCAACATATGACATCATAGTAAAGCGCAGAGTATCATCTTGTACAGTGTACAGCACATAGGTCTGTTACAGTCTTCTAACATAGCCAACCGTAACATTCCCTAACGTAACCGAATCCAACCCGTGGTGCAGTGAACGCTATTGCTGATCACCTCAGATTCGAGAAGTGTATAAAATTGGGGTTTATAGCTCAGAAATCCACCGAACAGCATTGAATAGCACAGTAGCCAAAGTAGCACAATAGCCAAAGTTGTCCTATCCTAACCTGACCTAGCGTAACATAACCGAACGTAACATAATGCAAACTAACGTGCCTAGACCACTATTGCTGAACTTTGCAGGGCCAAGCAGAATAAGCTAGAGCACAGTAGAGCGCAGAAATCCGCCGCATTGTAGTGTAAGGCACAGAGGTCGAGTCTGTCATAACCTAACCTGGCCAAACCTAACCTAGCCAAACGTGAAGTGGCATAGCCAAGATGAGCATATTAGAGCACAGCAGAGCGCAGAAGTCCACGGAGTGGCAGCGTATAGTACTAAAGTCAAAGCTATCCTATCCTACCCTGGACGAACGTAACATAACCAAACGTAGCATAAATCAAGCTAACGTGCCGGAACCACTATTACTGGCCTGCCCGGAGACGAGCAGAGCATGGTAGAGTAAAATTGGGAGTAGAAATCCACCGAATCACAGTATAAAGCGCAAAAGTAAAAACTATACTCTCCTAACACACCGAAACGTAATATAACCAAACGTATCCTAACAGAATCTTGTGTGCCCAGAACACTATGGCTGGAATCCTCAGAACCAAGCAGAATATACTGGGGCACCGTAGAGCGCAGGGAGCCACCAAGTAACAGCGTAGAGCACAAGGGTGAAATATATCTCAGCCTAACCCAAAGAAGCCTAACCTAAGCGAACGCAACCTGAACCTGCATAACGCGCCGCGGCCGCAGTTTCTGGCCTCCCCAGAACAAAGCAGAACCTACTGGATCACAGTAGAGTGCAGAAATCCACCTCATAGCAGTTCACAGCATGAAAGCCAAAGCTGACCTAGCGTAATCCAACCAAACGTAGCACAAGCGAACGTAGCCAAGCTCCACATGACCGCCCTACAACACAGTTGCTGAACTCCGCAGAGCCGAGCAGCAAATACCACAGCACAGCAGATCACAGAAATTCCAGGAGTTGCAGTGTAAAGCACAAAAGTCAAAGAAAACCGCTCCACGCATCACCTAACCTGAACCAAACAAACGTAACTTAACACAGCAAAAGGCGCCGAGACTACTATTGCTGCACTTTCCCAGAGCCAAGCAGAACATATCTGCTCGCAGTGTAGTGCAGAAGTCCACCGAATAGTAGGGAACATCGGAAAAGTCAAAGCTATACTCCCCTAACCCATCCAAACGCAATAAAGCCAAACGTATCCTAGGTTAACCTAACGTGCCGAGACCACTATTCCTAGAATCCACAGAGCCAAGCAGAATATGCTAGAGGACAGTAGAGCGCAGAGAGCCACCAGATAGCAGCGTATAGCACAAAAGTCGAATATAGCATGACCCAACCAGACCCATCCTTGCCAAACCAATCGTGTACTAACAAAACTTAACGAGCAGAGACCACTACTTCGGACCTCTACGGTGCCAAGCTGGACATTCTAAAGTACATTAGATAGCAGAAATCGAACGAATAGCAGTGTATAGCACAAAAGTCTAGGCCATCATAGCCAAATCTAACCCAACCTCGGCTAACCAAACGTAACCTGACGCAACCTATCGAGTCACGACGACCATTGCTGGCCACCCCATAGTCGAGCAGAGTCTAGTAGGGCAATGTAGAGCGCCGAAATCCACCGAATGGTAGTCAGCAGCGCAAAAGTCAAAGTTATCCTGTCCTAACACGACCAAGCATAACATAACCGAGCGCAACATAATCCAACCCAACGTGCCTAGACAACTAATGCTCGCCTCCCCAGTGCTATACATGCCGGAACAAAGTAGAGCTCTGGAATCCAGCGAATAGCAGTGTATACCACAAAAGTCAAAGCTGTCCTTACCAAACCAAACTTAACCTAGCCAGGACAAACGTTACATAACTAAACCTAACGTTGCGTGCATCCTCAGCATCATTCAGAGCATATTAGGGCACTGTAGAGCGCAGAAGCCCACCCAATGGCAGTGTATACAGCATGAGTCAAATCAATCCTATCCTAACCTAACCAAACGTAACGTGACCAAACGTAAGCAAACAACTCCTTTCGCGCCGAGACCTATGCTGCTGCCCTCCTCAGAGCCAGGCAGAACATATTAGAGGAGAGTAGAGCGCAGAAATCCATAGAATCGCAGTGTACAGCGGAAAAGTCAAAGCCATCCAAACCTACCACAAACAAATATAACCTATCCAAGCGGTGCATAACCCAACATAGTGTGCCGTGGCCACTATTGCTGGTCTCCACAGGGCCAAGCAGTATGTAGTAGAGCGCAGATGAGCGCAGAAGTGCACCGAACAACAGTGTATACCTCGAGAGTTAAAGCTGGCCTAATATAACCCAAGAATACGTAAGCTAACCAAACGTATCATAATTCAATCTATCGTGCCGAGAACACTATTGCTTGCCTCCCCAGAGCCAAGCAGAACATACTAGAGCACAGTAGAGCACACAAATCCACGGTATAGCAGTGTGCAGCTCAAAAGTCACAGTAAACCCGTCCTAACCCAACCAAACATAACATATCCGAACAGAACCATACTTAAACTATCGTGCTTACACCTCTATTGCCGACCTCCCCAGTACCAAGTAGAATATACCAGAGCACATTGGACTTTGCAGAAATCCGTCGCATTGAAGTGTAAAACAGAAAAGTAAGAAACATGCTAAATTAACTTGACCAAGCCTAACCTAACCAAACGTGACAAGGCACAGCCTAACAAGCCTTGCCATCTATTGCTGGACTCCCCATCGCCAAGCAGGGCATACTAGGGGACAATTGAGCGCAAATGTCCATAGAATTGCAGTGTACAGCACAAACGTCAAAATGACCCTGTTCTAACATAACCAAACGTGACGTAACCGAACGTAACCTAACTATTCCTAACGAG
>NW_016910720.1:2023-10466 GCF_001483705.2 Eufriesea mexicana | reverse complement strand
TATTGCTGGCACCCCCAGAGACAAGCAGAGCATAATCGTGGTGAGCAAACATTTCTGCATAAACAAAGAGGAAAGATTCTATTGGCGTGCTATTGCCGTTGCATTGCAATTGCAAAGGAATCTGGCGGAAAGTCGAATTTTATTTACTTTTTCGACTAAAATTCGACTGGACTTCAACTAAGATCTTCGACCATGCTCTAGTATACTCTGCTCCGCTCTGGGGATGTCAGCACTAGTGGTCTAGGCACGTTAGGTTGAGTCAAGTATCGTTAGGTTTGGTTTATTACGTTTGGTTACGTTAGGCTAATATGGCTATGACTTTTGTGCTGTACACTGCTATTCGGTGTATTTCTGCGTACCACTGTCCTGTAGTGTGACCCGCTTGGCTTTGCGGACACCAGGAAAGGTGTTCTCGGCACGTTGTGTTCAGTCCAGATACGTTCGTTTATGCTAAGTATGGATATGTTAGGATACGGTAGCTTTGAGTTTTGTACTGTACACTGCGATTCTATGAAATTCTGCATTCTACTCTCCTCTAATATATTGTGTTTGCCTCTGGGGAGTGCAGCAACGCAAGACATGTACAGTTAGGTTGAGTTAGGATACGTTTGGTTAGGTTACGTTAGTGTGGGTTAAGTACGTATATCTTTGACTTTTCTGCTATACACTGTCATTTTATGTATTTCTGCACCCTGCTCTCCTCTAATACGTTCTGCTCCGCTTCTGGGAGGCCAGCAATAGTGGTCACAGCACGTTAGGTTCAGTTAGGTTGCATTTGGTTACGGTACGATTTGTTATGTTATGATACGCTAACTGTGACTTTTGTGCTATGCGCTGCGATTCTGTGGGCTTCGGCGCTCTACTGTGCGCTACTATTTCTACTTGGCTCTGGGGCGGCGAGCAAAGGTGTCCTCGGCACGTTGGACGGAGCTAAGTTACGTTCGTATATGTTACGTTTGGTCAGGTTTAAAAAGGGAAGCTTGGACCTTTATGCATTACACTGCGATTCTAAGGATTGCTGCACTCTAATCTCTTGTAATGTGTTCTGATTATCTCTTGGGAGGGCAGCAATACAGGTCACGTCACGTTAGACTGAGTTAGATTACGTTCGGTTGCGTTACGTTTTTTTAGGTTAACATAGGACAGCTTCGTCTTTTGCGCTGTACACTGCTACTTGGTGGATTTCTGCACTCGACTGTGGTCTAATATGATCTGTGTGGCGCTGTTGCTGCTAGCAATGGTTGTCTGGGCACGTTAAGGTGAGTTATGCTACGTTTGGTTCGTTTCGGTTTTGTCAGATTAGATTCGGATATCCCTGATGTGTGTGCTTTGAATTTCAGTGCGGCGGAGTTCTGCGCGCTCATGTGCTCTAGTATATTCCGCTTTGCCCTGTGGAGGTCAGCAATAGTTGTCTAGGCACGTTAGGTTGAGTTAGGGTACGTTTGACTGTGCTACGCTTGGATAGGTTGGGCTAGGATAGCAATGACTATTGTGTTGTACACTGCTAGCCTGTTGCCTAATATTCCCTGCTTTGCTGTGGTATCTCCAGAAATTGTGGCCGCGTCTCGTTCGTTTTCTTAGTCCACGTTTGGTTAGGTTAGGTTTGTTTGGGTTAGGTTAGTATACATTCTACTTTCGTGCTATACGCTGCCATTATATGGTACAGTGAGATCTACTCTCCCCTAGTACGCCCCGCTTGGCAATTCGCTTTCCGGAAATAGTTGCCTGGGCACGTTAAGTTTGGATTGATAATGTTTGGTTATGATAGGTGAGGTCAGGTTATGTCAGCATCACTTCCAGTCTTCTGCCTTAGATTTCAGTGCGGCGGACTTCTGCGCTCTACTGAGCTGCAGTGTACTGTGTTAGGCTCTGGCGATGTCAGTAACTATGGTCTGTGCGCGCTTGGATGCGCTATGTTACGTTTGGTCATGTTATGTTTGGTTTGGTTAGGCCAGGATATCTTTGACTTTCGTGCTGTGCACTGCCATTCGGTGGACTTCTGCACTCTACTTTGGTCTGTTGTGCTCTGCGTGGCTCTGGGGATGCCAGCAATAGTTGTCGTGGCACGTTAAGTTGTGTTAGGTTACGTTTCGTTATGTTACGACTTGCCAGGTTAGGATGTGATACCTTTAGCTATTATGCTATACCCTGCTGCTCGGTGGATTTCAGCTCTCGACTGTGCTCCAGTGTGTTCTGCATGGCACTGGGAGAGGGGGCGTGCATGCAATATTGCCCTCGGCACGTTCGATTGGGTTAAGCTACGTTCGGCTAAGTTACATTCCGATATGTTAGGTTAGTGTAGCTTTGACTCTTGTGCTGTGCAATGAGGTTCTATCGATATCTGCGCTCTGCTCTCCTCTAAAATGTTCTGTTTGGCCATGGGGAAGGCAGCAATAGTTATCTCGTCTCGAGCAGGGTGCTCAAATCGGCCGCAATGTCGTGCAAAGCCCTAAAGTCAGACTAAACCTAACCTAACCTGACATAGCCTAACCTAGCCAAGCCAAGCTTATCTCAACCTAACGTGTCGAGACCACAATTGCTGGCATCCACCTCGCCAAGCAGTGCGTATTGGAGAAAAGAAAAGCGCAGACATCCACCGAATTGCTGTGTATGGCACAAAAGACGAAGACACCCGTCCAAAATTAACCTAACCTAACCTAACCGAACGTAACATAACTCAACCAAAGGTGCAACGACAGCTATTGCTGGCCTCGCCAGAGACATGCAGATGCTAGTAGAGCAATGCGGTTGCAGAGATATCGAACCAAGAGCAGTGTGCAGCACGAAAGTCAAAGCTATCCTGATGAAACATGTCCAAACCTCGACGAGCGAAGCGTAATATATCTCAACCTAGCGTGACGAGGCCGCTATTGCTGACCTCCCCAGAGCCTGGCAGAACATATTGGAGCACAGTAGAGCGCAGAAATCCACAGCATAGCAGTGTGTAGCACAAAAGTCAAAGCTATCCTGTCCTAACCTAAACAAACGTAATGTAAGCAAACTTAACCTACCACTTCCTAACGTGCCCAGACATCTATTGCTGCCCTCCTCTGTGCCAAAGGGTACATATTAGAGGAGAGTAGAGCGCAGAAATCCACCGTATATCAGTGCAAAGCACAAAAGTCAATTCTATCTAGTCCTAACCTAGCCAAACGTAACCGAACTCAAACTAACGTGCCAACGCCACTATTGCTGACCTCCGCAGAACCCAGAAGAATATTCCAGAGCACTGTATGATGCAGAAATCCACCTCATTGCAGTGTATAGCACACAAAGTCAATGCCATTCTGACATAGCTTATCCTAACCGTACATATCCAAGCGTAAACTTACCATAACAAACGTGCCGCGACCTCTATTGCTGACCTCCCCACGGCCAAGCAGAACATATTAGAGCAACGTAGAGCGCACAAACCAACCGAATGTCGGTTTACAGCAAAAAAGTCAAATCTACCTTGTCCTAAGGTAACCGACCGTAACACAGCCGTACGTAATGTATCTCAAACTAACGTGCCGACACCACTATTGCTGATCACCCGAGAATCGAGAAGATTATAGCACAGCACAGTAGAGCAAGAAATCCACCGAATAGCAGTGTATACCACGAAAGCCGGAGCTATCCAGGCCTAACCCATACCAGCATAACCCAACCAAACGTAGCCTAACGTGCCGATACCAACATCGCTGGCATCCCCAGGGAAAGGCAGGGCAAATTTGAGCACAGTAGGGCGCAGAAACTCTCCGAACAGCCGTGCATAGCACAAAAGTGAAAGCTACCCCTGCCAAACTTAGCCGAACCTAACCTAACTGAACGTAACACATCTCAACATAACGTGCAGAGACCACTATTGCTGGCATTCCCAGTGCCAAACAGAACGCATTAGAGCAATGTAGCGCGCTGAAATCAACCGAATAGCGGTGTATAGCACACCAGTCAAAGCTATCCGCTCCTAACCTGACCAAACGTTGCAAAACCCAATGTAACGTAGCCCAGCATGTTGCGCCACAACGACCATTGCTGTCCTTACGAAAGCCAAGCAGAGTATAGCGGACCAATGTAGAACGCTGAAATCGACGAACTGCATTGTAGAGCACAAAAATCAAAGCTACCACAACAAGACCTTACCAAGCCTAGCCTAACCAAACTGAACATAACTCAACCCAACTTGCCGCGGCCGCTTTTCCTGGTGTCCACAGACACAAGCAGATTGTGATAGCGCACAGCAGGGCGCAGAGTTCCATACAATGTCAGTGTGTAGCACAACAGTCGAAGCCATCCTAACCTAACGCAACTTAACCTAACGTATACTAGCCAAACGTATACTAGCTCAACCTATAGTGCCGCTACCACCATTGCTGGCCTCCAGAGGGTCGTGCAGAGTATGGTAGAGCAATGTAGAGCGCATAGATCCACCGAAGAGCAGTGTATAGCATGAAAGCCAAATCAATCCCAAAATAACCAAAGCAACCGTAGCCTACACGAACGTAGCCTAATACACCCTAACGTGCCGGAACCACTGTTACTGGCCACCCCAGAGAGGAGCAGGGTATAGTCCAGCAATGCAGAACGTATAAACTGAACGAGTAGCACACTGTAGCACAAGAGTCAAAGCCATCTTTGCCGAACCTAACCAAACATATCATAGCCGAACGCATCCTTACTCAACCTAATGTGCCTAGACCTCTGTTGATGACATCCCCAGAGCCAAGCAGAATATACTAGAGCGCTGCAGAGCTCAGAAATCCACCGAATAGCAATATACGGCACAAAAATCAAAGCTATCCTCTCCGAACATAACCAAACGTGACAAAAGCGGTCGTAACGTGTCACAAACTGACGTGCAGCGACCGCCATTTCTGGCCACACGTGAGCTAAGCGCAGTATAGTAGAGCAATGTAGAACGCTGAAATCGTCCGGATAGCAGTGCATTGCATAAAGTAAAGACTATCCTAACCAATCCAAGCCCATCGTAACGTAACCAAACGTAACACAACTCGACCTAACGTGCCGAGGCACTACTCCTGGCGCCCACGAAGGCAAACGGAGTGCGATAGCGCACAGGAGAACGCACAAGTACATAGAATAGCAGTGTGTCACGCACAAGTCAATGCAATCCTAACCTAGCAAGACGAAACCGAACGTAACCAATCGTATTCTAACAAAGACTATCGTGCGGCGGACACTATTGCTGGCCTCCCGAGAGTAGAGCAGAGTATAGTAAAGCAATGTAGAGCGCTGAAATCCAACGAATATCAGTGTATAGCCCAAAAGTCAAAGCAATCGTATCAAAATAGAGCCAAACGTAGCATAACGAAATGCAACATAACTGAGACTAACGCACCGAGACCAATAATGCATCCACATAGCCGAGCAGCATATGCTAGAGCACACCAGAGCGCAGGTATCCACCGGAAAGCAGTGTATGGAACAAAAGTCATAGCCAGACCTAACCAAACATAGCCAAACCTAACCTAATAAACCGTAACATATCCCAAACTAACCTGCCACGACCGCAATTGATGGCCATCCTAGAGACAAGCACATGCTAGTAGAGCAATACAGTGCGCAGATATCGACCGTATAGCAGTGTATGGCACAATAGTCAAAGCTATCCTGACCAAACTTATCCTGACCTAGACAAGCTAAGCGTAACATTACACAACCTGGCTTGCCGAGGCCATCATTGCCGGCCTCCCAGAGCCAAGTAGAACATTTCAGAGCACACTGCAGAGCAGAAATTCAAAGAATACCAGTGTACAGCACAAAAGTCAAAGCCATCCTAACCAAATCTAACCATACCTGACCTCCCAAGTCGTTACATACCACAACCTGTCGTGCCACGGACACTATTGCTGGCTTCCTCAGGGACATGCAGAACATACCAGAGGACAGTAGAGCGCAGAAATCCAATGTAGAGCAGTGTATAGCACAAAAGTCAAAGCTACCCTATACTAACCTGACCAAACGTTACGTAACCATACGTAACATAATTATCCCTAACGTTCCGAGACCTCTATTACTACCCTCCTCCGTGCCAAGCAGGACATACCACAGCACAGTGATGCGCAGAAGTCCTTCGAACAAATGTCTATATTACGAAAGTCAAAGCAATCCAAACCTAACCCAAGCGAAAGTACCCAAATCAAACGTAGCCTGACTCAACGTAACTTTCCGAGACCGCTATTACTAGCATCCTCAGAATCGAGCAGAGTGCAGTAGAGTAATATAGAGCGCAGGAATTCTCCGAATAGCGGTGTATAGCACGAAAGTCGCAGCCCTCCTGTACTAACCTAACCAATCGTGACATTGCGAAGCGCAGCATAACACATCATATCGTGTCATGGCCACTATTGCTGGCTTCTCCAGAGTCGGGCGGGGTATAATAGAGCGCAGCAGAGCGCAGAAAGCAATCAAATAGCAAAGTATCGCACAGAAGTAAAAGACATCCTGACCTAACCAGACAAACCTAACCTAACCAAACGTGATCTGACTCGAACCAAGGTGCCGCGTCCAGCATTTCTAGCCTCCTCAGAGATAAATAGATCATAATAGAGGGAACTAGAGCGCAGGAATACACAGAAACGCAGTGCGTAGCACAAAAGTCGAAGCTACCATAGCCTAACTGAGCGTATCCTAACCAAACCAAGCATAATCTAACGCTACACAACGTGCGGCGACCACTATTGCTGGCCTCCCAAGAGCGGGACAGAGCATAGTGGAGCAATGTAGAGCGCAGGCATCCACCGAATAGCAGTCTATAGCACAAAAGTCTGTGCTATCCTATCCTAACCTAACAAAACGTAGCACAACCAAACGCAGCATTACTCAGACTAACGTGCAGAGACCAATACAGTTGGCCTCCCCATAGCTAAGCAGAATATCCCAGTGCACAGTAGAGCGGAAGGATCCACCGAATAGCAGTGAATTGCACAAAAGTCAAAGCCATCCTAACCAAACTTAACCTAACCTAACCTAGCCAAGCGCAACATATCCCAAACAAACCTGCCAGTACTGCTGTTACTGGTCTCTCCAGAGACTGCGAGATGCTAGTGGAGCAGTACACTGCGCAGATATCGTCCGAAATGCAGTCTATAGCACAGAGACGAAGCTGCAATTGCCAAACCTACCCGAAACTAGCCAAGCCATGCGTATCCTATCTCTACCTTGCGTGCCGAAGCAACAATTTCTAGCATCCACAGAGCCAAGCAGAACATACTAGAGCACAGTAAAGAGCAGAAATTCAACGTACAGCATTATACTAGAGCCAAGCAGAACATACTAGAGCACAGTAAAGCGCAGAAATTCAACGTACAGCATTGTATAGAGTAAAGGTCAATGCCACCATAATCATGCATAACAGAGGCTATCCCAAAAACACGTAACCTAACACAACCAATCGTGTCACGATCACTATTGCTGGCCACCTCAGATTCGAGCAGAGTATCATAGAACAATGTAGAGCGCAGAAATCAAACGAATAGCACTTAATGGCACAAAAGTCAAAGTCACGTTACCCTAAACTAACCAAACGTGACATAGCCGAACGTGAGCCCACTCCACCTAACAGACCTACACCACTATTGCTGACAACCACAGAATCTAGTGGAATGGACTAGACCACAGTTAAGCACAGAAATCCGCGTCGCTGCTGTGTAAACCAAAAGAGTCAAAGCAACCCAAACCTAACGCAAACCAACATAACCTAACCAAACGAAGCCTATCTGAAGCAGACGTGCCGAGAACGCTATTACTGGGCTCCCGGAGTGGAGCAGAGTAGAGTAGAGCAGTGAAGAGCGTAGAAATCCAACGAAAATCGGTGTATAGCACAAAAGTCAAAGATACCCTGTCCTAGTCTAACCAAACGTCACATAAGCAGACGTAACGTGACCCAAACTGACGTGCCACGAAAGCTATTGCTGGCCTGACGAGAGCTAGGCAGAGAATAGCGGAGCAATGTGGGACGCTGAAATCGCCCGAATAGCGGTGCACAGCAAAAAAGTAAGATGTATCTTAACCTAATCTGACCTAACCTAAAGTAATGAAACATAATCAATCCCAACCTAACGTGCCTAGCCCATAATGGCTGACCTCCCCACAGCCAAGGAGTGCATATTAGGGGAGAGTAGAGCGCAGAGGTGCATAGAGCGGCAGTGTATATCACGAAAGTCAAATATATCCTAACCTAACGCAAAGAAAATAACCTAACCAAGCGTAACCTGAAACATCCTAACGCACCGCGGCCACTATTTCTAGCATTCCCAGATCAAAGCGGGGAATATTAGATGACAATAGAACGCAGATGCCCACCGAACAGCTGTGTATAGCACTAAGGTCAAAACTATTCTATCCAAACCTAACGAAGCATAACCAAACCAAACGCTGCCTGACACAACCTAACAAGCCGAGAGCACTACTCCTGGCGTCCACAGAGACAAGCAGGGTG
>NW_016910720.1:0-974 GCF_001483705.2 Eufriesea mexicana | reverse complement strand
TAACCTAACCAAGCGTAACCTGAAACATCCTAACGCACCGCGGCCACTATTTCTAGCATTCCCAGATCAAAGCGGGGAATATTAGATGACAATAGAACGCAGATGCCCACCGAACAGCTGTGTATAGCACTAAGGTCAAAACTATTCTATCCAAACCTAACGAAGCATAACCAAACCAAACGCTGCCTGACACAACCTAACAAGCCGAGAGCACTACTCCTGGCGTCCACAGAGACAAGCAGGGTGCGATAGCGCTCCGAAGAGCGCAGACGTCCATAGAATGGCTGTGTGTCGCAACGAAGGTCAAGGCTATCCTAACCTAACGCAACGATTCCTAACAATGGCAAGCGTATTGTATCAAACCTAACGTGCCAAGACTATAATTACTGGCCTCCTGAGAGTCGAGCAGATTGTACTATAGCAATGTAGAGCGCAGAAATACACCGAAAGTAAGTGTATAGCGCAAAAGTCTAAGCTATCCTATCCTAGCCTAACCAAGCGTAACATAATCCAGCGCAACATATCTCAGCCTAAATTGCCGAGGACACTATTACTGCCCTCCCCAGAGCCATGCAGAACAAATTAGCGGAGAGTAGGGCGGAGAGATCCATAGAATGACAGTGCAAAGCATAACAGTCGAAGCTGCCATATCCTCACATAACCAAACGTAACAAAGCCGAACGTAGCCTAGATCCACCTAACGAGCCGAGAACACTATTGCTTGCCTCCACAGGGCCGAGCAGAATATAAAAGAGCAAAATAGACCGTACTATTCCACCGCATTACAGTTTACAGCACATAAGTCAAACATACCGAAAGCTAACCCAACTGAACGTGACACAGCCAAATGTAACGTAACTCTACTTAATGTGCCTGGGCCAGTATTGCTTGCCTCCCCATCGTTCACAAAGGTGAAAGATATCCTAACCAAAGCCAAACAAACCTAACCTAGCCAAACGTAACTTAACCCAGCG
>NW_016910719.1:662538-733665 GCF_001483705.2 Eufriesea mexicana | reverse complement strand
CTAGAATCAATGGTTTTTTTGACGGTGTGACAGCGCGTTTTCGAAAAATAGTGTCGCGAGTGAGAGTGTGTGTGACAACCTAGCGCATAATAATCTAATATTGATTAGAGATGTAATATATGGATTCTTAATTGTGATGTTTAATTGAAACAGTCTCAGAGGGTGAAGTGGATCGAGATTCTCAACTGTTACTTGAAATTAATGTGGCAAGTATGAAATAAATTACTGTCTGCACTAGTCTAGATGAATTTATTGAAGATTCTAAACGATTGTGTTTATAAAATTCATTTCAGTATGTCTCAAGAAATAAATCTTTAACAAACGGTGCCAATTACGACGTCTCATTACGAGGAAGCTGCTGCGCAATCGCGATCCATGATTATAATTATAAATAAGGTATCGTACAAAATAAATTAAACTATAAGTTGCAAAATGAATTTCAAAACAAACGAGAAGAAGTCATACAGGATATATTAAAATATATACTCCGTAATATTCGAAGTAAATTACAAATCAATATATGTGACCCAATTGGCTGCATCCTATAGCAAACAATGACATGTTTCATTTGGATCGAAAACAGGGAAATGAAAGTATAGACACGTTCTCGAAATTTTCGCGTTAATCAAAGTGTTTTTCGAATTTTTATACTACTATTTGAACTCTCTCGAGACTCGTTCCACGAAACGAATATGAGGGGGTATGTGAAAGGAATGTAAACCAATAAGACACAGTATATTAGCATAGAAAGTTAGGTAAAAGAAACTTAAGGGAATTAACCTAGAATAAATTAAACCTTAAACACATGTACCACACCATGTCCAATATTGGCCTGCCATGACCCATAATGTCCAAGGATGTCCTGCGATGTCCCACGTTGCCGCATGCGGTGGGGCGAATAAAGTGGTATTCGGGATTCCAGCCTAGTCTCCCAAGCTTTTAGAGACTAGACTGAACCACGACCACTGCGTAGCTCTTAGCTTGGCATCGTTTGTCAAAGATAAATTTGTCGAAGAATCAAAAAATTACGAGGTAAGATTTGTTTAGAAAAATATAGAAGTATATCTTTGACAAGCGATGTCAGTTACCAGGTCTCACCACGTGGAGGTGACGCGTGCCTAAATATCCTACTAAATAGAACAAAACATAGTAGAATATACGATACACAATAAATCATGAAATGAATTTCAAAATGATTATCAAACATAATTACAAAAAGCAATGCAGAACCTAATACAAAATTTGTTACAATATAATTCACAAAACAAATTAAAATGCAAATTACAAAATATAGTATGCTTCACATCTGCAACATAGGAAGAGCAATTAATAATGACACGGAAATACTCATACGGAAATAATGATACGGAAACACGAAAATAAAAGTTTAGACAAAGAATTGGTAGTTGAATTGAATTATTATGATATTAAATAGTTAATAATTTTTTAAATACGCGCCCTGTCACTTGTGACTTTTGAAAAATCGCAACAATATTAGAAACAAGTACGCGAACAGTCATATAGGGCACTATATGTTTCATGACTCCGGTTTTTTAAATTTGATATGAAAACGGGATAAACTTTTAATTTCCCATCGCGATATATTGGATTTCAAGGGATTTCGACTAACCTTCGGTTACAATGTGCACAGCATGTGCAGTATGTACAGTATGCACAGTAATAATGCACAAAGGTGCAAAAATGACGAATTCACGGAAGTTATAGCGAAACAAAGTGACATGCGAGCATAGTGACAAAAATAATATTAAAAATAATATTAAAAAGTGCTGGTTTCTCCTTGCTAAGGGAAGAAAATCCTAACTAATAATCGGGATTAATTTATTTATTATAGCTAAGGTGCTGGGGTGACTCTACTTTTTTATAGACTTGATAAAAATTCGTGTCAGGAAAGCAGCATATATTAATAAAAAAAAAAAAAAAGAAAAGTGATACAAGAGGGGAATAACTATATTTCAATAAAAGTATGAGAAGTTTTAAAATCAAAGCAACATCTCTAATAATTTCAAAATATTCAAATTGTTACTTTGATTTTGAAAACTACTCGAAGGGGAATGCTTTCTTGTACTTGTATTTCGTAAAAATCCCGTGAAATAACTATGACGATGAACGACATGAAGAAGCAAAAATTTTTTAATTTTTATTTAAAATAGAAAATAAAAAGTTTTTCAACCGAGATTCTAATACGCGACGTACAAGAAAGCCCTAGCCTGAGCCAATAAATATATCGCAGAAATATATATTGCACGAGTGTTATTGTACATTAGTACGTTAACACTCGTGGTCACTATGCTCGCTACAAAATTAATAAAATACAACCAGTCACCTGTGCCATTTCGGACCATTCGTCCTACGGCATGATGGGTAACCAGAGGAATCGTACGCATGCGACTCACCGATCGTTGATCTATTTTCCGTAACAAAGGAGCTCTGGATTGACTGTCGCCTTTGTCCTGGCATTAGCGTCGCTGTGTCCTCCCTTTGTTACGTCGTCAGTGCAGCGATGTCAACATTGGCTGTAATTCCTTCTTCTCTTCTTGAAACACTTTCAGAACACACTCGCGATGTCGCGGACACGTAAGGATTTGTATCAGCCGGTCCCGAGTAAAAGAAATAACGTGTACAATTGTTCGAACGTACACGATTTAGTAGAAGTACGGTTATAATTTAATTGTTACAAAATTATTTGATGTCCACTGACACAAATGAAATTAAAAGAAATTAAACGTAGAACATTTATTTCAGTATGAGATAGGTAATTAGAAATAACAAATGAATAATTAAAAATTAAAGTAAATAAATTATGTAAATGAATGATTAAAAGTTAAATATAAATAGATAGAAAAATTAAATAAACGATTAATAATTTGAAATAAATAAATAAATGAATTAGTGAAATAAATTATGAAAAGTGAAAAATAAATTAATTAATTAATAAATTAAATAAATTATTACAAATTAAAAATGAATAAGTAAATTAAATAAGTAATTGAAAGTTATAAATGAATAAATTAATTTAATAAATAATTTGAAGTGAATATTCAGTAAGTAAATTAAGTAAATTATTATAAGAGAAAAATAGATAAGTTAATTTAGGCGGTTTGAGTATCAATGTACACTTTATGACGGCTGCGAAAGAACTGACCTACCGTATATCCTCCAGGGCCTATATGAACTGAGGGTACCCTTGCCGAGGTCAAACGGAAATTTACGAACTGAACTCATATTCCAATGTTTCGCGAATCTCTTATAATAGTTATTACATAGTTTCTTGCATACAAACCGCTTCGCATAATTTGCAATAACAATATACACATTCATTTACATATGTGCAATTATTTTTTTATATGAAAAGGACATTTATTTCCGCGTGACGATAGCTTTTAACACATAAGTGTTTAAAACAAATTTTTAATGTTAAAAAAAGCGAATACTGACTAAAATTATGGTATTAAC
Organism: Eufriesea mexicana; assembly: GCF_001483705.2. Taxonomy (NCBI): domain Eukaryota; kingdom Metazoa; phylum Arthropoda; class Insecta; order Hymenoptera; family Apidae; genus Eufriesea; species Eufriesea mexicana. The sequence continues at coordinate 730,191 of NW_016910719.1, read as the reverse complement.
CAAAGGGACCCCCTATACCCCATACACATAACTCATCTTAAAATAAATTAAAATTCGCGTTTCTGCCAAATTTTACTAACTTGTATAACATATATATACACATTATACATTTAATAATGTTTCTAAATTTTGTAACTATATATATATTATATTTTTTAAAAGTATAACAAAAATTGATTCTGAAACCACGTTATTCGACAAATAATTGCTGTTTTATTATATTAGAAAGCATATAATTCGATAATAAAGTTATAAACACTAAAAAGCTGCAATTATTTCTTCCAATAACGTAACGTGTGAATATTAATAGTAATCCCTATATTTATACCATAATAGACAGATTTCAATATTTCTCTCCGATGGTAACTAAATACATTTTACCATTTCACAGTACTGTAGATTTCTTCGTGCTTCAGTCGGTAACATCGCATTCGTTTTATAATTGTATCTCGCTGTATATAAAGAAGTTATAAAAGATACCGTTCGTAAATAAGGTAGAACATACTCAGTTGGTATTACCTACAGAGTATCTATTCTTATATTTGTGTTCTGTTTTCAACGCATCTTATAAGAAAGCAGCACCAATATCTCTGATTGCTTCTGCCCTCTGATGACGAGATTCTCAACTACTTTTAACCAGGAGAAGATGAGAATACATAAGTTTCACACCCACTTTTATATCCTTCTACCTTACACGTTTTCTTATTCTAATTAATCCGTTCGTATAGCTTCCGACTGGCCATAAATTTCCAATAATCGAACATTTTACTCGAACTTATAAATTCTCAGCGACTCTCTTTTTCTTTTAATTCTATATAAACGTTCTTCAACTTTTCGCATGCTGTCATTCGACGTACGAAATACGTCGGAAAAAAAGAATTAATCTCGGTGTTTCGCAAACCCTTCTCGGAGTTTAGCGAAAAAAGGAAAATAGCGACAGCCGAACATGTCCTCGAATTCAGCGGCGTTTAAAAAGAAGCGGGATATCTGTCGGTAGGGCCACGCCCGGTCGCCAATCACAGCCAGTACCGAGCTTCGACGTGGATCCTTTGTGTCCTCCGGACCCTTTTAAGTCCCTCTTTCTGGCTCTCGGGAGCCCAGGGACTCGGTGGCCATCTCTGGACGTCCATTAAATACAGAAATGAGCCTTCCAAGAGCGCCACGAACGGGTCGGACCAGATCCTCTGGCCGGGGCCCGACCATCGTAGGAAAGAACGAACCGGCAGAAAATAAGAACGAGCAACGAGGCAGGAGCGAGAGAGCGAGCGAGATAGAGCCGGGTCAGACCGGGCCACGTTTAGCTGAGGTCGCCCCGGGCCCCCAGACCATTAACAAGGAGCGGAGCAATTTATGGACCGGCTCGCTCATTTCCACTTTATTATTATTTTCTCATCTCATAGATGGTCTTCTGCATCGTTTTGTTCCGTTCGTTCCCTCGCCACGCCGTTCCTCGCCTCGTCTCCGCGCCGCGGTCGTTCCCTCTTCTGTTTCCGTTCGGCTCTCTCTCCTTCTCTCCCGGAATTAATACCCACGGCGGAACCGGGAGAGCCGGTGGCGCAACACGAGTCGTCGATGAGCCCCGAATGGAACTCTTGGCTGAGCAAAAAATTCCGGAACGCGAAATATTATTGCCCGGGACCGCCTCCGTCCCCCTCTGTCCGACCAACCGTCGATAATACTTCCAGCCCGGCGTTCCTCTCTTTCGCTAATATCGCCGGGTCGCCCACTCTGCCCGGAAGTCGTCCATTTTTACCTTCGCTCGATGCTTCCATCCTCGCCATCGTAACGAACGTTTCGTCGTGTTCCAAACGATCCGACGTTTCGAACAGAATAATCCGAGAAAACTATAGAGTATCGTGCATTTGCAAACCAGCGGAGGGTGAGCAACTTTTCGGTGGAAAATTTCCATTTCGATATCGAGAACCGTTACCCGCTATCGATCATCTTCGGGGCCAGCTACGTACCTCGAGATCGTGAAAGTATTCGAGTTCTCGGCCATTCCTCGACGGAGACGTTGGTCTGGTCCATCGCGATGATTAAACGTCCACGAACGTTATCCCAGCTCGGACTACGCAACTCGGGGGGAGGGATCAAAGGGGTCAATTCGGAGTCGGCGTATACGTCGAAGAGAACCGCGTGTGTCGACGATGAACACGAGCCGTGCACGTCGGTTCAAGTAAGTAACGTTTCTCGGTGATATAACCTCGCGTGACGATGTTGCCGCCGCTCGCCCCGATAAATCCTCGGTGCGCGAGTCGGTCACGCCTTCCGGCGGCGATGACACCGCGTGTGCGCCACCCTCTTCCCCTACCAATAGTCTGCCGGCAGCATCCCCCCCGCCGGTCGAACCACTATCGGCCACAGGCCCCGAGATGAGCTCTCCATTTTACGACTTGGGCCGCGGCGTGGCGCGCGGACGCACGGTTGCCGAACGAAATAGGCGGCTTTCGTTGCCTCTTCACCGAGAGGTGAAGGAGGTGGACCTCGGCTGGCAAAGGCTCCGATCTTCTTCCCCTTTCTTCGGCTCTCAGCTCCCTCTATTTTTTCTCTTTTTTCATCCGTCCATCCAGGTCCCTCGCGGCCAGTCGAGCGTCGTTTTCGCTCTTTTCTATAGCTGGCTCGCCCATTGGCGCAAGGGTAGTTGTTATGAAATTAGCATGAGCGATCGGGCCTCGGCCTACGTAGGTAATCGCTTGGAGGGCAGCACGTCGGGATTGGACAAGCCGGTTGGAACCGGATGCTTTGGCCAGTGCCGCCAATCGTGAGCCCGAGACTGTACCATCGCCACGTCCCATTGGCCTGCCACGATTTACGAGCCTTTTGCCCCGAACGTCTTTGCCCGTTGTCGATGAAGAAGACCTTTCCCCTCTTTCCACGCTCTGCAACCCCCCTTCGACGCAGCCCCTTTCGTTCGGCTTCCACTCGCGTTCTCCGTCGGTTACGCCGTTGCAATTAAGAGTTCCGATGTCTCAATGGAAGCTGCGCCCGAGATTACGCCGCGTACCGGCGAGCTATGCATCTTTGAACGGTCCACTCGTTCGGCTAACTAATTGCGTTCATTAGGGGATGTCACTCACGCGGCATTCTTTCGATCGGGGCGGGTTAGGGTCTCGTGCGAGGCGTTCGCGATCCCCGGTCACGCGGACAGAGCCCGATCCGCTTCGGATCCGCGCGCGTTCGCGAGAGGATAGTACGTTAATCGCTCGCGATGCTTACGGTGCATCGAAACCGTATCCGGGGAGTATTTAATTAACTCCTTGCTGCAACGCGAAGGGCGGCGAAGTTTTTAGATTCGAACGGAATCCGCCGTGGTTCGTCGCATAAATTTGCATGCAGAAACATTCAATTACCGGCAAAAAAGCCGCGCGTTCGTTCATTTTTTGTCCAAGTGGCAGCAATTTTATTGAGACGTGTATTTATGCCTTCTGTAATTAAAGGAACCGAGGGCGACCGTGTATTCTTCGTTATAAATTACGTAACGCGTTCATTTATTATTCATTTATTATTCAGTACCCGTACCACCCAGCCTGTATTATTCCATTATATTGTTATTAATTGATAAACCAGTACGCGCAAGTCGATCGTCTCGTACGCCCTTCGATTTACGCGTTCGCGTAGCCTGACTCGATGAAAACGACGGCTTCGTAAAGATTACCTATCGTATCCCCCGTTATCTTCGTTATTTTCTTCGTTTTCTATGTAACGGATTCGAGAACGAACCCTTTTACCCCATCGATCGTCTAGCAGACGCACCGAGAGCCGATCGCAGCGCCGCGGTAGGACAAGTCCCTAGCGGCCGCGAACTCAGCAGCGCCACGTACGCGCGATTCCCTAGCAATTAAAACGCGAAATCACGGAGGAACCCGAACGCTCGATCCCCATCGTCCGTATTTAATTACACGCATATCAATAATTAGAGGGCCGGGTCGGCGAGCGCGCGACGCTCGATATCGGTCCACGCATCGGCCCTCATCGTCCGATATTATCGTCCAACGAAACTAATTACACGCGCCGTGGCCCGCAATTAATACGCGTCGCGGGCCTCGCGGATCCTCCCGTCGGATTGAGTCGTCGGCCGTGAACGGATTCGTTCCAGGAGCACTCGTCGAACGAGAGGCCGGGCATCGGTTCGTGTTCACCCGTGGGCCCCGGCTACGCGCTTTTTTTGCGCGGCCGCTGAAATTTCGCGGCGAGGCTCATGAATGGAATCCAGGGCCGGGCGACAGTAGCCGACAGGAGGGACAGAGAGGGGCCCGTTTGACGTTTGACATGACTCGAACTGACAGCCGCCTTGTGTAAGACAGGAATCGTGCGTCGTGAAACCGACACTCCCGGGGTCCGCGGAGCGCTCGTCAGGGGCCCGACGCGGTTTCGGGTCCGTCGGGGATGATGGATTCCCGTCACGCGTGCGACTCTCCTTGGAGAGTGGAAATTCTCTCGCGAGTGGGTGGATATTTCCACGAACTCGAGTGTTTTCACAATTTTTCGCAATTCTCTCTTTATCGCGAAACCTTCGATCGACGAAATTAAAAATTCTCCCCTTGATCTTACAGACTTCGACGTTCGAATTCGTAATTTGACAGATCCATTATTTTATCGACTATAGCAGGTTTAGAATGGGAGGAACTTCTCGTTGCTCGTTGCATTGGAATAATTTTAAAATCGATATAATCGTGCGATATTTAGTATTTCCCAGACTGTCGAATCGAAGGGAACCAGGTGACCGAGAAAAGGATAGCAAAGAGGCTCGTTGGATACCAGTTCGAATATTTATCGCGATATCATAAATCGGGTCGACTTGTAAAAAAGAGCATGGCGATATGCAAATGGGACAGTGGCTGTAACGGCTTTATTAACTTACCAAAGACCGATCAAGGAAATTTCCCGTCAGACTTTCGCGAGGAACTCGCCGGAGCGAAGAAATAATTCCTCGAGTGTCGATATCTCGATCTTAATCCCCGAGATGTTAAAAATTCGTCCGATCATCGGCCTCGAGGAACGAAAATGGGTGTAACGTTCGCACCAGTCGCCCGTAAGAACGTAATTTCTGTGGAAACCAGGATTCTGCATGGGCTGACGTTATCTCAGCGTAGATCGATTAATTTCATGGTACAAGTTCTACGTTTGACAGCTGACACGACTGGAAGTGACACCCGTTGCCGGTGCACGCGTGTACGCGTTCACGCAACACGCGTAAAGACGGAGAGACACATGGAAGGAGAGAGGGAGAGAGTGGGGATGGTTTTTTCGGTCTGTTTGGGACCCCAGGTTGGAACAAGGCCCGACGCGGATGATGGATTCCCGTCACGTAGCCCGTTCGCTAAACGTCCCCGGAGAAATTCCCTCGGTGCGGCTGATACACGTGTACGTGCCGCCATAAACGACGTTATTATCGATAATCTTTTATGTAATTCCTTGGCGAATCGCCGACCAGCGGCTGACAGCTCGAGCAGGCTGCGACTCTGACGCTCGTTTCGGTGTACGACCCTTCTGGCTTCCTTTCCCTTCGTCTTCTTCCGCAACTCTGTCTTTCGTTAGGGTAGCGACTCTCCTCGAATATTCCACGATAGTTTGAATTTTACCCAAAAAATGATATCGGAAAATTATAGAAGGAGAGAAAATGGCTGATGTGAAATATGGGCTCGACTTATGTTAATCGTCGGAATATCAAAATGAAGTGAAATTTTAGAGGGATATTTTGAGACACGTGATACCAGCGGATACTTAATCTCGTAGTGCAGGTTCGTAAGAATTTCGAGATTCCTCGAGCCTAATCCCCGATCCCTTTGACAAGCTCTCGAAGAGCGTGAAGATCAGTGTTCCTAACGGGTGCACGTCGAACATCGTTCAACCGCTGTCCAGGGATCCGCGGTGAATCCCCGTTGATCCTCGACCAGGACACGGTAGAAGCGGATGTTTACACAGGAGACAAAAAGCCGGGCACAATGATGACGTTACGGTTCCGTTGTCGATCTGTCAGCCTCGCTTACAAGCCATAACGTTCCCCCTCGAATGATTAACCGGTCTCTGGTGATCCGATCGACGGGTCGATCGGTCGGATGAAGATCCAGTCGGTAAAAAGGGGCAGAAGACGCGGAGAGGAGAGAAAGAGAGAAAGGGAGGCGGGGAAAAAAGAAGTCCCAGGAGCGGATGGGCGGAGGGGGAGGAAACGATGGACAAAGGGCGAGGAGAGGGTGAAACGGGACCGGATCTCGGTCTCTCGTGGCGAAGATAAAGCGCGAGAGGCCGAATCCTCGAGCTTCCGACGGTGTTCCCTGTACGTGTAAGCATAACGCCGCGGAGAAAGGGCAACGAACGGAGGAGGAACACGATCAGAACCCCGTGGCGCGACGCCGCTCGATCCAATCGGCCGACAAGATTGATGGTTTCTTAATAACCGAGAAAAACCGGTGAAACGATCGACGCAACACGGCGCCGCAGGTGGTCACAATACGCGCTCCACTCGACCGACATGGTTTTTCGCCGGCGACACGGGACATTTTCTCTGCCCACGTCTCGCTGTCTGGACACCTTTCACGGTTCTACTCTCGGCTGTCCTTTACGCGCCCACCGTAGGAATATCGATGGATTCGCTGCGCGATGGTTTACCGCTTCCTCTTCTTGGTATACGGCTTTCAACCGGAAGATTCGTCAAAATTTTTCTTATCGCGTTCCTTGTCAATTCGACGAGCTAATTCTTGTCTAGGAAGTCTATTAATTCCTCTTTTCACCTCCTACGTGAATTTTTGTAATTAAACATCGGTAGAGGGTTCCTGTTACAATTGATTCTAAACGAGTGTCGCAATTATCAAAATATCGAACGCTTGTCAAAATTAACGAGAGTGATAAAGTGGTTCCGATGGTTCGACGATTTTCCAAAATGCGTTAACTCCATCACAGTCACGGTTGACATCTCGCGTCATTTTTAAATACCCAGAAGAAGATCTTTAAAAATAGCAATTTTCCAATTTTCTTCCATACCATTCGCCTAGCCAGAAAATTAAATTCCTCGCAGCACGAGAGCACTCGAATGCTGCGACAAGCAGCTCGCATCGTCTGGAAATGCAAGCTCGGTATCTCGAAGCGATCCTCGAGAACGGTGCCGAGACCAGGAAGGGATTTCTCAGTGAGATGGTCGCGAGGATCGTGCGAATAATTCGTGGCGCTGGACACGGTGCCCAGTGCCGGCACACCGTGTTACCCTTTTTTTCACATGGGCGCCGGGGGAATAAGAAGAACGAGCAATTTCGGCGCGGCCGCCGCCTACGTCGGTGCTGGAAACGAGCGGGACAGCGAAGTCAGTTTGGTTCTTGTCACATTCTTGTCAAGCGGGACAGCGTGCCACGTCAATCTCCCGCTCGCTACGCTCCACCACGGTGTCCGCCTTCTTCGGCTCCGTGAGCTCCGCCGCTCGGCGGAGAGAGAGGCTGCCGCGCCATGAAGCCTCGGGACGGATGGATGGACGGACAGTCGGACAAGCGCTCGATGCGTCAAAGAAAAATATAACCGGCGCCCCTGACGCAGCCAAACTGCCTCATTAGCCCGGTTTACCCGCGAAAGCGTACCGTTCTGGGACGCCGGACGGACACTGGCCTCCTCGAGGCCTCTGTTTCCATTGGTTCTCAATCGTTTGTTCCTCGCTGTCCTCGTGGATGAAGAGGAGTCGAGATGTGGGCAGATGGATCGGTGTCTTGGAATATAGAAGTCTTCCAGGCGATTATTCTTCTTCGGATCTGCAGACCTTTTTCGGGAAATCCACGTGTCTCCACGCGACTCCTTCAAAATTTAGACTCAGCACACGCTTGGCTTCGGTTAGAACTAAACTTCACGCGCAATTTACTCGGTCCGCTATTTTGGCTTATAGATTCTTCGCTGTAAATTCATAGACTTCTTCGGACCAGGTTTAATCCGTTGTAATCGTACTATTGGTTCGATCGTGGCAATCGACAGGCATTTCGGACAGCGTGCCTCCATCTTCCCATCGGATCGCGTATCGAGCTATCAAAGTTCATCGAGACATCAAAGGTCGATCGCATGGAAACGTAGGACAATTATCGAAGCATCGTCGGATCCGCGAGACGTTGGAACCGTGGCCGGTAGCCCGTCGCGCTGGACAACCTTCATCGACGAGTCGGGCGTGTAGGGTGCTCGGGCGTAGAGGCCGCCGAAAAATACGGCGGCGACGGGGCCCAATTCATCGCGACCACCGCGGCCATCGATCATGTAGGGAAAAGAAGGCAGGGAGAGGCGGTTGGAAGAAGGAAGCGACGCGACGCTGCGAAGGTAGCCGTGGAACGGTGTACGCGGAGGGACATTAATTGACACGAGGGCGAAGGGGCGGGGTGGAGAAGAGTGGAAACAGGCCCCGAATGCTAGCGAAACGAGGGGACCCCGTTCTCTTCATCGACGTGGTACGAGGAAGGATACTGGAAGAGGGACGAAAACAACGGGTGGCGGCTGTCCAGCGGGCAGCGCGGCAGCAACAGCAGCAACGAGGGAAGCAACGGCAGCAGCAACACGGAGAAGAAGAGGACGAGGACGTAGGCGGAGCTGCAGCTTTGTGGATCGGTCTCGCCGCTCAGGTTCGCATTGGTCGCGTCTGAAGCGAACTTCCGAGCCAGAGATCGTCTTCCGTCAGCCACGTGATCGTCGATTGTTTTCCTCTTCGATCCAGCTACTGCCCGTGATGTCGTTCGTGCACGTGAATTCCATGGCCGTTGCTTCTTTTACCGTTTCTTCCTCCTCCTCCTCTTCTTCTTCTTCTTCCTCCTCCTCTTCTTCTTCTTCTTCTCCTTCTTCTTCTTCTTCTTCTTCGGCCTCTGCTGGTTCTGCCTCCGCGTTGTCGTCGTCGTTCACGTTGCTTCTTAGGCACTGGCTCCTCCGAGGCTGAACTAAGATTTATGCCTGCCGCCAGTTGAGACGTTTGCGCGAAGAGATTGGACGAGATACAGGGGAGGGCCGCTACGCCGTGTGCGCAGAAGAGACACCGCCGGTAACTGGACGATGATAGTGAAATATGTACGGGATCCGTTCTCCAGGGAATCGCTTCTGTACACCTGTAACGCTTTGTAATCGAACCAGTCCGCTGGCTCTCGATCTTGCCGGAGGTATCGATGCGAGACGTTGATCGCCGCCAGCGAAATTTTGATGGACGATCGGCCCCTGATTTTTAGACGGAAGAAATGGGATTATGTTTGCCGAAGACGTTCGATCCAACAGGATTTCCGGTACCCGGTCCGATCGTTTTCTTGCAATGGTTATTAAATCCTAACGATTATTATCTTAGATAATTCCACGGTGCAACAGTCCGCGAGGTTTATTATATCTAACTGTACCTAAATTGTTTAATTATTACCGTCATTAAGGTTTCGTAATCTTCGCGTGATTTTCACCAAAGCGTATCTAGATCGGATACGATGTCGAGTAGTTTGTAATCACGGTGGACAAAAGTACGATTTAATTATACACGAATGGTAGCCGGAAAAGGACTATTTATCGAGAACGGGCAATAGGCGCCTCGGTTCCAGAGCCAGGCTTTTCGTCCTTCCTGATGCCACACGCTGCTAGAAAATATTAAAGGATTATGTATGATCGCCCCCGGGGATCGGTACCAGGCACGTCCGTCAGAACCGTCTAAATAACACGTTTCTGTTTAATTTCACTTTACTACTGTAAAATTGCCCGGTAATAACGAAAATGAAACTGTTCCGGCGGGCCCACTAATAACGGTGATCCGTCACTGGTTTCTTTCTCCGTGGCATCACGAGTCCTTTCCGACCAAAAACCACTGCCTTTCGTGAAAACTATTCCTCGTCTGATCCCTCGATATACCTCGTCAACCTTCATCCTCTAAAGTGCCCAATCTTACAAATTTCTCCGGTCTCGAACCAAAACTCGGATCTCCCCGATTCATCTACTTTATCTCTAATTTCGCCCGGTTTACTTTATTTACCTATTTACCCTAGCTATTTTCGTGGTTTATTTGCTAAGAGAAAAAAGGAAGGTTGTCGAGACACGGTCGATTCGCGAAAAGGGAACGAAGATTCATGCAACGAGACGGTCGTCGCGACAAGCTGCCAGCATTCATCAGCGGGCTGTCTCCGCGCGGAACGACGCGATTTTCATTAAGATCCGCGCGTGGTGTCGCCTTTCCGCTCCGCGTTCGCGTAACAAACTACACGCTGCTCGAGCGGTTATTAAATCAGATCCACGGTAAATAACGCGTCCCATCGTTTTTCCTTTCCGATTCTCAAACCACCTTATCCGTATCTATAATCGCGCGGTGAATCCAGCCTCGTTCCGTTTCGTCGCTAATTATTTTAATTGGCCGGCGCGCATTCAAAAGAGATAGCCAGGAGAGGAAGGTGGAAGGTTCCCCAGCGGCGAGTCCGCTTCGATTACCGATCAGGCTGCTCTCCACCCCCTGCCTCCCACTCGACGGACGTCTCACCCTCCGTTCGATGCACGAAATCGCTCGTTAGCATATTGATTGGCGATGACGGGATCTCTCGCGCTGCGGTGGGCCCGCCTCCAACAGAATTAAATGGAATCGCGAATTAATATCGCCGTTCTAGTCCACGCGATCGCGATAACCCACGCGGGCCTGTCCTTGGGCCCGATGCAATGGCCGCAGTACGCGACAGGCGACGCGAGGAATCCTCCACGAAGACCTCGCAGACGTCTTGCTTCTGCCTAATCGACTCCGAGTGCGAGGTCGTTGCGAAAAATCCGAGTGGAGGAAAGGGAGCTCTCTTGCGATTGTCCCTAGCTTTGCTTCCTCTCTTAAATTTCGAGCTTTGGGAATGACGGGGGTAAGTGGTTGCTGGGTGCTGTCACCTAGTGTGTTTAGGGCAACGGTGTCTTTCGCTGTTCTTGGATCTTTCCACTGGCTTTACGGGGACGAGGTTGGAAAGGTTTCTCGAAAATTTGGAAAATTTTTCTGTTGGATAATTGGGTATGAAATTGGAGATTAACTATGCTTGTCTCAAAGATCGTTTCGTACTTATTCACTGGAAGGGGAACGTTCGACGTGTCTTGGGTCTCCTGACTTATTCCGTGCCTCTCGAAATTCATCGGATCAGGTATTCATCGATTAATATCCTTCAATTATGCGAGAGTGTTACATACCGTACGGACTCTTTTCCAAAAGCTGACATAATTTGAACCGTTTTAAAAATTTGACCACGCGTCCCCTCAATCTTAATTACTCATTAAGCACACTCTTCACGTAAGTGGCCTCTGGATCCGTGTCACTGTCTGTCGATCGGAATCGATTCAGGATTCGCCACGGTGGTACACGGGGAGAGATGGGAAAAAGGAGCAGAAAAAGGACGGGGACGCGAAGACGTGAAAGAAGGGCGGAGGGAGGCGGAGGGTGGAAAGCGGCGAGCTCCCTTTAGGCTTCGTTAGTCAGCCAGCGACTTATCAAAGGGCAGGCCTCGGCCGATACAATGGCTGAAAATCCTGCAGCGTTGCTCTTCTGTAAAAGATGGCCCGGCTGTCTCGTAAATTCACCAAGGACCCGCACGGTCTGTTTCTACTTTGACAGGCAGCGCGGCTCTATACGTAAATCTGGCGCTGCAAACTTCCACGCTATTATGTTTCGACAGGGATACGTTCGACAGTAATCGATTACGCAAGCACCAGACACGATTATCGCGTTTCTTTGTTTCGTCTCTCTGGTCACCAACCTTGTACTTCGCAGAGGACCGACGCTTCGTTGGGTCATCGTATAATATGCGGTTTGTTATGGAGGTAAATGTTCCTTTGGTACGTTGCTATACGAAAATTTACCATAATCCGAGTATAAAATACGCGGGAAGAGGTTACTTAACCGAGTAATGCAACAACGTGTTAACGAACAAATGAATTTATTCCGGTATGTAGGCTCGTCGGTAATTAAGTCATTGATAGTTTTTACAGTGCAGCATGGACGATTATGGAGGTATTAATCTACTTAAACCAACACTAGATGTGTAATTTTTAAATATTATTCATTATTCATTACTTATTTGCATACTTTGCCGGGGCAAGTCTTGATTATCGCAAACAGGCATAAAAAGTGTGTACAATACTAACACTCCCAATTTGTAATTCCACCTAAATGTAGTTCGCATAAATAATATTAATTAAAGCTGTATACTGTAACATAAAAGTCGACATAAATTTTCTCATAACCAGCTGCTCATTTATAAAAACTAAAAGTCCGGAACTAGTCATTTTCACTGGTTCGATGATCTCCGCGTCGAGACCTAAATTTCTTCGAAGAAAAATTCCAATCTCACGGAAAACGTAATTCAAAAATCGGACTCCGAACGAAATCTCTCGATTCATAGATTCACATTGAACGAACTCTATCATGGTCATCTTGACCGATCGATTCCGCCAGTAGGAAACTGTCAAGATCAAGGAATAAGGGGAAAAGGAACGAAATAAAAATGAAAAGGAAAAGAAAAGACGGAGAAAAATCCGCGTCGATTTTACTTCACGTGGAGATCCGGGCAGAAAGCGCCGCGACGCGGCGTCCGGTCGCCGAGGAACGTTAGAGGGGTATCCTAGATCGGGAGCGACGTTGACAGGGCCGAGCCGAAGGGCGGCGGATCGGGCCGCGGCGTCGTTTCGCGGGCGTCGTCGTTTATTTTGGCGAACGCTTAAAACATTGTCCCGTTGAAGGACTGCTGCCGCTCGTCCGGCGAAACCTGACTCGCGTTCGAAACGGCCGCGCGCGGCGTTTCATTTATTCAAAGTAAGTTATTGCGATCGGCCCGGCCACTATATTACAGGCCGAAGACTCCTCTCCTCCGCCGTCCATTTCTCTTTCCGCCGTTTCCGTCTCTGTCCGACAGCCGATCCCGCGCGTTCACGGTCGGCCTCCTGATTTCCAGGTAAGATATTCATCTAATTCCCCCCCGATTAGCTGGCCCCGCGGACGACCGAATGGCGATCCGGTCGCCGCCTATATAAGCTTCTCAACCGTTTGGACAGCTACCACTAACTTCTCCGTGCCTGCTCAATCCGTTATATCGCGCACACACGAACGCGATCCGCTTCTAGGACGCGTCCCCTTAGCCGCGATGGATGCCTCTTTTTCTGGACACGCTTCGTTAGCTGGTCCCACTTTTTCCCTTCCTCCTTGATTGATCCCCGTGGATAGATTTGTCCTCGCAGCTTGTAATTTCTGGGTTCCCCGGTGTTCCTCGATGGTTTATGTGGTTTTACGGTTCATGGGATAGGGTAGGTGGGAATGGACGGTCGTAGTCGAGGTGAGTTGACAGTTGAAGCACTGACATCGATACAGCATCATCGTTGTAAGAGATAAAAAGAATTTGATCGTACGTAAATTATTCTACTACCGTGTCGTACCGAATCTAGGTGCCAACTTCTTATCCGTGCACGGTGGTACAAAATATAGAAGGAACTCGTTATAGCAGCTACACGAATAGAGTGGAGCGGAGGAACGCAAGAATTGCATAGCCACGTAGCGAAAGCCATAGACATTCCGAGGCGAAGCGTTCGCCACGTTTCGAATCCGAATTTTTCGGTCCACGCGAGCACGATGATCCTGCAGGAGCCGCGACCAGGCGTCGCGAACGGAAACACAATGGTGCGCCGGACGGAGAACAGAGTCGTTGGAAGTTGTCGGATCTGGCCGCTCAGTATGCCGGTGCGCGTCGGTGGAGGGCCCCTGGGAAATTTCTTGACAACGGCTGCCGCGCAACGTGGGAACAATTTGCAAGCCCGTGGCGGTTCCGAGCCACGGTTCGTAACATTCCTAAGCTGAACGGTAAACGGTTATTCGGGACGCGTCCTCGTACGTGCATGTACGCGGTGGAGAGCGGGGCTCGTTTCCCTCGTGTGACGCCGAAGACGCCGGCTGGAATTCCGGAATTCGTCGGCGAAATTCCATTCCTCGCCGACCGCGCCGCGCGTCCCGCGCTCGTTCGTCTTTCGCCGCGGAAGACGCTCCTCTCTTTTGTCCGTGCCTCGCGTTACGGAACTATGCTGACGTACTCGGAAGAAGAATCCTCCGGCCCGTCCTCCCGAACCCGCCAAAATGGCCGCCACCGCCCGTGTGCCTGCGTTTTCCAGTTTCCGCGCGGTTCCTGTCAGCGAGGTGACGCTGTGAGATTAGAACGGAGTTTGCGGATTATGAATATGGATAGGATATGAATTTCGTTGGTATAACGGGGGTCCATGATTTGTCATCCAGTGGACGAGGGACTTGGGTCCTGGAGAGAGAGAAAGAGGAGGGAAGAATGAGAAAGAAACGGAGGTATAAACGAGTTAGGCGATTGACTGTTTGTGGCATGAACTGGAAGATGCTGGGATAGAGTTGCGGATCTTCTTTTTCAAGGATCTTTCGTTTGCTTGTGTTATGTCACGAAGACACGCTACGGCGGAGAGACAATGATGTTACCCTGAAATTTAATCACGTGTCAAAGATATCGGAAGAATATTTTACTTGTTTGTTTAATATGAACGTACCTTGGGTCCTTTCCCGTACAGAATTACGGAATAGAAAATTTATGAAGACGGAAAGTATAGTTATACGAGATAGGACATATAGTTGTAACGAAGATGTATGCCGATAATAGATATCTGTAACAGAAAAAGACGTAGATTATAGGTACCGGTACTTTTTACGGGTTGTGTCCATAATTTGGAAAATGTTATTGAACACATTCCCCCGACTAGTACAAATATCCCCGTATCGTCTGCACCGCGGAATAACATGCCGGGTAACCCATTCTTTCTTCAACGGGATCAGCGTTCGCGTGACGGATCACAGCGTGATTCCCGTTTTGTACCGGAAATACGATCTTTGATTCGGTGTTACACGTTTATCCGTAGGAAAGGGCAGACCTTAGGCTGACGGTTACGCGTGGAAACGTAAGGGAAACGGGAAAGAGGACTGAGATGTCGTTGCCGTTGGCTAGGAGAATTGTAAACGTCGACGCGGGTGACACGCGTATTTCGAGCACGCGGCAACGAAATCCCGTCGGTTCTATTTGTGGGGTGGTACGGTGATGTTTCACATTGACGGGCCGACGAGTCTGTTCGGCGTAGGCGCTCGCGCGCGCGCGAGAGCGAGCGCTGAATCTTCATAGCCGAGGAAAACTCCCCTTTTTGCCATTCGAACGTCTCCCGCTAGACGTTCCGCGAATTTATTCCGGATTCGCGCGATCTATCGCCCGGCAACCTCGTAAATTTTGTTCCCGTCGTAGGGGGAATCACGGCCTGATACGATCCTGTTATCGCGGTGATTAAGCGTTCGTCGTGTCTTTCCCGGTTTCGGCGGTTTTACTTCGAATAAAAGTGATATTCGAGCCAGAATTTAAATCGGTTGACAATTTGCCGTGATACGATCCTTGGACGCTGAAAAGGATTTTTAAGGGGCGTTTGAAAGCAAGCTTTTGATCCTTCGAGTAACTGCCCGTTCGCAGTTAAGGGGAGAGTAGTAAAGAGGGAACGTTGCTTGGACGGTGTCAATATCTAGCGTGTTGGCAGAGCACTGCACACGTTTGATTATTCCGCGGGTTATCGAAATAACAAGCTTATGGGTGTAAAAGGAATCGTAAAAGCGCGTAGCGGAAATAATGGTGCCATAGGTGGTTTAAGGGGACTCGAACATTCCTCTTAAAACTGGTAACCATCGTGCAACTAAAGCTACAATTACGAAAACATTATCACCTTATTATTTTCACGCTCTAGAAAATCTCGTAAAACTTAATCGCGATGTTGCAATCTGAATATCAAATCGAGCCATGAATCTTCGAGTATCTTAAAAGAGACTTTAATGGTTCCTTTTAAAGCCGCGTCTGCCTTTTTAATTAAAAGAATATCGAGAAAATTATCACCTGCCCAGACATTGAGAGGGGTGTCGGCTACTCCTACCTGAAGGGGGTTGCAGGCGATTGTTTCGCGAGAGCCGACCAACCAAAGCAATCATATGCTCGTTACCGGGCTCATGTGGGAAGCCATGGTGAACTCACCGTTTGTATATCCGCCTGTGTGAGTGACAGATAATGCACACCACCTGCGTGGCCATCGTTTGCGTCTATGTACGCGGTTAGTTCGTTCAAGATGGCGATCGTCAGGCCTCTCGTGCTACGAGCGTGTTCATTATAGCGGCTGTGTAGCTGTCTTGTTACGCGAAAAATAGCGCGGGAATAATAATCTCTCATCGTTCCGGCGCGCGAAAGTGTTCTGTCCTTTGAACGCTAATTAAACGACGTCCCTGTTGTCCTCGTGACTGTTAAACTAAATTGAATGCCGCAGATTCGAGGGAGAATTTACAACGACGTTGCACGCAGGAATTTACGAGTGTCAAGTTCTATATTCCAAACGTTTCGTTAAATCTGTGGTTCGTCTAATGGAATTTAGTGATTAAACGAACTCGTCGATCCTTTCTAGCGTTTCCTAGCGTCATTAAACGTAGCAAAATCGAACGAAATCTAGTCAAAATGGCGATGCACCGAGGTAAGCTTGTCCATTTTTATTCTTCGCCGCGCGAGTAAAACGGTGAAATAAAGCAGAGTATCGATGTTCTTCGAGGGACAAAGACTAACCCGGCCCTTGACAGACGAACAAATTGCAACGAAACCACGAAGCGCGTTTAAAACGACTTCAATGGCGAGACCTACATCGATCACGCGAATAGTCACGCGAACGTTGGGTGGGGTTCACGAGAAAAGTGCCGGCTCTTCGTAACCAATGCGTCGTTACCGTGCCTCGAATTGTTACCGTAATCCGCGACCATTATGGCGGCCGCACGAGCCAGAGAACCCTCGACGTCGTCCATGCGAACGATCGGCCCGAGGAAGCCACGTACGCCCACGCGGTTTAAACGTTCGCGCTCGATTTGCGAGGAATCGCGGTGTCCCAGTTAGATGTTGCTCGATAGGAATTTATGGGAACGATCCAGCGGCCGGATGCGAGCGAACGCTGGGGTGGGTTTCGGGAAATGTCGCCGGTGACGCTGGAAATCTGGAAAACGTCACAGCGATGCCGCTCGAATAAGAATTGCGAGCTCGTGGCGCATCCATCCAATTTTTATAATCATTCTTGTAATCGAATTTATTTATCTATCTACTTATTTATTCGTCGCCATAAAGTCTCGTTATTATTCCACGCTACGAGCATTCCGTTGCGTGAAAATATAGTTCGCGAAACATACTGTTCAATTGATATTTCGTATCTCTTTGCGCGTCGTTAATACGTCTATATCTCGCGACCATTTCGTATTTCCCTCCCCGAGAGGGAAAAAATACTCTCGTTAAATGCACAGAGAATGAAGCCCCGTGACACGCGAGAGAAGTATATATTTTACCCGGCGATTATCGCACAGGATTCTCGTAAGTTTCCAATTTATGCCAATTTTTATTCCTCCTCGACTCGACGTACGCGCTGTTGGTTCTCGCGGTAAAAACATTTACGACGTACCGTTTGCCAATTAAGTAAAACGGACGAGTGTGGTCCGCTAGCGAAAGGATTTCTGCATAAAAGGGAAGAATATCGACGGCTAACCAGAAACGGGGAGCCGAAGTTTCGACGTGGCCCGACGATTAAAACCGGCCGACAAACCATCCCCGGGCCATCAGCAGCGGGCGAAATTACTGCGGGGCCATTAAACGAACTTTTTAACAGCGGCGTTTCACGAATAATCGTGGCGCGTGCGAAGAAGGTAACGGTGCCGCTTCATAAATCCGCCGCTTTTTCATCAGCGGGCCGCCATCGTAATTTCGTGGGAAGGGTGGACGCGGCAGCCGGCGAGAAGAAAAATTTCGGGCAGATGCTTCCACGGGCCTTCGCGTCGAATGGTGGCCCTTCGTTTCGCGGCTCTCACCCGCCATCGGCTTCGAGAAAGCTATGGGCGCGAGAAAGGGGTGGCGGGGACCGTGACAGAAAGGGAAACAACGGCCGAGGGTGTAAGTAACGAGTTCAGAATTTCATTAGCGGACGAGCGGAGAGATTATTTTAAAGAGATACGGAATTACCTGATTAGCGGGGAAAAAGTCATTAACTCGGGCGAAACTAATTAACGCTAGGCCCGAGGATGGCTGCTCCGCGAGCAAGGGCGAACCCGGCGAGATCGCGACACCGCTTTCTCGCTTCTTTCTTCTCCCAACTTTTTTCCCGGCTTCGAGTCCCGCGATACCACGCGTCGCGGATCGATTATCCTCGTCGCGGGCGAGATTACCTATAGGAGGATAACGAAAACGAGGAGAGAGGTAGCTGCGAGGTTTAACGTATTATTACGTTAGGCTTATATGGCAGGTTGCGTTAATTCAAGTCAAAAGTAGAAATAATTCCGTACTTCCCTGGTGGTCCGCCGCCAAGTCCGAGTTTCAACCGTGACACATTAAGAGACAGGGGTTATTTACGAGACCCCGTGTCGAGGCAAGGTCCGTACAGCGATTCGTCAAAACGTTTGCTCGAACGGAAACGTACGAGTCTATTACACCACTGGCTCGGTGTGAATTACGAAGAACGCACCATTTCGTGCGCTTATCGGGTAGCAGAATGCTAAGGAACCCGCGTCGTTCCACGCGGCGGCGCACCAATAGGATCGGGCTGATATCAACGCTCGTAAATTGTGTATAAAAATTCATCGCGATCAGACCTAATTTCCTGCGCGTTGCTTTATGATTTCCCGATGAGTCAGATAATCGAAGCTACCAGCCAACGGTCTCGCTCACGCCTCGACGATCCAATTAGAGGGCAAAAACAAACACGTTACGCTCGTAATTAGCGTATCGACCGCGACGAGATTTTTCAATCGCGATCCCCTTATCTGGACGGGGCCGTATCATCTGTGAAACAATGTATCCAGGCTTTATACGCAGAAACTCGGTTGGTAATCGTTCTACCGGGATAATTATTAGCTACCAGGCGGATCCTCGCGAGACGGAGCGTATTAAAGCGTATTAAAGCCCGAGAAAGACTTCATCGGTTGGACGTGGCGGCAACCGGGGCGAGAATAAAATTAACCCGCGTCCCTGAGTAGACAGCATTATCCTGAGCACGGCGATTCATAACCGTAACAAGATTAGCCAGGCTCAACCCTACCGTCCGGCTTTTATTGTTTACACTTCCCTCCTTATCCGACTTCCGCGGGACCCCTCCACCTTTTGTCTTCCTCCTTGGTACCTCGCTGTCTCCGCCCGCCAGAGGTCCCAGCCGTCCCTGGCTTCGGGGTTCGCGAATTAAGAGAAATGATCCCGCGGACCCAGCGGCTGCCGCGTCAACGCGAACCCAGCTGAGGGTAACGATGACTGGAACGTCTCTCCGGAATGTAGGCGATTTCGCGATACACTCGGGAAAATCTTAACGAAGTTCCTTCGTGGTATCCGTATCTATAATCGCGCGGTGAATCCAGCCTCGTTCCGTTTCGTCGCTAATTATTTTAATTGGCCGGCGCGCATTCAAAAGAGATAGCCAGGAGAGGAAGGTGGAAGGTTCCCCAGCGGCGAGTCCGCTTCGATTACCGATCAGGCTGCTCTCCACCCCCTGCCTCCCACTCGACGGACGTCTCACCCTCCGTTCGATGCACGAAATCGCTCGTTAGCATATTGATTGGCGATGACGGGATCTCTCGCGCTGCGGTGGGCCCGCCTCCAACAGAATTAAATGGAATCGCGAATTAATATCGCCGTTCTAGTCCACGCGATCGCGATAACCCACGCGGGCCTGTCCTTGGGCCCGATGCAATGGCCGCAGTACGCGACAGGCGACGCGAGGAATCCTCCACGAAGACCTCGCAGACGTCTTGCTTCTGCCTAATCGACTCCGAGTGCGAGGTCGTTGCGAAAAATCCGAGTGGAGGAAAGGGAGCTCTCTTGCGATTGTCCCTAGCTTTGCTTCCTCTCTTAAATTTCGAGCTTTGGGAATGACGGGGGTAAGTGGTTGCTGGGTGCTGTCACCTAGTGTGTTTAGGGCAACGGTGTCTTTCGCTGTTCTTGGATCTTTCCACTGGCTTTACGGGGACGAGGTTGGAAAGGTTTCTCGAAAATTTGGAAAATTTTTCTGTTGGATAATTGGGTATGAAATTGGAGATTAACTATGCTTGTCTCAAAGATCGTTTCGTACTTATTCACTGGAAGGGGAACGTTCGACGTGTCTTGGGTCTCCTGACTTATTCCGTGCCTCTCGAAATTCATCGGATCAGGTATTCATCGATTAATATCCTTCAATTATGCGAGAGTGTTACATACCGTACGGACTCTTTTCCAAAAGCTGACATAATTTGAACCGTTTTAAAAATTTGACCACGCGTCCCCTCAATCTTAATTACTCATTAAGCACACTCTTCACGTAAGTGGCCTCTGGATCCGTGTCACTGTCTGTCGATCGGAATCGATTCAGGATTCGCCACGGTGGTACACGGGGAGAGATGGGAAAAAGGAGCAGAAAAAGGACGGGGACGCGAAGACGTGAAAGAAGGGCGGAGGGAGGCAGAGGGTGGAAAGCGGCGAGCTCCCTTTAGGCTTCGTTAGTCAGCCAGCGACTTATCAAAGGGCAGGCCTCGGCCGATACAATGGCTGAAAATCCTGCAGCGTTGCTCTTCTGTAAAAGATGGCCCGGCTGTCTCGTAAATTCACCAAGGACCCGCACGGTCTGTTTCTACTTTGACAGGCAGCGCGGCTCTATACGTAAATCTGGCGCTGCAAACTTCCACGCTATTATGTTTCGACAGGGATACGTTCGACAGTAATCGATTACGCAAGCACCAGACACGATTATCGCGTTTCTTTGTTTCGTCTCTCTGGTCACCAACCTTGTACTTCGCAGAGGACCGACGCTTCGTTGGGTCATCGTATAATATGCGGTTTGTTATGGAGGTAAATGTTCCTTTGGTACGTTGCTATACGAAAATTTACCATAATCCGAGTATAAAATACGCGGGAAGAGGTTACTTAACCGAGTAATGCAACAACGTGTTAACGAACAAATGAATTTATTCCGGTATGTAGGCTCGTCGGTAATTAAGTCATTGATAGTTTTTACAGTGCAGCATGGACGATTATGGAGGTATTAATCTACTTAAACCAACACTAGATGTGTAATTTTTAAATATTATTCATTATTCATTACTTATTTGCATACTTTGCCGGGGCAAGTCTTGATTATCGCAAACAGGCATAAAAAGTGTGTACAATACTAACACTCCCAATTTGTAATTCCACCTAAATGTAGTTCGCATAAATAATATTAATTAAAGCTGTATACTGTAACATAAAAGTCGACATAAATTTTCTCATAACCAGCTGCTCATTTATAAAAACTAAAAGTCCGGAACTAGTCATTTTCACTGGTTCGATGATCTCCGCGTCGAGACCTAAATTTCTTCGAAGAAAAATTCCAATCTCACGGAAAACGTAATTCAAAAATCGGACTCCGAACGAAATCTCTCGATTCATAGATTCACATTGAACGAACTCTATCATGGTCATCTTGACCGATCGATTCCGCCAGTAGGAAACTGTCAAGATCAAGGAATAAGGGGAAAAGGAACGAAATAAAAATGAAAAGGAAAAGAAAAGACGGAGAAAAATCCGCGTCGATTTTACTTCACGTGGAGATCCGGGCAGAAAGCGCCGCGACGCGGCGTCCGGTCGCCGAGGAACGTTAGAGGGGTATCCTAGATCGGGAGCGACGTTGACAGGGCCGAGCCGAAGGGCGGCGGATCGGGCCGCGGCGTCGTTTCGCGGGCGTCGTCGTTTATTTTGGCGAACGCTTAAAACATTGTCCCGTTGAAGGACTGCTGCCGCTCGTCCGGCGAAACCTGACTCGCGTTCGAAACGGCCGCGCGCGGCGTTTCATTTATTCAAAGTAAGTTATTGCGATCGGCCCGGCCACTATATTACAGGCCGAAGACTCCTCTCCTCCGCCGTCCATTTCTCTTTCCGCCGTTTCCGTCTCTGTCCGACAGCCGATCCCGCGCGTTCACGGTCGGCCTCCTGATTTCCAGGTAAGATATTCATCTAATTCCCCCCCGATTAGCTGGCCCCGCGGACGACCGAATGGCGATCCGGTCGCCGCCTATATAAGCTTCTCAACCGTTTGGACAGCTACCACTAACTTCTCCGTGCCTGCTCAATCCGTTATATCGCGCACACACGAACGCGATCCGCTTCTAGGACGCGTCCCCTTAGCCGCGATGGATGCCTCTTTTTCTGGACACGCTTCGTTAGCTGGTCCCACTTTTTCCCTT
The DNA here is from genome assembly GCF_001483705.2 of Eufriesea mexicana. Lineage (NCBI taxonomy): Eukaryota > Metazoa > Arthropoda > Insecta > Hymenoptera > Apidae > Eufriesea > Eufriesea mexicana. Next base: position 707,978 of record NW_016910719.1, on the reverse strand, counting down.
CCTCCTTGATTGATCCCCGTGGATAGATTTGTCCTCGCAGCTTGTAATTTCTGGGTTCCCCGGTGTTCCTCGATGGTTTATGTGGTTTTACGGTTCATGGGATAGGGTAGGTGGGAATGGACGGTCGTAGTCGAGGTGAGTTGACAGTTGAAGCACTGACATCGATACAGCATCATCGTTGTAAGAGATAAAAAGAATTTGATCGTACGTAAATTATTCTACTACCGTGTCGTACCGAATCTAGGTGCCAACTTCTTATCCGTGCACGGTGGTGCAAAATATAGAAGGAACTCGTTATAGCAGCTACACGAATAGAGTGGAGCGGAGGAATGCAAGAATTGCATAGCCACGTAGCGAAAGCCATAGACATTCCGAGGCGAAGCGTTCGCCACGTTTCGAATCCGAATTTTTCGGTCCACGCGAGCACGATGATCCTGCAGGAGCCGCGACCAGGCGTCGCGAACGGAAACACAATGGTGCGCCGGACGGAGAACAGAGTCGTTGGAAGTTGTCGGATCTGGCCGCTCAGTATGCCGGTGCGCGTCGGTGGAGGGCCCCTGGGAAATTTCTTGACAACGGCTGCCGCGCAACGTGGGAACAATTTGCAAGCCCGTGGCGGTTCCGAGCCACGGTTCGTAACATTCCTAAGCTGAACGGTAAACGGTTATTCGGGACGCGTCCTCGTACGTGCATGTACGCGGTGGAGAGCGGGGCTCGTTTCCCTCGTGTGACGCCGAAGACGCCGGCTGGAATTCCGGAATTCGTCGGCGAAATTCCATTCCTCGCCGACCGCGCCGCGCGTCCCGCGCTCGTTCGTCTTTCGCCGCGGAAGACGCTCCTCTCTTTTGTCCGTGCCTCGCGTTACGGAACTATGCTGACGTACTCGGAAGAAGAATCCTCCGGCCCGTCCTCCCGAACCCGCCAAAATGGCCGCCACCGCCCGTGTGCCTGCGTTTTCCAGTTTCCGCGCGGTTCCTGTCAGCGAGGTGACGCTGTGAGATTAGAACGGAGTTTGCGGATTATGAATATGGATAGGATATGAATTTCGTTGGTATAACGGGGGTCCATGATTTGTCATCCAGTGGACGAGGGACTTGGGTCCTGGAGAGAGAGAAAGAGGAGGGAAGAATGAGAAAGAAACGGAGGTATAAACGAGTTAGGCGATTGACTGTTTGTGGCATGAACTGGAAGATGCTGGGATAGAGTTGCGGATCTTCTTTTTCAAGGATCTTTCGTTTGCTTGTGTTATGTCACGAAGACACGCTACGGCGGAGAGACAATGATGTTACCCTGAAATTTAATCACGTGTCAAAGATATCGGAAGAATATTTTACTTGTTTGTTTAATATGAACGTACCTTGGGTCCTTTCCCGTACAGAATTACGGAATAGAAAATTTATGAAGACGGAAAGTATAGTTATACGAGATAGGACATATAGTTGTAACGAAGATGTATGCCGATAATAGATATCTGTAACAGAAAAAGACGTAGATTATAGGTACCGGTACTTTTTACGGGTTGTGTCCATAATTTGGAAAATGTTATTGAACACATTCCCCCGACTAGTACAAATATCCCCGTATCGTCTGCACCGCGGAATAACATGCCGGGTAACCCATTCTTTCTTCAACGGGATCAGCGTTCGCGTGACGGATCACAGCGTGATTCCCGTTTTGTACCGGAAATACGATCTTTGATTCGGTGTTACACGTTTATCCGTAGGAAAGGGCAGACCTTAGGCTGACGGTTACGCGTGGAAACGTAAGGGAAACGGGAAAGAGGACTGAGATGTCGTTGCCGTTGGCTAGGAGAATTGTAAACGTCGACGCGGGTGACACGCGTATTTCGAGCACGCGGCAACGAAATCCCGTCGGTTCTATTTGTGGGGTGGTACGGTGATGTTTCACATTGACGGGCCGACGAGTCTGTTCGGCGTAGGCGCTCGCGCGCGCGCGAGAGCGAGCGCTGAATCTTCATAGCCGAGGAAAACTCCCCTTTTTGCCATTCGAACGTCTCCCGCTAGACGTTCCGCGAATTTATTCCGGATTCGCGCGATCTATCGCCCGGCAACCTCGTAAATTTTGTTCCCGTCGTAGGGGGAATCACGGCCTGATACGATCCTGTTATCGCGGTGATTAAGCGTTCGTCGTGTCTTTCCCGGTTTCGGCGGTTTTACTTCGAATAAAAGTGATATTCGAGCCAGAATTTAAATCGGTTGACAATTTGCCGTGATACGATCCTTGGACGCTGAAAAGGATTTTTAAGGGGCGTTTGAAAGCAAGCTTTTGATCCTTCGAGTAACTGCCCGTTCGCAGTTAAGGGGAGAGTAGTAAAGAGGGAACGTTGCTTGGACGGTGTCAATATCTAGCGTGTTGGCAGAGCACTGCACACGTTTGATTATTCCGCGGGTTATCGAAATAACAAGCTTATGGGTGTAAAAGGAATCGTAAAAGCGCGTAGCGGAAATAATGGTGCCATAGGTGGTTTAAGGGGACTCGAACATTCCTCTTAAAACTGGTAACCATCGTGCAACTAAAGCTACAATTACGAAAACATTATCACCTTATTATTTTCACGCTCTAGAAAATCTCGTAAAACTTAATCGCGATGTTGCAATCTGAATATCAAATCGAGCCATGAATCTTCGAGTATCTTAAAAGAGACTTTAATGGTTCCTTTTAAAGCCGCGTCTGCCTTTTTAATTAAAAGAATATCGAGAAAATTATCACCTGCCCAGACATTGAGAGGGGTGTCGGCTACTCCTACCTGAAGGGGGTTGCAGGCGATTGTTTCGCGAGAGCCGACCAACCAAAGCAATCATATGCTCGTTACCGGGCTCATGTGGGAAGCCATGGTGAACTCACCGTTTGTATATCCGCCTGTGTGAGTGACAGATAATGCACACCACCTGCGTGGCCATCGTTTGCGTCTATGTACGCGGTTAGTTCGTTCAAGATGGCGATCGTCAGGCCTCTCGTGCTACGAGCGTGTTCATTATAGCGGCTGTGTAGCTGTCTTGTTACGCGAAAAATAGCGCGGGAATAATAATCTCTCATCGTTCCGGCGCGCGAAAGTGTTCTGTCCTTTGAACGCTAATTAAACGACGTCCCTGTTGTCCTCGTGACTGTTAAACTAAATTGAATGCCGCAGATTCGAGGGAGAATTTACAACGACGTTGCACGCAGGAATTTACGAGTGTCAAGTTCTATATTCCAAACGTTTCGTTAAATCTGTGGTTCGTCTAATGGAATTTAGTGATTAAACGAACTCGTCGATCCTTTCTAGCGTTTCCTAGCGTCATTAAACGTAGCAAAATCGAACGAAATCTAGTCAAAATGGCGATGCACCGAGGTAAGCTTGTCCATTTTTATTCTTCGCCGCGCGAGTAAAACGGTGAAATAAAGCAGAGTATCGATGTTCTTCGAGGGACAAAGACTAACCCGGCCCTTGACAGACGAACAAATTGCAACGAAACCACGAAGCGCGTTTAAAACGACTTCAATGGCGAGACCTACATCGATCACGCGAATAGTCACGCGAACGTTGGGTGGGGTTCACGAGAAAAGTGCCGGCTCTTCGTAACCAATGCGTCGTTACCGTGCCTCGAATTGTTACCGTAATCCGCGACCATTATGGCGGCCGCACGAGCCAGAGAACCCTCGACGTCGTCCATGCGAACGATCGGCCCGAGGAAGCCACGTACGCCCACGCGGTTTAAACGTTCGCGCTCGATTTGCGAGGAATCGCGGTGTCCCAGTTAGATGTTGCTCGATAGGAATTTATGGGAACGATCCAGCGGCCGGATGCGAGCGAACGCTGGGGTGGGTTTCGGGAAATGTCGCCGGTGACGCTGGAAATCTGGAAAACGTCACAGCGATGCCGCTCGAATAAGAATTGCGAGCTCGTGGCGCATCCATCCAATTTTTATAATCATTCTTGTAATCGAATTTATTTATCTATCTACTTATTTATTCGTCGCCATAAAGTCTCGTTATTATTCCACGCTACGAGCATTCCGTTGCGTGAAAATATAGTTCGCGAAACATACTGTTCAATTGATATTTCGTATCTCTTTGCGCGTCGTTAATACGTCTATATCTCGCGACCATTTCGTATTTCCCTCCCCGAGAGGGAAAAAATACTCTCGTTAAATGCACAGAGAATGAAGCCCCGTGACACGCGAGAGAAGTATATATTTTACCCGGCGATTATCGCACAGGATTCTCGTAAGTTTCCAATTTATGCCAATTTTTATTCCTCCTCGACTCGACGTACGCGCTGTTGGTTCTCGCGGTAAAAACATTTACGACGTACCGTTTGCCAATTAAGTAAAACGGACGAGTGTGGTCCGCTAGCGAAAGGATTTCTGCATAAAAGGGAAGAATATCGACGGCTAACCAGAAACGGGGAGCCGAAGTTTCGACGTGGCCCGACGATTAAAACCGGCCGACAAACCATCCCCGGGCCATCAGCAGCGGGCGAAATTACTGCGGGGCCATTAAACGAACTTTTTAACAGCGGCGTTTCACGAATAATCGTGGCGCGTGCGAAGAAGGTAACGGTGCCGCTTCATAAATCCGCCGCTTTTTCATCAGCGGGCCGCCATCGTAATTTCGTGGGAAGGGTGGACGCGGCAGCCGGCGAGAAGAAAAATTTCGGGCAGATGCTTCCACGGGCCTTCGCGTCGAATGGTGGCCCTTCGTTTCGCGGCTCTCACCCGCCATCGGCTTCGAGAAAGCTATGGGCGCGAGAAAGGGGTGGCGGGGACCGTGACAGAAAGGGAAACAACGGCCGAGGGTGTAAGTAACGAGTTCAGAATTTCATTAGCGGACGAGCGGAGAGATTATTTTAAAGAGATACGGAATTACCTGATTAGCGGGGAAAAAGTCATTAACTCGGGCGAAACTAATTAACGCTAGGCCCGAGGATGGCTGCTCCGCGAGCAAGGGCGAACCCGGCGAGATCGCGACACCGCTTTCTCGCTTCTTTCTTCTCCCAACTTTTTTCCCGGCTTCGAGTCCCGCGATACCACGCGTCGCGGATCGATTATCCTCGTCGCGGGCGAGATTACCTATAGGAGGATAACGAAAACGAGGAGAGAGGTAGCTGCGAGGTTTAACGTATTATTACGTTAGGCTTATATGGCAGGTTGCGTTAATTCAAGTCAAAAGTAGAAATAATTCCGTACTTCCCTGGTGGTCCGCCGCCAAGTCCGAGTTTCAACCGTGACACATTAAGAGACAGGGGTTATTTACGAGACCCCGTGTCGAGGCAAGGTCCGTACAGCGATTCGTCAAAACGTTTGCTCGAACGGAAACGTACGAGTCTATTACACCACTGGCTCGGTGTGAATTACGAAGAACGCACCATTTCGTGCGCTTATCGGGTAGCAGAATGCTAAGGAACCCGCGTCGTTCCACGCGGCGGCGCACCAATAGGATCGGGCTGATATCAACGCTCGTAAATTGTGTATAAAAATTCATCGCGATCAGACCTAATTTCCTGCGCGTTGCTTTATGATTTCCCGATGAGTCAGATAATCGAAGCTACCAGCCAACGGTCTCGCTCACGCCTCGACGATCCAATTAGAGGGCAAAAACAAACACGTTACGCTCGTAATTAGCGTATCGACCGCGACGAGATTTTTCAATCGCGATCCCCTTATCTGGACGGGGCCGTATCATCTGTGAAACAATGTATCCAGGCTTTATACGCAGAAACTCGGTTGGTAATCGTTCTACCGGGATAATTATTAGCTACCAGGCGGATCCTCGCGAGACGGAGCGTATTAAAGCGTATTAAAGCCCGAGAAAGACTTCATCGGTTGGACGTGGCGGCAACCGGGGCGAGAATAAAATTAACCCGCGTCCCTGAGTAGACAGCATTATCCTGAGCACGGCGATTCATAACCGTAACAAGATTAGCCAGGCTCAACCCTACCGTCCGGCTTTTATTGTTTACACTTCCCTCCTTATCCGACTTCCGCGGGACCCCTCCACCTTTTGTCTTCCTCCTTGGTACCTCGCTGTCTCCGCCCGCCAGAGGTCCCAGCCGTCCCTGGCTTCGGGGTTCGCGAATTAAGAGAAATGATCCCGCGGACCCAGCGGCTGCCGCGTCAACGCGAACCCAGCTGAGGGTAACGATGACTGGAACGTCTCTCCGGAATGTAGGCGATTTCGCGATACACTCGGGAAAATCTTAACGAAGTTCCTTCGTGGCTAAACGGCGGAACGACGCGGAGAATTGGTTCTAGTTCGAATGGTTGGCGCAGTCAGGATACTCGAATGGGAATCTGAGCAGAACTGAATATAATGGTAAGCGAGTTCGGACGAACGTACAAGAAATTATACGTAATACACGCCAGCATTATCACTTCTCGTTTCCGTCTGTTAATAGTGGAAATATGTAGATCCGTAATGTTCTAATTCCATGGCTTTAATAAGATATTCATGAACTGCTAGCAACGAGTGATTCCAGACGTTCGAGCAGTGGTACGCATTGCCAGCGGTTCATTTCCATAAATTGTGATCCATTAACGATGTTGCATAGTATCTGATGCTAAGCGGGAGGAATAATTAATCAGTTGCCTCCTTTGCTCTGCTCCTAATTACCAGGCCATTTTTGAAAAGAAAACGGAAGGAGGGGAAGGGAAAGAAAGATAGGAAAACGCTAGCATACATCCTGAAGTTGGGAGCTACGCGAGACCTCGATTTTCTCAACATTCCGCTAGATCCACCGCCGCTAATTAAGCCTTGATCGCGCTTCAGCAAAACGACTGCTTATTCACCGGTTCCCTTGCCACGCGAGATAAATTCCAAACTATCCCACGATCGCGCTCAGAAGCCTTCGCGAACTTGGCGGAGCGTCGAAGCGAGCGTTGAACAGCGTCAATTTTTCCCAACGATACGATTATAGCCGGATGGTTACGCAGGTGGTTCGTCCATTCTCGAGGACAGGCCGCCAATAAGGCGAGTTCTCGCGAACAATAAGGCACGCGTTCGCCGTGTCGTGTCATCGTGGAACGTTTTATTCGTGTTCTGACCAGCGAAGGTACACGCAGACGAGGAAACATTCCCCACCGGCGGGTTTCATAATCCTTCGACCAGTCGCATCCGTTTCGTATAAATATCTGCTATCTGATCGAAAAACGACTGTTTCCATTGCTTCGGGACGCGTGTAATTCGCTAATTAAATAAAGATACGGGCCACCGCTCGTGCCGGGGAACTGCACAATTTCGCGCCGTGTATCGCTCTGCTCTGCTCGCACCGATAAAAGCAGCTGCGATAACGGGCGTACGAACATCATGGCTGACACCCGGCGGCCTAACAGGCACACGTCCACGATGATCGCGATGGTCTCGAAGGTGGATCGTTTCCGTGGTTGTTCTCGTTCCAGGATCCTGTCCCAGCTTTAAACGCGAATTAAGACATCCTCTCGAGCTGGTAGGTGCGAAAGAAATTAAGCGCTCGGTGTCATAGGATTCGAGAACTGATTACTTCCTTCGAGCAGCCCCAGAAATTTCGAGTCGTACGAGCACGTCTGGGAAAATTATGACACTCGTTTCTCTCGGACGTGGTAACGTTGGAACAGCTACAACCGTTTCGTCGCTGTTATCACGATCAGCCTGGTCGCGCTTTCCCCGTCGGGGATGCGTACAACGTTGTTAATTGTGCGAAGACGTAATGAATCGCGGGACCCAGAGCTATCAGGAAACGTTCGTTAGCGCAACGAAAAGAACCTCTTGGCGAGAGGTAATTATCGCGTTAATAATTTACCCGACTGAAATATTCATACAGTCGATGGCTGCTCGATAGAAGGACCTTGGGCTGGGGGCGGTAGAGAGGTGCGCGAAAGAGAGGGTGGGTCTCGCCTTCTTCTCGCAACGGCACTCGGTCCTAGGGTTCCAAAGGCGGAACTTTTACCGGGCTAATGCTGCGAATAAAATTCCGAGCCGGTCGTTGGGCCAGCTACTGATCATCCTCGTGGAGGGGTGTTCGTTAAGCGGGGAAATTTTTCGGATCTCTCCGTCGCACCCCCATAATGTCGCGACTAAAGCCGGCGACAAAAATCCTCCGAGTTATGGCTGAGCCGTTTTAACGTGCAAAGCATGCAGCTCGTTTTTAGCCGTTCGTGGAAGCTCGAGAGGGTTGTTCTCCGTCCCACCCTGTCCTACCCCTGTCTGCTCCTACGACGTTTTTTTCCCTTTGTTCCTGTCTATTCTACGCCGTTCTTGTTTCTACGGAATTCGCCCTCTTTCTCGCGGCCGCCCTTCCCCCGGCACATGCAATTCCCATGCATATTTGCGCTCTTCTTTACGAGGTACATTTTTTCCCCCCTGTCATCGTCGTGCTGGATATTCGGCCCCGGATACCGTAGGCGCCAAGAAACGTACCTTGCGCTACCTTCCACGCCTCTTAATCGTAGTGGACTTTCGGCGAGGGAGGAAAGTAAAGTGGGATTATTATTTATTTCAAATCGTCTCGGTATTATTTCATCGTATTTTTCTGCCACGTTGGCATTTTGGCATTCAAAAGTCCTTTGTTCGGGCAATTTTTAAACGGCGAATTTAGCATCGGTATTAGGCCCCGTAATTCCCCCGTGCTGTTGGAAATTCGATTCTATTTTGATAATTTCTCGATAAATCACGTTAACGTGTCCCTGTCGAATTAAGCCACGGTGAAAAAAAAAGGCTATGTTTCACGTGTCGGAATTAAAAAGACCGAAATGAAACGAAATGTCGAGGCCGAACCGAGATTGTATTAAAAGACAGGATATCGTTATATTTTTCTTTTAATAAACGGGGGCGTATTAACGAAGTCGAAGCACGATTGACTCCTGGTATTGGCGATAAGGAATATCATTAAAGATGGCATCATCCTCGTCCACGTGATCTCCATGAATTACCAACTTTCATCCTCGAGGTCCGCGCGATGTATCACCGAGGAGGCACTCGGATCATTCGCATCCCTCGAGGTCCACGCGACGTCCGATCGACGGCGACGATGATCGTGATAGTTCAGCGCGAGCGTTATGCATCGATGAACCCGAGAATGCAACTTCATCGTGGCTGGCTGGCAGCCGGGCATTCCGGGCCGCGTTCCGAACCGGTTTCGCTTTACAATATAACTTACGACGGCAGAAACGAACGGTCGATAAGCTGATAAACAAATCTGCTCGCTACCGAAGGAACGATTATTCTTCGACTCGGCCACAGCATCCGCGAACGTTGCCTCGCGCAACGGCCTTTTAATCGTGCCAATTTATTGCCCGGCCGCGTTCCATTTTAATTAATAAAAACGTTGATCCGCTGAAAATCGCTCGATATTCGACGATAGTCGAAACAGCCCGAGAATCAACGAGGGTACAAACAATTTCGTCCAGCGTTATACCGTAATCCCGTCTGCTGGCAGGGATTAATTAAAAACGGATTAGCCGGTGTCTCGCGAATTCGCGATTCAGCGGACCGCGAGCGGACGTCGATGTTGCCCCGGCTATCAACGGGAAAGGCCGTTCCGTGGCTGCGGTATGATTACCATGTTCGTGTAGACGTTAATGTTCGCATTTAGAAACCGCACGGTTTGTCATGTACGTGATAAATAAGGCGACGCAGGTCGGGTTGTACGACGGAATTGCTGCGACTTAGTGGCAAAGTTTTTCCGGCCGATCCGCGGCGAGGGGCGCGGGAAAAATCGGCCAGCGATCGGACCCGTGGTCCCGGTTATTTCTCACGCGATGGCATTGCACAAAGTGGAGCGGGAATAATTTATACGCGAGTGGATACCGGTAACACGGTGAAATATCGCGTTGCTTCTTGTATTAATCAAAATTTCTCCGAACGAAGTGTGTTTCCTTTCATTAACGGGCCACGGGTTCCTTCGCGAGGCATATCGATTCCCTTGGCAGACCCCCGACATCGGTATCGCGGTAGCCGGCGTGGTATCAAGAACGCGAGCCACGGGTGTTCCAGATCGATAGAGGAAAGAGCCAGGTCGGAGAAACTCGTTACGTCGAAGGGACCACAAAAATCGAGAAAAATCCTTGCGACGAAAGCCGACTACGTCCGGCAGACGGTTAAGGGCCAGTAAATATCCGGCCGCGTCGGCTGCACGGAACACGATGCAAGTTTACGCCCGGTCATATACGAGCCGGCACGTGTAACAGGAAACTTACCTTAACCTCTTCACCCTGCCACACTTATTTCGTGGCCGCAGCCGTTTTCATGGTCTGGCTAGTAAGCGATTTCGAGAGAGACTACCGGAAGGTGTATACCGCGGTGTACGAGCCACGTGAGCACTCAGAAATAGAAGCCGCCGCGCTGTCACTGTCAACGCCTAATGAACAATATATATAAGGCGGCGAACAGCCGGCTAAGAATCCAAGATGGCCACCTGCATCCCGAAGGATCGCTAGGGAATCCTGTGATTACATTCCACGGCTCTACCTCTACACGGCTTGCCACCATCCACGCCTCGCCCGCTTCCTTCCGACCATCCTCCTACCCATAAGTGCTCCGGATCTCCCTGGGACGTTATTTCAAGGGAACCGAGCGTCTTGGATAGTTTTAGAACATCCTCGAGTGACACAGGGCTGGGGAGGAGAGAGAGAGAGAGGTTTAATAAGGCTCGCTTAGCTCGATTTTACGTACACGCGATACCGATGAGCTTGTCTTTTAATCAGAAGCACCCTGCGGGGAGAACTCGTTAGAGGTTAGAGTGTTCGTTCAGTTTGAAAGGTTATTCGGCTTTTTATTTGAACAATTCGTATGTAATAAGGAGAAACACCGAGCGAAATGTTCAATTTCGTGTATTAATAACGTAACGTAACGTATTTAACACAAATATTCTCGTTATTCCAAATTTGTACGAGCATAAATTCTTCAAACGTTACTCGATTGTCCGGATGTTCGGAAAGGTGAGAGTTCGTGGATTATGAATTCCGCAAATTCCTCCTGACCTTCCCTCTCGAATTATATAATTCGACGTTAAACTATTCCAGCGTTGAGATAGTGTCAGCAGTTTTCAAGATTTCTCGTACGAAATTTACGCGAACATTTCTGTAATTCATAACGCGAAAGTAACCGAGTTCTGGCAGGATTTATTACCGATTATATCTCCATCGCGGCGAATTTATTTTCCGTCGAAATAGTCGGAAAAATTTGAACACGCGATATTCCCGCGTTAATATCAAACAGTGTTCAGCTCGTTGCACACTCGTCGATTCGACGGCAGGCATCTCTGCGTTTCGAAAAGTGTTTAGACGCTGTATTTAAAGGTCAGGAAATAGCCTCTTTTATTGCATTTTTATTGCACGGTTACATAGAATTATACCTGTCACAGCTGTTCACGAGCGATCGTGCCCCAGCGATAGAAACCTCGCGCACGAACTCTGTGACAGCGTCGGGGTCGAGGATCCATCGATCATCGGGGCATTACGATCATTTCGACGTTTCCGTCCCACGTTCTACACGCGGGACAATTTATTCGCTTGTACCTTATTCGACCACGACTCTCGTCGATCGCAAATCGCTCTCGTTGATTGCGGCACGCTTTAACTATTTAACTATCTGACAGGCTCAACCTTCGAAAAATGATTACCACCGCGAAATCTTGATCCGAACACGGCTCCTCGGTGCAGCGATGTATTTTCCGCTTCTCGACGGAGGTTTATCGGAAAAATAATAACGAAATTTCGATATTGCCCGGCAATCGTTCAACGAACGACTCTTTTACGACCAGTCGATAAATTTTCATGCGCTATTGAACGCGATGGTTATGCGATCGTAATTAGACACACCGGTTCATATATTCTTCCCGGTGACGGAACGTTCTCGGCTATGGAAACGACATAATCACGGGCACAGGTAGATAAGGCGTCACGTGAGCCTGATAACGATAATCACGCATCAACATTGAACGTTTTTTCCTCCCTCCAGAGCTGCGGCAATAAACCAACGACGAATAAAGAAATTACCGAGTCCCGAATCGACGCCATTTTTAACCGGCTGCAACGAAATTGTCCGTTCGAATCTGCAACATCGAGAGGGAAGGAGCAACGCTTAAGAAACGTTGTTGCGCAATTTAAGTCGAATCTATCTCGCGTTTTATTGACATCGCGTCGATGACGATTCCGTTGCCGCGTAACATTTAATTTAATGAACTGTCGATAGCCGATTCAAATCGACAGCCACCGTGGCTCTTTTTTCTCCTCTCCTCGTCTGGATCCGCGAGCATGGACCGTTGTTTATAACCGTTCGACGGTAGATTATATCCGTAATGGAAAAAGATATTCCACGCTGCAAATTACGTGTCAATGCGAGCAGTAATTACGGTTTGACGAGCACCGTAAGGAGAGATCGGGTTTTATTTCCACCGGATCGGGAATTATTATTTCATCCACCGTGACTGTTGCGTCGTTTCGGGGCTAAGAATTCCTGTCGTTCCGATCCCGTCCAGTTCCTTCTCGGTTAATTGATTATCGAGTGGCGGAGAAATTTTCGAAACGAGTTCCATGAGAGGAAGACGCTGCTCGATTTACCGTACTCGCGTCGGATCGACCGGCACGGTATTTAATTTCGCGTATATAATAATAAATATAAAGCCCGATCGCGGTTTCGAGCCGCCGTTGCCACTGTCACGCATGATGAAGCTTTTCAATTTCACTCAACAGATAACACCGCAATAAATATCGCATCGTCGATTAAAAACGGAGGAAGGAAAACTGCGATCGGGGGAAAAAAAAAGAGAGAGGGAAAAAGTAATGGGGAAAAGAGAGAGAGAGAGAGAAAAAGTGGGGAAAAAATGAGAGCGACAGGAAAAAAGAGAGAGGAGGAAGGATACATTACTCATTATAATCACGCGCGTATCGACGCACCACTTTGCAAATTGCGTTCATAAATATTCATCGATAACGCTGGCCCCGCAACGAAAGGGGGAACCGTCGAAAGCACCACGAAATTTATCGATCGACCCGCTCGATCTCGAATCGACTCGAGATCGAAACGCTTTATCCGAGCGTTTCTTAATGCCCCCCGAGATTAATATCGGGACAGTAGAATGGAGAGAAATTTTCATCGTCGGTGTAATTCAGGTCGGGCAGTGTTAATAACTTAATAACCGTGTAATTTTGCAAATCGCGAGACATAGTAACACGCGAAAACTTTCCAGAGGCAATTACTCGCAAACAAGGACATTCGGCTACTATTTTTCAATACTCGAAACCTGTAACGTTACGCTAACGACATATTTATTCGCCGTTGTAAATTCTAACTCGTAACACGCGAAACGTTTAAATTTCTCGCTCGGTCCGATTTGAATTTCTTAATTTCCTGCCGAGCGAATCGCGAAATACGAGGCGCGCGAATTCCACGCACGGTCGTAAATTATCGGAAAGAAGAGTGGCGAACCGAGTGGCCATTTTCCATCTCGCTGTCTAAACCCGATGAACGCAAGACGTGTCCCCATCGACGTTTTCCAGTTTTCATCCATCAAGACTACGTCGCGGCGTTGCGTCAATCGTCGTCGACTTTTGCCGGCCGTCCGGCGCGAAGGCAGCGAGACGAGGAAACGAAAAAGGGGGAAAAGAAGGAAGGAAAAAGAGATAAATAAAAAAGAATCGATTGCGCAAGGAATCCGTTCGCCGTGGCATCGGCTGCATGCGAAAGTCCGTTCGAACTGTCCGCGCGTTTTACGCAATACTAATTATGCAAACGAGAAAGGAACTCGCTGGAAAAATGCACGCCGGGAATAATAATGCTGTCGATCATGCTAATGGCGGAAGTGAAGGCGAGGATAATCGTGGAGGTAATAACAATGGCGTACGCGTCTCGCCGCGACCGCTGACTGAGAGCGTAGAGGTGATAAGGTTGACGTTAATGCATTGCGATCGGAACGGTACACGATCGCAAACGGTTTCGTCGTCTTTTCCAGAGCCTGGCTTGCCTGCGATTTCGTAATTTTGAGCAGACACCGCGAGGAAATTGTTGTATGGCCGTCGTTAGCCCCGGCCCCGAGCTGACAGTGACACCATTACCGGTGAATTCGCGGCGTTAATACGCGCGGCCGCTAAATCATGGAAATATCATCGATGTCAACGGTGATAATATCGAGGGATTCGTGAAGGCTTCGTTGCGCGCATGGCTGCTGGCATAACCGAGGTTATTAAACCCGAACGACAATGGGAAAACGAGAATATCGAAAAATGATAATTTACAGCGAGAGAATCGTAAATAATGATCAACTCTCGACTTTTCGCGAACGGTCTCTACGCTTCACGGGACACTTTGGTCGCCATAGCGAAATTTCGCGTTCGCGTAAGTAAGCACAGCGTCTGTTCGCTCGCGTTCATTCCGCGTGCTTTTTTATCGGGGAGGTTATTAGAAAATTCCAGGCCGACGTGGCACGAGTACGCGAAACAACGCGAACAATTGGCCGACGTGGTTTTTGCCCGGCGCCCAGATTAAAGTCGACTTTACGAGCAAGCTTTCGAGGTAGAACAACGGGGCCTGAGGAAGTTCATCATCATCAAGTCGCGAGACGCGCTGCGTGACCAGCACGGGACACGAACGTAAAGCGAATTTATACCTTTTACGGCTACCGCTCGTTAGGTCCGCGATTCAATGACCTTCGTCCCCAGTTTTCTGCTTCGAAGCCGTCTTTCGACGCGGAAAGCTTCATTGCTTCGGTATCAACAGATCGGAGATATTTTTTGAATGATTTGTGAGCCTGCGCTGTGTCGGCTTGATAACGAAGCCTGAATATTCATGGACGTAATTCCGAGGTTCGTAATGAGGGGAAAGCTCCGATAAATATGGGTCAACCACTCGCGGTGGCCAGTGGAAGTTGATGACTTTTATTAAGCGGACAGGCTGGAAGACGGGGAAAAATTTAACCAAGTTCCTAGGATTTTATAATTATATATTACGCCGAATAAAACCGCGACCCAATAAACCTTTCATTTCTGAAATACAATCCCTTTAGGTTATGCGGGAAAATAGCGCAGGATTTATAATCTTCCTCGCACTCGTAACGTGTCACAGCCCACAATATATTAATTTATTACGCCGTACTATCGTTACGTATCTTCGGAAACGTAGCAAGATCGTTGGAACGCGTGTAGCTGTCAATGGGGACCGCTTAATACGACGTAATTCAATAAGTTCGAGTGGCCGTATTTCAGAAATGAAAGGTTCGTGGATCCCTGTTTATTAAAACATCATGCGCGTATAAATCTCCACGCTATACTATCGAATCACCCTATATATTTCCACTGACGTTAACTTTTGCGCGCGTATTGGTACCAGAACGCCTTAGACGTTCCATATATTTAACACTTTTTCCTCGCCATTTACGTATCAATTTGCTATTCGACGACTATAACCCGCGCATACGCGATACTCGATTCCGTCGAATTCAACGATAACGACCTGTTTCCTGGCTCGGGGAATTATTCCCGAGTAAACGACCATCGTCAAATTGTTCCGTGATTAACGAACCACGAAACGATATTCCTTCTGTTCCTGCCGAACAATCTCGCGAGAAGACTCTCGTTAGGCCATCTGCATAAACGAACTGTACGGGATTTCAGGATCTCGCGGTCGTGTACATCAATCGGATGTCGAGGGAAGAAGCGGGACAAGGGGGGGTTGCTTCTGGTTCGAAAAGAATCGCGAGCGTTCTATGAAGCTAGAGCCACGGAGGCTCCACCGCCGACACGGATGGTCTGATGGTAGCGGTAATTATTCCCCCTAGCGGCTTAAATACAGTAATCTCTGAGTTTCTTCGACGCGTTGTTTATGGTAATCCGCCGGTGCCGCTATAAATATTCCTGCAAATACAAAAATTGCAAGGCTCGCCCGCGCCGCGATCGCGATGGCTGCCGCTCACGCCACAGGAAATCACCTGTGGACGTTAAAAAAGGACGAGGCCCGGTGAAACTCGGTTACGGGACGTGCGCGGCCACCTCGCCTCGGTGAAATATTTTCGACAAGCGCTCGTTAAGGGTTCCGCGGCCGACTATTTTTATTCCGTACGCCTAACGTACGCTCCTGGCTCCGCGACGTTAAGGGACCGACGAGAAACGGAAGCGGAGGTTCAACGTCCGATCGTTTCGCGATATTCGCGTCGTCTTGCGCCGATTATCGGCGATCCGAGCATAATTATTCGCACGAGCACGCGATTACGGGTGTCGTTTCGAGTACGCGACATCGTGCGACATTTAGATCTATCTTGGGAGCTTCGTCTCTGAATAATTAAGTAAAAACCGAAGATGGATTTTAAAATTATATTTAATACGACCGTGGCAATTGCAGCGTGCCTACGATCGCTGTATACCGAGATCCTGCAGCTAATCGTTCGCAACGGAATTCTCATCGCTCCTCCTCCCACCGCGCCGAGCGGCAACATCCTCTTGCACCACATTCGAGCGCGTGACTGTTAAACTAATCAAGAGGAACGAGCTGCGGGGAGAACGTGGTTCGCGGGCAATGCAAATTACAATCCTCTTTTCATTCGTTCCAGGTACCGATCGTCATTTCGCTTTCCCATTTCGCCCCGGCGGATTCATACTCACGACTCCAATCCGAGACGTCGGTAAATACGTTCGTGCTCGCACGATATTTGCGATAGACAGTCCCTAACGAACAGCCGGGCGAGAAGACAAACGAGTTATCCAGTCGATTATTGTCTCCGCCCACGCCGTGGGCTCGATCCTCTCTCCTTGTCCTCCTGCCTGGCCCGCTCTCTCCTCCCGGCCACTCTTTCTCTTTCCAATAGCATTGCCGGGCGTTATCGACCAGCAATGTTAATGTTAGATGAGCGGCGGCACCTGGCGCTCGCGTTGTAGTTATTGTCACGAGTCGCTGAAACTTTAATCGGCTTCCTCACCTGGCCACCTTTCTCCTATTTTCTCCGAACAACGCGCCCTTCCACGGGCCTTGTATTTTTACGCGAACATGCAGCCAGTGGCACGCGTTCCTTGGGCTTTCGTCGACCCAGCCTTCTTCCAGGGTACCGGAATGGGGAGGTCGACGACGATGAAACGGGGGTTACGAATTTTTGGAATTTTTCGAAATATCCTGCACGAATATCCGAAATGACGGAGCGCAGAGACCTAAGAAATTCGGGTGATCGGATGTTTCAGTCGAATTGCACTCGCGCGAATGGAAGGAGCACTTCCGTGATAACTCCTAATAGCTGTTTCGCTAGTCTGATAGTTACACCGACGAGTCCCTTCACGCGACATCTGTTTCCTAGACAGATTCAATTCCTGTATCTCCCACAGAGGCCCTAGGATCCATCACGCTACGTCATATCGTGCTCTTCAATATTAAAACGCGATACGAGCCGGGTCTATTTCGCCAAATGAACTACATCCTGACTATTTCATCATCCCTTAACGCGACTACCCTCTCATTTCCTTAAGAGCCTTTGGCTTCCGACAAAATTCGCCCTTTAGAAAATTCATTACACACGGTAGCGCCATTTAGAGTACACGTGGTTACAAGAAACGGGCCTGAAATATCACGAGCCTACGGCAGAAACGCGTAGAGCGAACCTGCGGACTTGCAACTTTAATTGTCGATTTTTCTCGACCGGGCGAATTTTTATATTCACCGCGTACTCCGCCGCGGAGTACAATGTTTCTTAATGTCTCGTCGTAATCGAGCTGGTGGATCAATGGAACGCGTGTCAGACGCTAATTATTCTCCTGGATGTCAGGCATTCCGATCCAATTACCCGACGCGGTCGACAATCGGCCTCGATTCAGGTTAAGTAATCGCGCGTATTACCGGTAATTACTGACCGCTGGGTATCGTCGATTTATCGGGCAAGAGTTTTCAGAAGGTACCGCTTAAATTAGCCTTCCGCATAATGAGATAACGCGGCGGTATCATTAGTCTCGATCTCGAGGAACCGAGCCGCGATGCAATCATCCGCGTGCACTCGCTTATCGTCGCGGATGTATCGTGTTCTAGTGAGTTGTTATTGGATTATCCTTCTTCGGCCGAGTTCTTTCGTTTCCTAGTGATTAATAGCCACTCTCGGCGAACAATTCCGTCACGCGTACAGTTGGACCAGCTGCAACCAACTTATCGAGCATCGTTCTGCTTCCGAAATTCCGAAAGCTCCTTGCAAACGCAAGGGTGAAGTGAAGAATTGGAAATTATCGATACGACGAATTGGATTGGTCGACGGTGAAGAAATTCGGAAGAGATATCGGCTATTAGACGACTCGTTGATCTTTATACACTGTCCAGTGACGATACACCGTAGAGGAGCACTATGATCTAAACCAGTTTCCTAAATCAACACCTACAAACGCGAACAGCCCTCTTGGACTCGCGATTCGCTCGTAAACCTGCAACCCTAGAGTCATAAAACTGTAACGAGGATGCCTCAGCGTTTCACGAGCAACAGCATCCCTCCTAACGCATTACTCGACTCTTTCGCGAGGCCACCTTAACCCCTGATTAAACCTTCCGCAGGAGGGAAAGGCGAAAAATAATCGACCACCGTTCCCCTCCGACTACTCAGTTCATTTCGCGTTCTCAGCGCGAAGCCGTGGTCCATCAGCTTCCGGTTCTTCCCCCGCGCGGGCGTAAATGGCGGAGAAAGAGCAGCGAGACCGATGCAAGCTTTCTTTCGCGTTTCAACGTTGTCCGAGGGGCGGTGCGCGGGAGAAGGGTAAAGTAGCGTCGAAACGAAAAGTCACGTTCGTCGTGGAGATCCCTCTCCGACTGGCTGGCAAATAAAAGGCGGCGTTCTAATAACGTTCGCGAGAAGGTAAGCCGGCTAGCTCGCGTGTGTCACATTTTTCCGCTTAATCGCGGCACGTACCTCGGCGAAGTGGGTTCACGAGGGTGGCGCGATCCGGTGTATCCCGGTGATACGGTGGCGCGAGAGCAGTCCATAGGGATGAGGGGTGGAAGGTGTGGCGCGGAGGAAGGGGTGGGACCGTTCGAGCTGGCGAGAATGTAATTATGAAGCGGAGATCTACGGGAGAAGATAAGGCCCCGCGAGCGTGATGGATGTTTTCAGCGTCTGCTACGCGTCTGCTCCGTATTACTGACTTACGAGCTCGCAACTATAGACGCGTTGTCCTTTTCTCTCTTCTCCTTCTTTCTCTTTTCTCCGCTCCTTCTCCCTCGCTATCGCTCTTCCCTTTTCTCCTCCATCGCGTCCACGTTCCTCGTATCCTCTGTTCCTCTTCTTCGTCTCCTTCTTCTCCTACTCCGTCTCCCTTTTCCCTCGTCTTCTTCCTCTTCTTCCTCCTCCTCTTCCTCTGCCGGACTCTAATGCCGCCGATATACGCCCCGGCAGTCGGCCATTCTATGTAAATCACGTCGTAAAAGACCCGACACCACCACTGGACCTTGAGGAGGCCCTACACGTCCTACGGTCCACCTCCAAAGGACGACGTCGTGGCACGACATTAAAACGGACGACCGCTTTGATCGCGGGGGAAATTAGAGTGCCGCGGCCCGATGCCAGGGTGTGTACTTTGAATATCGATTTCTTTTTCGTTCCTTCCATCGCTCCTCCTCGATCGTTCCTCTCCCCTTCTTTCGGTTCCCGGTTCGTTGCTCCGTCCCTTTCGTTCCCTTTATCGGCCCCTTTGGCATTGTTGCCTGCTCGATGGTATTGATATTGCGGTGGAAACGCGCGCGAGCACGTTAGAAACCCTCAATGGCGGCCCTTTATTGATAAGCAGCGGCGTTCGGGGCAGAAGCCGCCGCCGGAAGATTTATGGAAATTGGATATTAATGTAGCATCCCGGCGTTCGTTACTCGCGAAACGATCACGGAATTCTGACACCGTAAAATTGCCGCTATACAACACCCTAATGTCCCCGAATTCCTGCCTACTCCGCGACCCAAAGAAACCTATTCACCCTTCTCGTCTCCCATCGTAATCCTCGTCGCGGCGGGAAAATTTCATCGGTCCACGTACCCTGTACGCGATATCGCGGTACACCTACACCGGTACACGGGTCTCTTCCTATACCTAAATCGCATTAATCCTCTTTGCCAGCGCTTAAACGGCAGACTTCTTTCATCGCCGTCAGCCCGGGACAAGCGTTTCCCGCGAGGAAACAGCGCGGGAACTCGCAGCCTATCGAGGCCGAGAATCTATCCGGCGCGCATCCCCAGAAAGATCGGCCAGAGGGAACGAAATATTCCAGCAGGCAATTGCCGGTCGACGAGGAACCGAGTCTGCCCCACATACGCGTCGCTGTGTGCACCGGACAAGTTCTCCGGGTCCCGCCCAGGTCTGCCGGCCAATAGTCATTAGCTGGGCCCATTAAACCCCCGGACGTGCACGCACGCACGCAGTCCGCGGGGCCACACGGTGCACCGTGAGCGGGTACGCGCGTTTGCACGCGGCGCGCGGCCTCGCACGAAGGCGGTTTCGACGAAGGTGCGCCAAGGACGGCGCGATCCTGCCGACCTTTGCGATCGACAGGGATGGAAGAGGAGGGTCGAGCAGAGGGAACGAGGGAAGGGTTCGGAGGGCAGAGAGAGGGGTGCTGGCGGTGGAAGAAGGGTAGGAAATGGAGGAAGAGAGGCAGAGAAGGGAGTGGGAGAGAGAAGGAGAGCGGAGAACGAGCCGCGGCAAGGAGAGGATTTTGGACAGCTGGGAATGGTATTGAACGATTGCTAGGGATACGGGATGGATTTCTACTTGTGTGTTCTTCGGATTGCAAAATGGTGGAGTCCCGTCGGCAGTTTAACTTCGTCCCTGGTCGTTTCCAGTTTCTCCAGTGGAATTCTTTTTTCCCTCCCGATCCTCGGCATCGACTAGGTTCCCGTGGATATCGATGTCGAGGTGTTTGGTAGAAAGCAATATGGAGTCGTTGTCTAGGATTTAGACGAATAATTCCATCCTCCCGGCGATACGGTTTTCTTAATTATTTCTCGGCAATTGACCGGCCATGTAAATCTCTGTCAGTGACCCACGCGCGGTCATCGATTACGCGCGTGAGATATTGGAAGACTCGTGTACCGGATCATCGGTCTCGCGTGTATGTACGCGTTACTCAATGGACTGAGATAATAGAATAAGGCGGAGCCGAGTTGGTACTCTGACAAATGCTTTATATCCTCGAGACATCGAGTGCTCCACACTCGCGAGGCCGTGCCTCGGCCACGATCTTTATTTACACGCTTGTCAAATCATTCTCCGTCACTTGGAAATCTACCAAATTCTAAATTACCGCTTCGCTTCTCCCGCGCAACCTATCAGCAACCTCGACGAGCCACGCGCGTCTAACCGCGCGAAATCTGGCCGGATCAGCCGAGTGAAAGCGAATTGGACGAAGAAAAGTGTCGGTATCGTAACTAATTGACCGAATGGGAAAGGAAGGCGATACGGTGTGGCAGAAAAAAGGAAGGTTCGGAAAGTGTGGGAAGAGAGCGAGAGGCAGGCTGGAATGGCGTGTTACGTAGCCGTTGGCTCGCGATCGTCCGCCAGTTCCGGCGAGGCGAAACGCCAGCTCGGCGAGCAACTTCATGGCTAGCGGCAGGTCTGGTAGCGTCTCCCGGTGAGAGACGGCGAGAACGGTGGGGGATCGTGCACAGGAGGTAGAGGCGGGCCCGAGAGGCGGCTTTAACGCCCGCCTTCCATCGACTTTATAGCGGCTGATAGCGGACAGCGTAATCAAACGGCACTTGCCGCGACGTCGAGCGTTATCGTGACTCGCGTACGCGCTCGCTTGCTCGTGCGCCACCGTGCTGCCCGTTCGAGCGGCAAGTGGTGCCGCCGACGTGTAAAATGAGCATAATAATGGCCGAAACTGAACGCGACCGGAATCGTCTGCCCTGGTCCCCGCTGCTTTACGCGCCGCGTTATGTTACCACGCTTACGAGGGCCTCGTAACTCCGTCGTGTATGGAGCGATCAAGCTTTCGCACAGGTATCGCCAATCTTCCCCAGGTTTTACGATCCTTTCGGGGCGTGACTTCTTTGCGTGTTACTCCACGCTTCTCCGCTTCTTTTCCCTGCACCACGAGTATCCATGACCGAGCACGATATCCCTGCTCGCGATCGCCGATATCGTCAAAAACGCTCGCGGAAAATGCTCGCCGACCAGCGAATTCTCCATCTTACACCGTGTAGAGCGAAATCGTAGACACCCGATAGCGAATGACTAGGTTAGGTTCACATTTTCGACACTGCACGCACTTTGGGACAGACACTGTCACTGAGCTCGGAATACGCGAGGTCGGACGTTAGCTGGTCGCGGGATTCCGCGAGGTCCAAGCGCGCCAGGAAATACAGCGAAGACACTTCCGCGGCGAGGAACGTCGCCTCCTGGCATCGTGCGAGGAACTGCCGCGGCCCGCAGCCGGCGTGAAGCAGAAGAGGCAGAGCAACGGGCAACGAGCGGATATTTCAGCTGCCGGCTCCTGCTGAGATGCGGCGATTATGTTTGTCCATTAATATGCGCCGAGACAAGGCAGCTTGGTCCTTTATCCGCTCGTCCGCGGCGCTCAGTGGGTCTCTGGGTCTGCGGGTCTTCTAGGGCCTCCCGGTACGTTCTATCATTTATCACCGGGCTTTCACGCACACTTTTCGCCCTGCCCTCTCGTTCCACGCGAGAACGACCGTTAGTCTTCCACCGAGACCGGCTTGGAAACCAACGCTTCGTTCTGCTGTCGGCCCGAGTCTTCCAGCTTTCGCTCCTTCTCGAATCTTCAGCCGGCCCGGACGCGAGCTTGTTCCGGGTGCTATTGCCACTTATCCACGCGGATTCCTTTCGCGCTGTATATCGGTTCGCGTCGATCGATTATTCTCCGTCCTGTCTTCCATCGATTCGTCGAGTAGGTCGCGAGCAAGTCGACGATTTCGTTTATTCGGACGAGGCATCTTTCCGTTCGTCCGATTCGACGACCAGCGATAACGATACCGCGATAACGAGCGAATAATTCGGACCGGAAGTGACGAAGGGTACCGCGAACGCGTCAGGAGCTGTCTCCCCGGATGACGTGCGGATTTCGAGCATCGTTCGTTATTACAGCGAGTATGCTGTCTCGAGGTATTGCTCGTTCGCATTTTTATCGCACCCTCGCAACCTGTCGTCGCAACCTTCCATGCCGTTTTACAAACAATAGCCAACCCACTGGCAAGTCTCTAACCTTTTCTCACAAAAGGATCTCCCAATTATACTTGCACCGAACTATAACTCAGAGATGCATTTTCTATCGCACCCCGAGCTAATGCCTCGCCATTCACAGCCACGTCGTCGAATACTAATTTACCCTCGACCCCTTGATTCCTCCAGCTGGCCCCACACTGCTATCCGACGATTCTATAATTCGGAAAAAAACGAACGCCCACCGTGCCGAACCCTCGAATCGATCCAATCAACGGGCAGTCGGTCGAAATTAGACCCGAGAAGAAGCTCGTCTCCTAACGAGATCCATCGTTCTAGGGAGATCACAATGAACGGAGGCGTCCAAAGTCGCGGCTGTCAGCTATTCGTGAACGGCCGGGTTACCGGGTATTAATAACAATTCCTGGGTCGGGAACGGTTCCACGGGTCCGGGTCCAGCGGTGATTTAGTAACTCGCCGGTTAACTTGTTCCTTTTTTTCAGCAGGCCACGCTGGCGCGGCGGGGCCCGGGCGGGAGGCCCACGAACACCGCGTCAATATGTTAATCCACGGTATATAATCCCCTCGATACGAAAGAGGGACCGAGGTTATTAAAGCTCCCGAAGGCCCTGTCCTCTCGTCCACGTGAACACGTTATACCCGGTACGTCGTCGTAAATATGAAATATCGAAGCCCGGATCCACGGATCGTCGGTTTCGTACGGGGGCCACGAATCGGGCCAGGGCGACGATGATCGTTTCTAACGTCTCCACCTCTTTCGTTTCGACCCGCTTCCATCTCTCTGCCCCCCGTTCCTCATCCCTCTCTGCGCACCATCGCGTTGCACCCGGCTTCCATTCGACTCCTATGCCAATTAAAAATCTTCCTTTCGGCGATTTTACGAGAGAACCAGAGTGGAGAAGCCTCGGCTAGCGAGAGAGACCGTGGGATCGCAGCCCGAACGGATTCTCCTCTATGCTTCCATGGAATTACCGTCGGGGACGATGGAAATAATGCCCTCCACGTTCTCTTGTTGCACCACGATCGGCTGGAACTCGAGGACTTTTGTCCTCGTTAATTCCGGACCCGGGTTCCCCGGTTCGCCCTCTTCGTCCTGCGACCGAGCCGGCGGCTAGGAAAAATGCCTGCGGACGGTTTTTCGACGGCCAACGGCCGCGACTTTTCGCTCCTCTCGCCGCGGATTATGGCCCGGAATATTAATGGCGAGGGAAATTCGGTGACTGAATTTTCCGCGAAATTTTCCCCGCACGAATAGCGCACAAACGGAAGTTCCTTCGAATTTTATTTCGGCAGATTTGTTCAATTTCTCCTTCCCCGGAATAATTAACATTGAAACCATGGAAAGGAATCGACCGATATTACTTCTGCCTAACCTTTTAATTTACCAATCACGGAAAATATACACGGTACATCGTAATTGATATCGATTACGAATTATACTCAGCTGAACGTTGCAAATCGGTATATTCAGTTTCGTCGAGTAGTATTTTCAAGTAAACTCCGTGGATAATTATTACATCCGATGAGACGTGTATTTTATCCAATTGCATAATCGAAACTGACTCGATTCGATTTCCAGTGTGGTATATTAATCCCTTTTCTAGCACCTGTCAGATAGGTCAACCAGACCAACTTATAACTTCGAAACAAATTAAGGACGAATGGCGATGTGCACACGAGTTAATGAAATTTAAACGCAAGAATCGAGGAAAATCTCTTAGCTCGTCGTCTGAATGATCGATTCCAACGTTAAATCTCCCACGACCGATGAAATGGCCGTCCGCGATCGGTTCGGCGCGAAATCTTCGACTGTTAGTCAGGGTACGTACTCTCGTAGTCGCAACTTATTAGGTACATCCCCTCGAACGTGGAAAACTCGGAGGCTGGAATCGGTTTTCTGTCTTCCATTAAGTGATTCGCGGCGATATAAATGAAAGTCCGGCTCGGATCGAGATTCTCGTGGCTGGGTGGAAGAGAGAGAGAGAGAGAGAGAGAGATATCGAGACGATACCGAATTAAATCTGTGCCATTAGCGGCAGTATTTCCCGCGCGTTCCTCTGTCCATTCACGATCGTAATCGGGGATCGAACAAGAACGAGGCTCGCGATATCTGGCTATTTTGTGCATTGATCGCGATAAATTGCGCCCGATGTAATTGCGCCCTTTCCTCCAGCCCTTCCTCTTGTTTCCTCTCGGCCCGATCGGAGGCGACGATCGGGGGACGGAAAGGGAAGATGCGTTAGGATAATAAGCGAGAGAAGGAGGAGGCGAGACACGGGCGGAAAGAGGGTCGCGGGGAGATGGGCCGTGGAGAAGGAAGTAGCAGAAAGAATCGCAGCGAACGAAGGGAAAAGATGGCGATAAATTGAAGCGCAGCGCGGAATTTGAAGCTTGCCGTGGAAAAAACTGAAGCAGCCACGGTGGCAGAAGAAGCGATAAATTAAAACGTGAAAGGAATTTGAAGCTCCTAGCGGAGGGGGACGGGGAAACGGTGGCAAGAAAAGAATTAAACGGCGAAGCACATGGAGAATTGCGGTACGGAGAGAACAGTAGGAATTTGTAACAAATTGATGTGCAGGAAGAATTTGAAACCTCTGGCGGAGGGAGCACAAGGAGCCAGGGTAACGGCTACTGAAGAAGTACATTAAATTTTATATCCCTTTTTATATTCCGGCCCTTAGCGCTCGATGCAAAAGAAGAAGAGACGTTTCTTTAAACGTTCTTTATCGCGGACAAAAGGTTACATCGCGCTTTGCGAGATTTACTACCCGCGCAACGTAACTAAACACGCGTTTATCGCTTAATCCCTCCGTTCCAGGATTTATACCCGCGAAATCACCGATTGGACCCGACGTTGGAGGTAGAAAATTTGTTTAATTTTCATAGAGAGAGAGAGAGAGAGAGAGAGAGAGAGGGAGAGGAGATTCGATGGAACGAGGATAATGGCCGCGCGATTATCGCTCGTCGGACACGGGAAGATCGAAGGCAGGAGGGTAGAAAGAAAGCGAGATTTGTCAGTGGAGCAGTCACTAATTTCAAGTGACGCGCAATAAAAGCGTCGTCGAGTGTATCTCGCGAACTAAGGAGGGTTATTTATCGTTCTGGAAATTGCGGAGTGCTTCTACAGAGTTAATATCGTCAGAGTATAATTCTATCTTTATAATGACGACGATCTTTTCTCGCGGACGAGTCCGGGCATATTACCGGTAGTTTATTCTCCGGCCGGCAAATTTACACCCTCTGCGTCCCCGTGGTGCTCGGTTCCCCGTTGGAATTTTCGGTAAACAGCTTCTTGTTACATTTTAATTATTCTTCGCCCCTTTATCGCGCCACTTCCTGCGCCGTGCTGTACAAATAGGTTCCGTGTTTCTTGCTGCTCGAAACAAGAAACTCGTTGTACCCTCCTCGGCTCGAAAAATTTCTGATTACGAGCCGGAGATTTCCCGGTTTAAAAAAATCCGAAGAGAACGGACCTGATCTATAAATCTCCGCGTGGAGGTAGTTAGAGACCCGGAGCGAGAGATTATAAGAGAGACCGATGCTGGTTGTTAATCCATTTCAGTTTCTGTTTCCCAATAAAATCCGTGAACGAAATATCGTTATTACGTCTAATCAGACGTCTATTCGACTATCGGATTGCGTAATTAAAATTGACTTACAAGGGGAGTGCAGGTTCTTCGGGTCATTGATTTAGTTAAAAGTTTGCAGGTTTGTAGATTTAGCCACCCAATTCGAGAAAATGTATCACTTTAAGGGCAACTGATCGATAGCTTTTGAGATATTTATTTTCATTGGAGCTTTATTATTCTTAACTAGAGATTTCTTCCGAATAGTTATCGATAGTTGTCAAGTGGCATTAGGCCAGAACAGTACATGATAAATATTCGACATAAATCTGTAATTAAGGGAACAATAAAATTCTCATCATAAGTATCTCGAAAAGGCAACTGCTCGATAATTTTTGAGATATTTATGATTAAAGCTTTATTATTCTTAACTAGAGATTTCTTTCGAATAGTTATCGATAGTTATCAAGTGTCGTTATGGCCTAATGGCGATATCCGAAAATTTCCAGACTGGTGGCAATTTTCGGATGTCGACGTTAGGCCATAACGGCACTCGATAAATATTGGAAATAAATCTGTAATTAAGGCAATAATAAAACTCTAATCATAAATATCTCGAAAACTATCGACTAGTTGTCCTTATAATCACATATTTTCTTGAACTGGATAACTAAATCTACAAATCTGCAAAGTTTCAACTAAATCCACGACCCGAAGCACTTGCACTCACCTTGTTAGTTCGGTATAAAATAAGCTATGTCATTGATTGTTCTAACATCTGTCGCGTTG
Source organism: Eufriesea mexicana (assembly GCF_001483705.2). Taxonomy (NCBI): domain Eukaryota; kingdom Metazoa; phylum Arthropoda; class Insecta; order Hymenoptera; family Apidae; genus Eufriesea; species Eufriesea mexicana. The sequence goes on along the minus strand of NW_016910719.1, from coordinate 680,513 downwards.
GTCAATTCTTCGATTAAATTTAAATTAAAATTTTTCGCATCGTAAATAAACGAGTACCACGACACAAATGATCCTTTCTAGGATTAAATCTTCCGTAGTGTGACACCTATTTTCGTGGAATAATTACAATTAATAAATCGATTCCTTCAAAAAATTAGTTTTCTTTTACGCGACGATACTTGCATCGAGATACGCATTCGATTCTCACACGTCGCGACATCCGCGAATAACGAAAATCGTTATGGCGATACGTTTCTCGACAAAGCTCCCTCGAAACGTCTCGGAACCTGGAGCGTTCGAAAATTTCCATCTGGCTGTCGAATTAAGGAACCGCGGATACCTGTACCGCAGGAATGTCCTCGCATCCCCGCGAGACAATGCCACCACCCGACAAAGAGTAACCATCTAACGCGGCGAAACAAGCATGTTCGCGATCCCTTAACGAGAAGCTCGTCCCTGGAGCGCACCCTCCGGCCAGCGGAGAACGGACTCTGGCACGATTTTATCTTCGAATTCCGTAACTCGATAAACAACGTCGAGATGTCACGGCAGGTCCCGTGCGCTTCTTCTGTTCGAGAGCAGGGCCCCGTGCAGCCCCGTGTCTCGTAAAGATCCCTCTTTATAGCCGCCCCTCTCGTTTCCAGTCCGCTTTTATAATTTCCTTTTTGAAAAATCTCCTCGGAACCGAGCGCAGCCAACGGTCAACGCTGCGCCTTCATGCGCCTTCCTGCGTCTTCCTCCTCCCCTTTTTCTTCCCTCCTTCCCTCTTTCTCTTCTATTTTTTACACTTTTTCTACACCTTTTATATTTCTTATATTTTTACCTCTCCTTTCTCCGCCATCTCTCTCTCTCTCTCTCGATTTGCGATCGAACCTCTTCGACCTGCCGTACCTGAACTCGCACAATTTCTTTTCCTTTCCCTCCTACCATTTTTTCCCTTCCCCCTCCAGAAAGGCCATCCGCGAGATAAACAAAAAGGAGAGTCGGCGTAGAACGCGTTCTTTCAATCGAGGATTCCTCTTCATTCAGAAGATCCTCTCGCTGGAGCCCCGGTCGTTCGTCGTACACTGTTGCGATCGTATTAAGATGCGAATTCGGAAACGGCCAGGCCTCGTTGATCCGAATTTATCGCGACCGATCCGCGCGGATAAATTCGAGTCTTATCGGTCGTTGCTCTTCCCGCGTCCTCGGCTTCGTTTTCTGCGTCTCCCAGGTAGGTTTCGTTTCCCGTGAAATGGCTTGTCATCGACATTTTGTCCACTCTTTCATCTTTTTGCCCATCAACTCCGCGCCTCTCGCCAGAGGTCCCTTAAGGCGACTCTGTTGCACCACGAAGTTGCAACCTCGGCGAACAGGCCGGCGCCATCGCGTTACGGAGATAAGACTTCCAACGACGCGCCAGTCTTCATTCTCCTAACACCTCGTACGTTTCGATTTCTCGTAATTCCGCGCGATTCCTCGGCGCTGATTCGCGACATAACTCTCGAGTAATCCCCCAAGTGGCCGAGATCTCGAGCGTCGCCGCGGACAGAAACGTTCAACGTTCTCCCTTTCATCCGCGGGAATTTACGCCGCGTTTCTTCCGGCGATTAACCGAGCGGTGTACGCGGGCTGCAACGACGCGTACAAATTGCAAACAGCGGCATTATAATAATTCCTCCCACCGCGATACCGGGAACCGCGAGTGCATAAACACGCGGGAGACCTGGATTTATCGAACGATCGCTCCAGACGCTTCTGCATTCCTCCATCCGCTTGGATTCCGCGAGTCAACCGCGTGACCCACCGCCACGAGCCTCGCCCTCCGCTTATGCGACCATAATCCGCGATCGAGACACGATCCAGCCGCGAGGAACCCACGCGTCGATCTCGGGCGACCGGTGACGAAGAGGACAGAAGCCATCTTCGTGCTTCGAATTCGGGAGCGACTCGATTTTCCACCTTGACCCTTTGCGGATGAGCGTCGCATATATGCGTTCGACGAAAATAACTGATATGGCCGAGGGACTCATAAATGGACTGCATATCCCAAGTTATGTGGTGGACTGTTTTATGTCCTTATTGTCAGCGCCGCTATGAACGAAAATCGCGTTTAATGACTCACAGTTTACTCAAACCAACTCCGTCCTCAAAGGGTTACCTAATAATCACGCATGACGAAGCGTCGTCGAATAAATTTTGTCGACCATGTCGATGAACAATCTTTAGACGCCATTGTCGCAAAAGACGATCGCGACTTCGAATCATCCGTGATGAAACGAAGGAAGAGGAAAGGAAAGTATATTTCGTGCGTGGAATTCGCGATAAGACCCAATCCTCCTACCAAGTGTAATCACTCGTGACGAAGCGTCGCCAGATAAATTTCGATCTCGGTAATGCTCGATTTTGAACGCGTTCACTGCGAAACGCGTCTGGCTGACGGTATGCTTCGTGTCACGCACACGTGACTCACGGTGTGATTTAAAAATTTCTAGATATTAGAGGAGGCAGATAATATTTTATAGATAAACGTAATTGCAGCACGGAGAAGAAAGAAGGAAGAAACGTAGGACGAATTGGTGATAAGACTCGATCTTGCGGACTTTCACGAGTAATCACTCACGACGCAGCGTCGCCAGATAAATTTCGCCCATGGTAACGCGCGATGCATGTACGGTTTTTAGCGCGGGAATGATTTTTAATAAGCACCGGGATGGTTTTGATTAATAAACGTCGATTACGGCCAGGTACGGCGGTCGGGTTCGTCGGCATGCATCGCGGCAGGCTTTTGATTTACAGGCGAATTTTAGCTTTAATGCCTCGCGTTGAACCGTTCTCCTCGCCGATGATGCATACGTCGTTTGGTTAATAAACCGTTCCACCGTGCCAGGAATGGTTTTTCGGGAAAAAATCAACGAGATCTTACTTGATAGCCTCTTCGTATTTAGGCTGAGCATCACGAACGAGAGGCGAACGTGTCAGACGCAAATATCGAGGCTGCTTCTTGGTATCGGGAATCAAATAAAGATTATTTTTAAGAATCGTCGCGAGATATCCGAAGAAACGAAGAGGAAGAAAACGATGATAGACCATTGGTGCGTGTAATTAGCGGGAATGTTTGCTCGGCCTTAGTCGCGAATGGTACCAAACGGAGCTTAAACCGCGTCGTTTCTTTCCTCCCCATTTCCAATCGACGTTTCGCATCGACTCTTTGCATCGGCCGACTCATTATCCCGCCAAATTTAGTTCTACAAATTTGTTCCCTTGTAGCCGATTCGATGATCGAGCCCCGCTCTCGCCGGTTACACTTAATCGCGCTCGAATTCGCCGGCGAGCACGCATTCGGCTGCAATTTGCATAATTCGCGTATCAACGATCTCGCGTTATTGCGGCGAAGAAAAGGGGGAAAAAGGAACGGGAACACGAGGTAAAAGGGAAAAGAAAAGGCCGAAAAGGCCTGATACTCGGGGTTATTATTCCGTCTGAACGAGAATCCCGAAAGAACGTGCGGGCAAATATTTAAAGCGCGGTAATATTCCGCGCGGCGCACGCACCGAATCGCGCGAGGAATAATAAAAAGGGACGCGTACCGATGTTTTCCACTTCGGGAACATCTGTATACACACTGGCTCGTTAGTGACGTACCTGGTCGAAAATTTCGGTTGAAAATCGAGTCGCGCCGCCATTCGTGAACGCGAGGCGTGGCCCCCGTTGAAATCTCGATCCTCGCGATACCAGCTTTCCGATTAATTGTCTGCATTTATTCCTCCATGACTCGATAATATTTCCTTACATCCGGTATTCCATTTTCTTTGTACTTTCTTTCCTAACTTTGCTGAGAATTTTTATTTCGTTGAGAAAGGTACACCGGGCACGCGGTACCGATATTGTGCAACTTACTATATAAAGGAATCGTCAGAATTTGAGCTTCTTCTCGTAATAAAATTTTGTATCCAAATTTGAGTTTCCACCGGTGTCAAGAAATTTCTTCGAACTAGTATCAATATTACATTCCTTTCGTAATAAATTTCCGATTTTGAAGATTCGTTTTCATAATAAAAGAATTCCTTCGGATTTAAATCTCTCGCAAACTTCTCGCGGAATCATTAAACCCCTCATAAATACCTGTCACAAAATTTTATCAACTGCAGAGGATTACACTCTTCAAATTTTCGTTTCCATATGTACCACGCAAATGTTTTACCTTCGATTCAAAATTCCACGTCGCAAATACTTTGTCACGAAATTTCACCAAATGCGAATCATCGAAAGCTTCGAATTTTTCCATGAGGTATGCTTTTAATCTTAAACTTACCACGGCTGGTCAAATAACCGGAGTGTGGAAGAAGCTTAAAAATATGCAAACTAAGATGAGATATCAAAAAATTGAGTGCAAATGTCTCAAAAGAGAAATCGCGAAGTCGAGAGATTAGAGTGACGATGTCGAATGTGAAATTTTCACTGAAAAGTTTAAAAACCAGGCTGTGGTATATTTAACACTAGAACTACCAACCCAATCAAAATGGCTGATCTCAGAAATTTTCCTTTTTGCAATCAGCGAACACATACACCAGCCTTAAGAATAAAATTGGTATCAACGCATATTAAGAAAGAACTGTAATCAATATATTCACTCATATTCATCGTATCGCTGAAATTATTATAATCTGTGCACGTTCTAGTTGGGTATCCATACTGTAATCAATATATTCACTCATATTCATCGTACCGCTGAAATTATTATAATCTGTGCACGTTCTAGTTGGGTATCCGCTAAAGATCGGTAGTTCTAGTGTTAAATTCTAAATTCCATCGATTGCCTCGCAAATACCTTTTGCGAAACTTTGCCAATAGGAAAGTACTAGGACTCGTGTATGCAATTTCGCTGAAACGAATCATCCCTTAGAAACTGCGCCAAGTTTCTGGAGCAGCTCGTAACGAGCCGCGGCCTTACGTAATATCGGAATCAATTAAGCCGGAGCGACGGGGAATCCATGGTTGCGCGTTGCATCACCTGGCCGAGGCCGTTCCCAAAATCGTCCGTATCGTCGACAGCGGTGCGTGTTGCATCGTTTACACAGCCTCACGCTCGGTACACGTGCACGTGATCGAGCACGGAGCGCACGTCAGTTGATTTAGTGTCAGATTGGTCACGGGTTGTCGCCTCACCCTCCGACCTGCAGGTTCTCTCGCTTTCTTTCCGCTCCGCGCCGCCTGCCTCCTTCACCGACTAGCCCCGACACCCGCAATATTTTTTCCATTTTTCTCTATTTCTTTTTTTCTCCTCCCTCCACCTCTCGTTGCCTTCTTTTAGTTCCTCTCCCGGCCAGTTCGTAAGGGCGCAGCCCGGGATCTTTGATCACCCCGCCGACCATCGAGAGCGACCTGATCATCCGCGGTCTCGCGTCGAAAAGAAACCGATCCCTCCACGCGTTTTCTTCCTTTTCTTCCATCTCTCCTTCGAGCTTCGCTTCTTCTTCTTCTTCTTCTTCTTCTTCTTCTGCTGCTGCTGCTGCTGCTTCTTCTTTTGCCGCTTCTTCTTCTACTTTCCGGTCCGTGGTGCAGCTCGGAGGAGGCCCTGGATCATTAGTCGAGCTTTCTGCTTCGTCAGAGGATACTGCGACGGAATTCTTCGGCCTGTCCGCGACGTTTGTTTACATCGATGGCGGAGGGAACTGGTTGGACGGGAAATTTTAGGAAATTTTACGATGTAAGATGAAATTAGCAATTAACCCTTTGAGAAGAGAAAGTCGCGAGACGACGATTCTTGGGATAAGTTGAGAAATTTTTTTAAATAAATAAGCATTACTTATTTTCTTATGAATTTACAAATGTATCGGACTGCTTATATTTGGTATCTTTTTTAATATTCTTTCCAATAACCGCCTATTGTCTCAGCTGTGTTTTATTCGAAACACATATACTTCAAAGGATACATTGGTTTGATAAGAACCAATTTAGGCAAATTTAATGCTAGCGTTATGATCGAAGAATTACTCTCTCAGTGGTCGAATTTTTCCATTAACGATTTATCGATGATTACTTTAAAAAATTCGGATACACGCATTTGTTTCATAAATGCAACGAATAAAGTAGGACCGTATTAATACGGGCTAAAGTGTACTATCACTTGAACAGTCGTCAAAGAGTTAATATTCGTTTCATCCTTCCAGTCACAAATTTGAATTTCCTTCGATCAAAGTACCCTCTTCGATCCGCATTAAGCTTCGCGAAGGTTTCACGCACGACTCGTATAATCTCGGATTTGTAGCTAAAAGCAGGAAAAAAGAAAACGACGCGAATGTTGGCATGAATATCAAACAGTGTCGATTATCTGGTACATCGAACCAGGAAACGAGCAGCAATTGGGAGGAAAGGACAGAAGGACGAGAACGGTAGCGTGGCGGTTGAAATAAACCCTCGTTACGACCCCCATAATCACACCGGTTCCCAAGTGACACCGTCGATATAACGAGCGATCGGTGACTTTTATCCGGCTCGCGCGAGAGCATCGCAATCTTCGGGGCTGGAAAGTTTGTTCCGTCGCGTGGCCTACCATTATCGCGATTAAACGGTCGAAAACGTTTCGTGGCTGCTCGCACGCTGCAATTTCGTGGTGCACAGCTGTGATCCGTCCACGGACAGACTGCTCGTGCCGTGTTCACCACCCTGTTTTGCCCTCGCGTCCTCTTCCTCTCGCCTTCGCCTCTTCCCCATCGTTTCTCTCGCTGCCTCCTAATGCCTAGGTGTGGAAATGACTTGTGGGATCGGCTGGTAGCGGAATGGCAGAAAAGTGGTACTTTCGAGGCGATACCCTAAATCATGGAATCGAGGGGGCGATGTGCAGCCGGTTCATCCTGCAACCTGATCGTTTCACTCGCTTTTCTGTCACCCCATGTCCTTCCATGGGAGACGAGAAAAGTAGATGTCTGAGATGGTAGTGCGATGTCAAGGATATGCAGAAATTGCTGCGAGGAAAATGCAGGTGCACGAGGCTGTTGCTAGTTTAGGGTTAGCAGAATTTTATTTATACGAAGAATGTTAGATATAAATGAAGATTAGGATAGTTTCAAGTATGAGGAATATGTTTTTGACGCAAGTGAATAATAATGGAGTTTAGCTTCCTCTCTGATAATTTTGGCAATACGCGTAAAACGAATAAATTGGAGTAAGTTTTAACGACAACGTCGAAGTTTCGACACATTTTTCGAGGTGGTAATACGTAACGCACGATGTTAGGACTAATTCCAAGCCGTAGCAAGTGGAACGTCGTAGGAATAAAAGGGAAGAATGTTCCACTGGCATGGACGAGCGATAATGAACGTTAGGCAGATAAGTGAAACGTATTCACGTATTTTGATTAATTAAAGAGGCGCGCGACGGTTGGCGTACGTGTTTGAATACGCTTTTGTGGGCGGGCAAACACGGGCGTCGTGGCTGAATGGCTGATGAATTTTTGAAAAGCGAGAAACGCGGCTAACGGTTCGGATGGCTCGTTTAAATGCGAATGGGGAAGATGAAAAGGAAACGTGTCGACGCGTACGTCCCGTTTGGTAAATTAAATATTTTTCCAGCGGCAGCTCGAATAAAAATACCCCGTGTATCGGAATTCGCGGCGCGAGAGGAGCCACGTGTTCGGACGATAAAAAAAGCCGAACCGTTGCAATTATAAAATTCTTCGACCGGTTGATCCGCGTGCTGTTATTCAAATTTTCGAGCCACAAAGGATCCGATTGATCGCGCGCTGCGCCTCTCGAGCGGCGAATCAACGAGACACGTCGATGGATCAAAAGGTATCCTTCAACCTGGCGTTTCGTCAATTGTAATTATGTCCAGGTAGGTGGCTAGGGGCGAACGTTAACGAAAACCGTCGGGGTCACGGTGGGGAATAAAATGAGAAGAAGGGGGATGACGGCGTGACGGACAGGAGGCGTTTCAGGGCGGAGAAGGCGTTTCCTCTCGTGTTCACTCGTTCACCGGCTGTTCCATCGTTTCCTTTTTTCTCGATCCATCGAATCCATCGCGAACTCTGTGCTCTTTCCTTTTTCCCCTTCTCGTCGAAGGAACGAGAGATAATCGAACGTTCGAACAACCCCGAAATCTTGGTCCGAGAACCGCGAGCGTCGTGCCCGTTCTGGCTAATGGTTCGTTAGCCGAGACGAAACCGTAACGATGACCCGTGGACGGGTCTGTCGATCGTGCCGGTGGATCGTTCGCGATTCGTTCCATCGTCCATCATGACGGGTCGCCGGAAAAGCAAACGTCGCACGACGATCTGGCAGAAGTTCTCCGTGGTATAACGGTTCGTTCGCGGATGAAGGATGGATGGGTCGCAGTCGGAGATCGCGTGACAAATTATCAATAACTCGAACGTGAGTCTAGCAAGAAGACACTCGGGCAAGAAGCGAGCGAGGAAAAGGAAGACTAATGACGAGATTGATGTCGGCCGTGCTGTACGAGCGTTGTAAAAGAGTGGCCGACGACAAGCTACGACGACCGGCTGAAAAGGATCCTCGTATCACCTTGCCAAACAACTGTATATCATTTCGTGGTTCCGTCGCGGGAGGATGGAAAAAATTGCCGACCGTGCGCCATTTCTGAGCGCACCGCTGAATCTATCTCGAGCATCGGATTAAGACTTCGGGGTTGACGTATCGATTTCGTACTTCTGTATTTTTCCACGCGGCTGTTCTTAACCCTTTGCGGTCCAGAGAGGATCCTCTAAGGATAATTGCATTACTTGAAACGCTTCTTCTGTTCTTCTTAGGTCACTGTAAATAATCTCGTCGAATTTATTACGTTCGCACGCTTCGTCTGTAGGATTCGCGAAGCCTGGTGAACGATTTTCGACTCGCCAGCTCCATGCCAATTCGAAGTAAGCCTAATTTCGATGCCGATACTCCGGCGCAATCAGCGAACGGTAATCCCCCGGGGCAGCCGGGAATCAATGCAAATCTCCGATTCGCCGTAGATAATACGAAATCGTTTGGAAATGGCCTCAGCCAGCGAAGGCTGAGCGGGTAAGAGGTAAGTACTTAAGGCGAGCACGGCTAGAGTTTCACTTAAACGAGGAGTTTATCCGAAACGAGCTCGTTCCGCGGATTAAAGCGTAACGCCGCGGACGGAACTGTCTGCGGGGCCGCGAACAGATGGCAGAAGACGAGGCCGCCCGCCGCCAAATTGGCCGGTAAACGTAACGGGCCGCCATGTAAAGCGCGTATAATGAGTATGCACGGACCGTGAAATAATAAGGCCGCTTACACGCACGCGGAACGCCGCGGAACCACGTCTGTGCGCGTGCTGCGATTCGACGAAGATTTATACGCGATGCTCGCGAGAGAACGGTCAAGAGCGATCGCGGTCCAGATTTCGACCGTATCGCGTTAAGTAACGAGGGTCGCACAGGTGTCGACGATTTTTTAAGAACCCGCCGAGAACCATTCGATCCGATAACGCGTAAATAACTTCTCACAACCGCGCAGGAATAATTTATTTTCGCCGATTTCGGCGACCAGGAGTATTACTTCGGCGAAGAAGTATAATACGAGCTTCGAATTTTGTCTTAAAACCGTGCAATTACATACTTTTCTCATTGAAATATTCGAAATAGTTTGGCACTGGATATCGCTAATGGCGAAGAGATCGAAACTCGTCACGATGCAGAGGAATGATTCATTCAGGCGAAGAAGTATAACGCCTATCTACCTTCTTTGGAAGATCTCGTATGGAAACTTATGGAATTTCTTAGTTTTCTCGCAATACTCGTATATTCGATTCTGGGTATTGGTAATGACGACGGGATCGAAACTCTTCGTCACGGTGCAGAGGAATGATTGGTTCCCGATGATTTTGGCGGAAAAATAAATTCTTGGATGTTGAATTAGAGATATCAGCGACGGAAGTGAACGGAAGTATTTAAGATTATTCGACCGTGGATATGCTAATACTAATAGCAAAAGGATGGGGACTCCCCGTGACCGGCCATCCAGCTTGACGTTTACTGTCTCCCTCGTGGCTGCCCCATCTTGCACCCTTCCCTCCCTTGCAGGCACTCGTTGGCTTTTCTAGCCGTTGCTGGTCTGCTGGTCGCATAAAAAGACAAGTCCGGTTTGGCAAAAAGGGAAGGAAAAGAAATACTAGAAACGATCAGAGGCTACAAGTGAGACGAGGTCGGTCGAAGGGGCTGAAGCGGTGGGCCGTCCCCGGTTCTTCTGCTTTTGTTTCTTCGCGTTTCGGTGGTGTACCACGGCTGGCCTGCGAAAGCAGAAGAGGCCGACGGAGGCCACGGGGGCGCAGAGGTGGAGAACGAAAGATGGACAGAGAAAGAAACGGAGAGGGCCAACGAGATTGGATGAGGCTCTCGCGCAGCCTGCGGTATAATTAAAATACAGCCGAGCACCAACTGCTGGCCCGTGCTGCTGTTGTTGCTGCCTTCTCCTCTCCTCTTCCATCATCCTGCTCTTTCCTCCCTTGCTTCACCAAGCTGCTCCCGCTTCGTTTTCCACTCCTCTTCCTCTTCGCCATCTTCTCTCGCACCGTTACTTCTTCTTCCCTCGAGTGGAGCCCCCGGCTCAGTGATTAGTATTTAGGAGCTGCAGCATTGGCGTCGAGCTACGCGAGCTTCCTTTCGCCTTTCCTTTTTCTTCCTCGCTTCCTTCGCGCGAGCTTTAATGAGAGAAAAAGGGGATGCTGCTCGTTGCTCGCGGGATTTCATCTGGTCCCGTTTAGTCGGGGTTTAAGGGAATCGTGCGAACGCTGGAATTCTTTCCATGGCAGACTTCACACACTCGCCTTGTACTCTCGTCAACCTCCATCTTTGATTTCTAACATCGGACACATCAAATCGGAGAACTATATCGAAAGTTGTAACACCTGTTTCGAAATCGAGCATCAGGTATAATTCCCGACTTTTTTCTATATAACCGGTATTTAGGATAATGTAGGTCTTCAGGATGAATCGAGATTCAATTTTATTTTTACTTTCTCGAGTATATCCAATTCGCGAAATTAATCGAACGTTGATTTCGAAGGATAGCTGTAAACGCACCTATGTCTATATTATACTTGTGCATTGGTAGACTGTTATACATTTGTATTGTTGAAACCATCTCGAATTTGAGACCAGGATAAGATCAAGATGCGTGACCAATATCTGCTTCCTTCCACTGCAAGCAAACGAAATTCCAGTTGCGCAGCGTTAACGATACTTTTGGTATCGGATCTTAAAATATTTTTTGAAAATGTTACAAAAATGTCACGAGCGTCTGTACACCGTTCTCGAAGATTTAAACCTCGGAGCAACCACGAGAGACCGTGAAGCTCTCGCCGGCTAGGAACGCACGTACCAATCCCCTCGTGCGTCCAAAAATTTTTCATTGTCGCGAAGCATGCTCTCGCAGCTCGGTTCATTACGCATAACGAAGCGATGGCTCATATCGATGCAAAGAGCACGCGGCGGACCGCGTGGATACGCGGCTTCACGCCGGCAGATTACAAATTACGATACCAGCCTCCTCCTTCTCCCCGTCGCCCACCTTGTTCCTCCACCCCCTCCCTTGTCGTCGTTCCGTTCGCCTCCGTTGGCAAATAATTAATATTCATTACATATTAACGAAGCTATCGCATAAATCGCGGCGCCCGCGGCAAAAATGGTGGCAAGGATAGCTGGCGAGCCGGCGGATGTTCCGATGGAGAACGGAACATAGTTCCGCGAAACGCCGGCAGATGTAGCGACGAGTATCGATTCCAGACAGAGAAGACGAGCCTGCGACTACACAGTAGATGTTCATGGTGCACCATGGAACTCCATTTTCCTACGAAACATAGCACCTCTTCGACACAACAAAATAGAATATTAAATATGCATATTCGAGAAATTAATTCTTCGGATTAAAATAATTTTGCAAGAATTAGAAAAATTGGTAACAGGAAATTGGAAATTTAAAGAACTTTTGGAGTAGAAAGGAACTTTGTTGCGGCATCTCGTAATATCTTTTAACAGCCACTTCGGGTACGCGTAACGAGGAGACCCGGGGCTAAGAGATATGATATAGTGCTTCAGGATTCGCTCGGTTCCTTTTCGGCTTCGGGAAACGACAATCGTAAAACAAGCATGTTGCACGGTTTCAACGGACCCGGGGCCCACGATATCGGAACGAAATACGGAGTACATAAATCACTCGAATCCCAAACATTTTTTTACAACGACCACCGAGTGCCATCCTCCTACTAGCTTTCTCAGCGTGCCGTGGAGAGGTTCGACGACGCGAGATCTTCACCTGTCCTCACGGAACTTTCCCCGAAGAAGCGACACGAGCCCGGGCTCAGTCTTTTTTACGTGATAAAGCGGCGTTTTATCGGCGCGTTTAAGGGTTATCGTACAATAAAAACGGTATTATTATCAGTTAGCCGGTGCGCAAGGTCGAGGTCCAGCTTGGAGAATGAATAGAAGAGGGTCGGAGTCCTACTCTTCGGAAGCGACTCGTGAGAAGCACGACTGACTTTATGACTCGTAAAAAGCTCGAGACCTCTATTCTTCAACCCTCTTCCTCGCCCTCTTCCGCTCCGCCATCCTCGTTCCTCGTTCGTCCACGACCGCGAAACCATAGACACCCATGGCGATGTACGATTGATTCGCCGAATTCTGCGGCCGCAGTTTCCGTTTTCGATACGCTCGGGGCCCCCCGAAGAGGGACATCGACACCGTCGTTACTCTTCCTCGCCGTCTCTCGGCTGCGTCCGTGCTGGTCGCTAATCTCGCTCTGCCTTCAGAGTCGTCCAGGCTTATTGCGAGATTTTCGGATTAGATACGCGCGCGAGATCGCTGGATACGTCTGGCCGCGTGGCAGCCTTTAATTAACTCTTCCGCGATTTTAACGGGGGCCCTCGAAACGTAACGGCGGATCGTATCTCCGGTGAATTCTGATGCGAAATAAATTCAGAGCCGAAAGATCGTGAGGTTTCTGAAGAATGTCGCGAAGATGGAAAATAAAGATTGCGCTCCTCGCTGCCCGCGATAATTGCTGCCTGGGAACGCGACTTACCAACGAGCGACGTTGATGAGTTTATACGAACGGTCTGCAACGGAGGCCCGACGCGTAAATTCTGTCTACGTAACAGGGGGAATTAGGTTAGTCGACTGATCGTGTGATTTTCGTTCATTTCGCCGAGATTGATCTTGCTTTCCCGAGCCACTCTTTTATCCCCTATCTCCTGCCTCTTTGCTCTGGCTTCCTTCCTCTTGTTGCCTGCTTCTCGAATCAAACGGTGTAATCTCGTTCCCTGGTTCTCACGATTTTTACTCCTAATCATTTATATGGTAGCGTAATGGAATTTAACGCGTGCTAGTGGTAAGTACAGGGGGCAACGTCACGTATGAATGATTATGATATTAAGCTTCGATTTTTGATTAGATAAACTCGAGACAATCGCTCCTCCATCTGCTTGTATGGAAGCAATTTGGAATACCGTGAAGGATGATACGCGACGTGTCAAGGTACCAGATTTCAGATTTCGAGGATCCGTGGCTTTCTATTCAAAGAGGTTCTCGGGTCTTCTTCCTGCATGCCAGAGGAGCGAAAGACCAAAGAAGCTTGGAAGAAAGCCTGGAGACTCGAGACAGGGGGGCAAAAGAGGAGGAACAAATCGCGGAAGCACGAAAGGGGAACGAATTAATCCGGGTGTAAGTGGAAACGCGTGTCCACGCTGTAAGAGGCACCGTTTGAGCATTGACCCTGAGGGATTTGACAGTGATGGATCGATATATTTCCCGGACAGCCGGCTTATTTTCAGAATTCATAATTCATCTGGTCGGTGTGACACGTCAACGTTCGCTTTCACCGTCGCGATAAATAAAACGGGCAAGGATATCGATGCCCGAGGAACGTAAGTGCTGTGTCAATGGCAAACGTTGGCTAGTCAGTCGACAACTCGTTCGAGATTTATTCCTTCGACTCGATCATTGTTCTCGCGTAGTAATAAATTTAGACGTGTAAACACGATGAATTGACCCCTTTTCCCTGACCCCGATTCGACCACGCCTTGTCAAAACTCGTGTTCGTTTCGCGGCTGCTTTCTTCCTCTATGGCGATTTAAAAACTGGAAAACAAGAAAAACAAAAGTTGAAACTACCATTCTATCCTATTCTACAGATTAACAGTGAACGATTTTTGACACTAATCATGTTCCATTTTCCGTTCAAGCGGTGTATACATACAGAAAGCATAGTTTTAAAAGTGTACACATATTCTTTAATATCATCCTAATTGCAGAGTATTTTTTTCCCGAATTTGATACTTCTTAGAGATCGAAATCTCTTAAACGAAAAGACCAGTGACAGTTTCTAGGGTTCGCTATAGCGTTTAACGCGTCAAGCGCCATCTTCTGCGCAAAATAGCGAGGCGTCGAGTAATCTTAAAATTCCTAATCTCAATAATCGACAATCGATGAAAAATAATGATTCATTACCAATAAAATTAACGTATAAAACGCTTCGTGCCTACTCCGTTCAGCGAAAGATTGCCTCGCACTTCCGCCATATCCACAGAATTCTTGCGGAATACTTACCGAAGCATAATTGCAAGGAAGGTGGATAAAGGTTGGAAGATCCTTCTATCGCATTCGAATTCATCGACCGACCCCGAAGAGAAGTTGTCATTTCGAATTAGCAGACCCGAGGCGGGAAGATTGATCGTTGCCAGATTGTTTCTTGCTGGCAACCTTTCGTGCGATGGAAACTCAAGCATCCGATGTTACATTCTTAATAACATCCACGTTTAACCTTCCTATCTGACATTTCGCCTAACCTCCGCCGACGTTTCTCGGAATCGCAAACAGCGCTTGGCGCAGTCGAAGGTTACGTACATACGAACGTCGCGACTATCGAGACGCGCAAGAAGTACCCGATGCCTCGTGCACGAAGTTGCACCACCTCCAGAGCGAACTTCGATTTCGAATAATTAAACGCGAGGAAGTATCGAGGGTACGAACACCGTCAAACGTTCTCCTAACCGCTGTCGAGAAATTCAACCGAATGTCATCTGCCTTCATAATTGAACTCCGTGGTTTCGAAACGCCCATCATACTTCGTTGCAACCTACAAACGAACCGATTAAAAGGCGAATATAGGGTAAAAGTCGTACACTCGAACATCGGGCACCGCATGTCTCGTGTATTAATTATTCCATGACTCCGTTCTTCGAGTCCGAGGACGGAGCTCGACTCTTCGGTTCGTTCCTCCAATATGGACGCGGGAAACGAGGGAAAAAGGAGAAAGGAAAGGAAAGGAAAGGAGGGAAAAAGGGAACCGGGACGGACGTTCTGACGGGAGCGATATATTTTTCCGCGTGCAACGCGAGACGTTCCGCGCGTGTTGCGTGCAACCGCGACGAAGGCGTCTCCGCATTGGCGGAAGGGCTGTTTGAGATCCGAATGCGCGATACGTCGACGATAACGTTTATGTAGCGTGGTTGGTACGAGCGGTCTGGCGCGAGCAAACTTCCTTCCAGGTTGTACCGGAAACTCATTGTAAATCTCGGTAGTCAGCGAGGAGGAGCGAGGACGGGCACGGTTGCTCGCCGCACGCGGACCCACGCCACGGTTTCCGTGTGCCGTAGCTGAACACGATAACGTGCGCGCCGCGGCCGGGATTCCACGGGCTTTCTCAAATATTGAAGTTGGCCCCGATCTTCTCTGCCGTGGCGACGAGCCACCGCCGCCTCCGCCGCCTCCGCCGCCGCGCCAAAGGTGGCGTCAACGCGATCAGGAAACACAGCTGGCGTGCCTGAATTAATCGCTGTAAATCTCGCGCGACACCGGCCTCTGCTCGCTCGTTCTCTTGCACGCTGCTGCCCGCGGTCTACAGGCGTTGTGGATATTTAACGGGGTGATGCATGTCCACCGTGGATCGACCTCCTTCCGTACTTGCCTCGTCTTTTATCGGGATACCTTGATCTCTCTGATCGGGCAGGTTGTAACATCGTTACCGTCCATTTCGATCCTGGTTTCGCGCGCTCATCCACAGAGTCCACGAGCAGACGATTTTGGAATTCTTGGGGTGACAGCGAGATAAGAGGCTTCGGGGTACCGCGGAGGTTGACATTCGACGCGACGATGGTTAAGAACGGCGTCTAATTAAAGACCGAGGGAATGTGTTTAATTAAAGACTCGTCTGCGAGGAGACTACCAGACGCTGTTTAGTATGTTGCATCTTTGAGGGTTTTTTCTAATAGGTACATGTCCCAGACAGCAGTGATCAGGCATCAATAATTCATCGACTCTAGGACGACCACTTTCTTCGCTTGTCTCTCCGAGCCGTTTCAGGCTTGCGTCGCGCGGAGGAAAAAGAGGGTAATGCAACGAAATAACGAACTAATCCGTGTGTGCCGAAGAAATTTCCGTCCGCGGGGCTAAGTGACGGGTGGTAGCCAGCGGACGTGGAAAGGCTGGCGCGCGATAATTAACCGCCTTATTCCGTATACCGGGCGCCGGGCACAAAGAGGAAAGAAGACATTGAAGGATGAAAAGCTCGGACGGCAGTCGTATAAAGAAGGATTTTCGATTCAACGGAGGGAGAAATCCTTATAAGTTGACGCGTCTTGGATCGGTAATCCCGGCTATCTTGGCAGAAGGACGACAGACCACGCTCGACTCTCTGATGCACCTCCCCCTGGCTGTTTTGCATACTGCAACGTTCGCTGACACACACGGCCGTATGCAAAGTTCTGACGAGAAACAAATACCAACTAGTCCGTGGAGGTTCGAGAGGTGCGTGCACCTCATTATAAAGCAGCAGCCGGATCCGCGATGAGATGATTCGAATTTACGGTAGCGCTCCGTCGTTTCTTCGTTTTTCCACCGCAGGAATCCGCCGCGACCTTTTCCACGCGGACGCCTCTGCTTCGGCTAGTACGCGCGATTGTCCTTTGATTAACGTGCTCGGGATGTGCGTCGCGTCCTGCCGGGGCAGGTATGGTAACGGCGTCGACTAAAAGTCGCCACTGCACCGGGCTATTCGTACCGAGCTCCTCCATTTCTTGCCTAGGTCGCGAAGACGGTGCACCAGGACTCGTGCTACCTCGCGTTAGTTCGCACGAAGAGAGCCGCTTCGTTGCACTTGCCTGATTCATTAGGATTATCCACTTCCAGCCGATTAATCTCCTCGCGATTCGTCCGATTCATTCGATCCAAATGATTCGCCTGATTCCTCTAATTCGCCTGATCGATTCGGCTGATCAGCTCGATGCGATTCCTCTTAAATCACTCGCCTGGCTCTATTCTCCCGATCTACCTCGTTCGCCTAATTCGACTGATCGATCTGCACGATATGACTTACCTTACGCGTCCGGTTTCACCTGGGTCGTTAAATTCGCTGCTATCTCGTCTCCCCGGAGACCATCCCTCCGTCTCCATCTCGCCATCTTGCGCAATTATAACCGAAAAATACGATTACGTTTGCAATGGCGGTATTAAAACGTCCGACATCGACCGTTTCACTCCTGCGAACATCCAGAGACCCGAAGGCATCCGCGGAATGAACGGTTTCAGCTACCGCAGGAGTCGTTGCAACCGTTGTCTCGCGTTCACGAGCGAAATGGAGAAAAAGAGAGAGAGAGAGAGAGAGAGAGAGGGTAACCTGCATCCTGTCGCTGCAGTTCGGTGCATTCGTTGCCTCTCGACCTCCTGCAACTCGATCTCCAGAGGAGAAAGAGGCCGGGGAGATCTTATCGCGGGAAACGCAGCCGGTTCGACGTAGCAGAAAGATAAAAAGGAAAAGGAACAGGGTGTTTGGGGGGTGCAGGAGGGGATCCGCGACATCCCGGTAAATTAACTCCGTTTGCTTCGTTCTGCTCCCTTCGCGTCGCGTCTGAATTCTCCACTCTCGTTTCGCCTGTTTCTCCTCTCCTCTCCTCTCCTCTCCTCTCCTCTCTTCTCCTCTCTCCTCTCCTCTCCTATCCGGTGTCCCCTCCTCGACTGTTCCGCCCCCCTCCCCCCGCCCC
>NW_016910719.1:636986-662301 GCF_001483705.2 Eufriesea mexicana | reverse complement strand
AAAACCCAAGAAACATGCGAGATTCTGATACTCCTGTTACATTCGTGCCTACTTGTTTCTGCTTCTCCCTCGTTTGCCATCAATTTTGGCATTTTTGGAAATATCTGCGAGAACAATTTTAGTAGGGGTACGTATATTCCATTGAGATTAAAACCATAGAGAGTCAGAATAAGAGATCCTCCAGAAAAGAGAAAACCCAAGAAACATGCGAGATTCTGATACTCCTGTTACATTCGTGCCTACTTGTTTCTGCTTCTCCCTCGTTTGCCATCAATTTTGGCATTTTTGGAAATATCTGCGAGAACAATTTTAGTAGGGGTACATATATTCCATTGAGATTAAAACCATACAGAATCAGAATAAGAGATCCTCTAGAAAAGGAAAAACCCAAGAAACATGCGAGATTCTGATACTCCTGTTACATTCGTGCCTACTTGTTTCTGCTTCTCCCTCGTTTGCCATCAATTTTGGCATTTTTGGAAATATCTGCGAGAACAATTTTAGTAGGGGTACGTATATTCCATTGAGATTAAAACCATAGAGAGTCAGAATAAGAGATCCTCCAGAAAAGAGAAAACCCAAGAAACATGCGAGATTCTGATACTCCTGTTACATTCGTGCCTACTTGTTTCTGCTTCTCCCTCGTTTGCCATCAATTTTGGCATTTTTGGAAATATCTGCGAGAACAATTTTAGTCAGTGTACATATGTTCCATTGAAATCAAAAACCTAGGGAATCAGGATAAGAGATCTTCTACAAGAGGAAATTTCTTGAACGCGATCCTTGATCGAGAGAATGATTCTCGCGTTGCTTTCCTATATCGCGACTGACTTTCACGCGAGATGGGATGGTAGGAAAAGTACATAATTCGTATTTAACCGTGTTTCTTTTTAAAGACCCAGATTCCCGAACGACGCGCTGCAACTGCGATGCTCATTACCGTTGCTGGTCTCAGAAACGTCGCTGGCCGCAATAGCCGAGGCTGTAACTCAATGGCCCCTCGACCTAGCGACCGTGAACCAACTGCTGCCGTGGCCCACGCCCACAAATATATATATTTTAGCTTCTCGGCCGATGCGGTGCCACGGTAAACACACTTCGGCCACACGGCGCACCGGCCTCTGCGAAATCCGAGAGAAATCCTGGAGAAATCCACGTGATAACCAGCAACGGATTAATATATCGTCTCGTCGGGTCAGTCGGATATTGCTTCCACCGGCGAACGATCGATACTTCGTCCAAGTTTTTGCGCTTTCGGTGACTTCGTTTCACGTCCCTCGGCGAGTTTGCCGGGACGACGGCAGAGGGTGGATGATGGAAGGAGTTGCCGCTTTGGTACCGTGAAAGCCGAGCCCGAGAAGGGTTTGACTCAGTTCTTCACGGTTGTTCTCCTTTGCCAGTGGCTCGTAGGATGCTCGAACGTCGCCGGATATTCCGGAAGAACAATGGCGCGGCTGCGTAACAGTGATTCCGCGCAGTAGGGGTTCTTAACTCTCTGCTTCGTGACGTCCTTCGAGGCTACTCTAGTATGCTATTTACCGCAATAAGGTCAAATTTAGCACACCGAAAGCTTTGTCGGATTCTAATCGTTCGAATGACCAGTTTTTACCGTGTTCAATGGTGAGACCGAAATAGATATGGTAAAATTAATGTTAGATTAATCCTATGCTGACAGAGGTCTGCGCGTCTAATAAACAAGGACTCCTTTCTAATAACAAAACAGTGTAAAATATATAGTATAAAATATTACACTAGGTTTCTCTCAACTCTGACTCTCAAACACACGATCCTCCATTCATCGCATCTCGACTACGCGCATTCCCCCTCGCCCACGCTCTTGCACCCTTAGAGTCGAAACTCTGTCTTTTCATACACAGGTTTTCTTTCTCGATCACTCGATACAGTCACAGATATCCCGTCAACGTGATTCTTTCGTGCTATCGTTTGTTCCTTCTCCTGCATTCTAGATATCGCCTTAAACACCCGAATCAAATCCGATGCCGCTGTATATTATTCCTCGCTTTTCGAGAAGCGACCTGAGCGTTTTCATGCATTCACTTAGAAGTAAGACCACGTACTCATTCGTCTCGCTATCACTCTTAATACTATTTGTTAGCGTTCTTCGCTGCTCGCAATACCGAGATATATTTCCCAAACACTTTTCCCCATCTCGCATCCCCGTTGTTCTTCGAGATCATCGATTTGGACTAGAACGTCGGTAGAGCAACGCGTAACTTTTGGCGAAACGAACGCGACGGTATCCGAGGTTTTCCCTCAAAATTGGCCGCGATGAAAAGAAGCTTAAGGGTTGCCGACCCAGACTCTCGGTGGGAATACTCGCGCGACCACGATCCTTCTGCCCGTAGCTTTCGGTGACCGCGAGTTAATGGAGTCTGAATATTTATTAAGATCCTTAATTCGAGTTCTCCGGGCTGGTTCTCCGTTAATCGAGCTCCTTCCAAAACAGCTCGCCGGGAGTCAACGGTTAAGTCCGGAATTAGCGGGCATTCGTTTGCACCGGCGCGATTAAACATTTGCTCGTTGGCACCGGTTGGCACCGGGACGTTTCCCAGGTCGCCGGGAATCGATGGCCGCGATAACCGCGTGTCCACGATTCCTTGCTCCGCGGCGGCCGGTCCGTGGGAGAAAGGAAGATATCACGGGCGTTATCGGGCCGCGCCGCGGGACATCGCTCGAGTTTGCGAAACATCGCATGCAAAAATATTCAGCGCCGAGCGTCTCGCTGAGATCCGTGAATTCAATCTACCGAATGATTAAACATCTCACTCCGGAGATCAGCCCGGAGCTGCGGCGCGGGAGAAACGAGGAACGGCGAGAAACGGAGCAACAGGGAGAAAAGAGAAACGGCGGCTGAGACCCGTGGGGATGGGGATATAGGATGAGACAGCCAGAAAGGCCGGGGTATTCCTCTGCGAAACTTTTTCTTTTCTCCTTTCCTTTATTTTTATCTCGGAAACCGACCGCGTCCCCGTACAAATTGCCTTTCGTCCCGCTTATCTCGCCGTGGCCCCTCGTGCGCACATATTTAATTAGAATTAATGCTCGAGCCGCGTGAAAATTAGCATCGTGCCCGGCTCCACTCGCCCCTCTGCGCTCGCCGCCACCTTCTCCAGCTCGTGTCTTGCCTTTCGCCCTGCCTCTTACGTCATTACCGGAAATAACCTGGCCTCGCAAGGTGCGAAAACCCGAGTCGTTCGTGCGAGTTCCACGGCCGACGCGGCCCTCGAGGAGTGGCCAGGGGTCGTTAAAACTTGGAATCCTTATCTGACCGGATCGCGGACCGGTGAACGCACCTTTGCCTCTTCCACTCCATCTGCTCTCGCTTTGCGCGTCAGCCACGTCCGTGTGCCCGATCGGCGCCATAGCGAGCGGAAAATTCCGCGCTCCATATAATTTCCCAGTCCACAAAGGAAGGATTATCGCCTCCCTACCGACATCGTGTCGGTTTAATCCGAACAAACTCCTGACAGCTACCTACTTTTCCACCTAATTCCAACCGCGATGTTATCGACGTGTCTCGAATTCCGCCACGTGTAATTCCACTTTCAATGTAATCTAACAATCTCGTCTGTTCCTTTATCTCGTAATATCCCATTTTTATATCGAAACCTTCCATCTTTTCGTCGAGCCGCATAATTTTCCTGTTTCAAATTTCCCGCCTCGTTTCCTCCGCAACCCCCGGCGCAAGGTGCGAAAGGAAAAGAAGGGGAGAGAAACGCGTTTCGATTGTATTGGCAACGTTACGATTTCCACGTCCGATCGGCCGGGTTACATTACGGAAAACTAACTGGGTGCATAAATCACGGGAAAGTGGATGCGCGTGCATTCGGAGAAGCCATCGATGGTTACGGCGTGGACGGCGAACTGTCGATCCCTCGTATCGCGATCGTGCATCCCCCTGGGGAGGGAGTCGGGATTTCGCGGGAATATCTTTTCCTCCTTGCATCCTACGATTTTCCAGCGTCGGACATAAATTATATTCGGCATTCAGCTTTTCGCGCGAAAATATCATTCCTCCCTCGAGTCCAATACGATAACTCAAGCCCGTTGAAACAACGTTATACGCGCTGCTCTTTCTCTGCCAACCGACCAGTCAAACGTTGGCTGCGTATGTATCATCCGGTTTGCCAGCATTCGCATTAGAAGCGAATCCTCGCGGTTCATCTATCGCGGCCACCCCCTCAACCATGGATCTAAATATCTGGCGAGAAAAAAGCGACGTTTCCTCCGACTATGCTTGCACGATCTGAATTTACACGGGTAATATTTCGTCCTCTGTTAGGCAACTCGGAGACTCGATTTTATTTCCCTGGCTGCAGGATTATGTTTGTATTATCGTTAACAGGCGAGCATATTTTAAGGGTAAGTGATAATTTTGATTGGTATTTATGTACGAACGCGATCGCGTTCTATCTTTAATGCACTCGCAATCGAATATGCTGGATTAGCGTTAAATTTTATTCTCGTTAAGTGGCAAGTAGATTACGTTATAAATTTGGAATTTGTTGCCGAGGATATAAATATGCAACCGAGTTATTACGGAATCGATTAAGAGTTACTAATTCGTACAGGAATTAATATCGGAACTACCGAAGCAATCGAAACAACTGGTTTCCGATTTTCTTATATTTATCGCCATTGGAAACCTGTGGCAGCTTCTGATCAAATTAACGCCGACATTTATTAAAATAGATAAGAGAATAGAAAGGAAGAAGGAAATTTCAACCGCGCTCGAATACGATGTTTTTATAAAATATTTACAATTTATCGGATATCTCGATAACTTCCCTTGTTAGGTCGGCAGCTTGACGGAGAAATGAAATACAATTTTTGAGTTTCTTCTCATCAACCCCTAGCCCCTGTAACATTGTTCTCTAACGAGTACGGGATATTTATGAAAGGTCCGGACCGTGGAAACAATGGCTTGCTCCTTTCGCGATATTCTTACCGAAGTTGGAAACTAAAATTGCTATACAAAGTATCGATCACGCGTCTACAGCCGCCGATTCCATGTTTCTCCAATGAAAACGGCGCGTGACGCTTTAATTACTTTCCTTTCCAGACCGGACAGTCGGCCGTCTGAAAACTGATAGAACGTCCCTCATCTTTCCCCCGGTGACACACGAGCTCGAAACTAGCTCTTTTGTTGCCCCATTGTCCGGCTTGGAAGTGGCACGATGGGTACGATTCGCCGATCCAATTATCTAGCGACAATGTCTCGCGCCGCATCCTGTAGGCGGAACACGGACTGACAATCACGTTTCTATCTGGTAACGGCGACGTGGACGTTGCCTTCGCGCTGCCTCATCGGATCCGATCGAATTGTACGGGCTTTCAATTTCGTGCCTTAGTTCGATGAACGAACCAGTAGCTCGCCGGGAACGAAACCTCCTAGACAATTCGCGTTTTACCGAAATTCCTTTCGCCTCGTCTTACTTTAATTAGATATCCACTCTGACAGGCTTGTATCGGTGACACGGAGGCACTAGGAACGAGAGTTTTGGATAAATCAGTAGAACGATTATTATAGAGAGCTTCGAGGAATTCAACAGGAACTATTCACTGATCAGAGTGTCTCTTTTCGATACGTATCGTACGTTTTGTCACGCGTTTCGAATGAGAGATGTCTGGAAAATTAGAAAGAGGTTAGGATCATCTACGGACGAATCAGAGGTGACTGACATCTTATGTTAATAAGTGGAAATTGGGAGTAAAAGATCGCTGAAATGGGGATTAAAAAATCCAGGGGTAAAGGTGTTCCAATTTTAAATTGTCAGATTTGCGCTGTCGAGCGTGTACGGAAATAGATTAGGTGACACCAAGACGTGGAATCTTGGCGAAAATCATCAGTCGTGGACCATCGACAGCGTGGCTTGGCTCTCACGTACGGACAATCCCATTAACATGAAGCAGCCTGGGTAAGGTCATTCACCAGCCAGCGGCAAGAACGCTCCCCGATCAAAGTAACACCGCCAATATCCTGCGTTCCTTTCGATAGTCCGTGAAACGCATCCAGGATCGATGGCGGCGTGACGTGGATCCGATCTAATTATCCCGGCGATAGCGTCTCAGCGTCGCGGCGGTCAAGTGACAATCGCGCTTCTATATCTGGCGAACGATATCGTCCGGTGGTTCTGGCCGCTGCTTCGTCGGATCCGTCAGGGAGCCAATCACGGCGGTGCCGTTCCCGTGCCGGAAACCGGAAGCGAAGGAATCTCGTCTGACGGTGTACGTGGCGTACGTACGCGTACGTACGCGGCCGTTTCGCCATGCTTCTGAACGTTCCCGTGAACGTGTGTTGGCCCACGGGGGGAGGATATTGAGAGCGACTCGCATCGCGCTGGACATAATTTCCGCCCGACGAGATCGGAATTGCTAATGACGTCACTACCGCCTCCGCATCATTCAGCCGAGTACGAAACGCTGCCAGGTTGCGGCCGATCCCTGTGCCTTGGACAACCGCCCTCCGCGTCGTCCTTCGGTGTCACGGATTCTGGTTAAATGCCGCCAGGCCAAGGGTGACGCAGGGCTTTTCAGAAGCTGGGAAATCGCTGATCGATACCACGGGACACGGCCTGACGGGTAATTCGCGCAGAGGACGGTTCCACGAGACAGAGTTCTTTACGAGGAGATTATTCCTCCAGCCGTTCCTTCTATTTTTCCCCGGGCAAGGGGCGTCGGTATCGCGCGGTTTGTTTAAGCTTCTCTTATTATCGCCATAAAATACCTGTTCAACAAATCAGCCTCTAAAGCGTCAGCCGGCGCTGGTAATCTACGTCCCTCCTCCCCTCGCGGTTACGTCTAAATCACAGCCGAACAAATATCCTTATTTTATTTTACTACATAAATCGAGCGCCGTCGAACTAGCCGCGAGAACGCGACGAGTTAACAGATTAATGTCCCGAAAGTAGTCTATCCCTGTGTCCGGTGAACAATGCTACGCGATAGCCGCGAGTCGGCCGAAATGAAATTCAATTGTTAAGCACGCAACGAGACGAAGTAGATTTACGATCTCGCCTCGATCTTACAAATTCGCTGCGAAGCGTCCTCCGCTCGCGACGCTATACCCCGCGATAAATATATCCCGGCGCGATCATTGTCAGCCGACTGAACCAGAAAGAAAAGACCACCGCCCCCTGCCTTCTCCATCTCCCGCGAAACGATTTCGTTCCATAAAAACTTCCCGTCCACCCCCGGCCGCCGCCGTCCGTGCTCGTGAAAAACGTCCGTCTACGAGCCGATATTCATCCACGCTCGGCGTTTCTTCGCGAATTTCAATCGGCCGCTGTCGTTCTCGCCTGGGCTGTCTTTCTCATTAGCGTCACACACACGCCGATGAGGTTTTTCATTAGTCCCGCCGATGCATTCCTGTTAGACAGCTCCCGCGCGGTGCCGCCTCCGCGCGAAACCGTGGCCGAGCTGGTCGCAAGGGGTGCCGAGGGGAGGGTAAAAAGAGCCGTGGCGGCCGGAAGGGGTCGGGAGACATTTTTAATTACAAGCCGGAGGTAGCGGCCTCCCTCGCGCCAACTACTCGCCATCAGCTGCCAAATATTTCCGGCGTGTCATTGGACGCCACCCCGACCGCCTGCCCCCTTCGTCCACTCTGCCACCCCCTTTTCCACCGACCCGCTCTCTTTCTCTCTCTCTCTATGCTTCTCCACGGTGACGAATTCGCCGAATTAGTTTGAATTTCTGCAATTCCGTGCCATCTCGAGGAGGGTTCTCTTTTTTCCGGGGTCGAAAAGCGCCGGTGAACGACGGGGTTGAACGTCGCGGCGGTGGGTTTAATTGCGGCCGGGCACGAGTTCGATCGCGCGTGATATAGCGGGCATAAATTTGCCAAAGGGTCTCCTCGCGAAAGGTTGCGAGTTTTATCGGGAGACGCTTAATGATGAATTAGTAAACCCTTCGTGGAACGTTAAAAGCGAACGGCCGCCGTGTGGGCTCCTAAAAAGCGGAGTGCATCGGCGCCGAAACGTGGACGCAATTTTATCGTCGTTTTGCATATTACATACCGACGCGCTTCCATTTGATCGCCCATAAACCCCACACCCGCGTTTTTATTCTCCCCCTGACGTTTCGAGTATCTACGCCGGGGTGTAATTCCCGCGATAATATTTCCGGAAACGAAACAACGGGACGTCAGCTCGAAACGCGACGAGGAGTGACCAAAGCAAAAGGAAGGGAATCGCGAAAATAGAGGACGATAATCGAAATATGCGGGCGAGAAAAAAATAGGAGAAAACGTGCACGCGTAGCCTAACTTTCATATTCGTACGATCTATACGGAGGGTGGTTTGGGGGGACAGCGGCGAGGGGTAAGAGACGAGTACTCCCTTCCGCGTGTGCAGTCTGTGGCGAGCGTTTCTCGCGCTGGTAGGGACGATTTAATAACGACGCGGTAAATTAAAATGATAGACGTCATCCCTCGACTGGCGGCCACTGAGAGCCCATCAATTAATGGAAGCCTCTACTTCATTTGCCTATAAATAAATAATCGTCGAGTGCCTCCGCTCGTACAAGAGGTGTCACTCCGCGTGGGACGGAGAACGTGGGGGTGGAACGATGGAGGTGGAGGATGAGAAGCCAGCGGGAAGATGGCTTTCAAATATTAACGTCGTCTCGTGGACGTCACATACGTTACCCTTCCACCGACGTCCCGCGTTCGAGCAGATGCGTACCGCTTCCATGTAGCGTTTTTCTCATCGGCCGCGATGGGAAAATCGAGAGGCTGGTCGTATTCGATGGGCGCATCGGCTCGAAAATACCATAGAACGTGGACGATAGATGCGGCTTCTTAAATCGTACCTCGACTCCTTAATGGGAAATTACGCGCGACGTGTTCTTCCGCGTTTTAACCCTCTGCGGACTTACGTGACATTGGAAACGATTATACGGTTTCTGATTTTTCAGCGGAAAATTCTCCGCGTTTTAATCCAATTCGACGAAAGTGCGTTAAAATACGAAAACGGAATGAAATTTTGCGCAGCGTTCGACGAAACTGCCGACTCGGATCGTAAAGGGTTAGCGCATCGACGGGTGAAAATTCAGCCCGTTTAATTCCGCATCGTAGCAGCGTTAAATCTTTCAAACTTTCTCGATACGATCCACCGTTCCTCCCACTCGTTTCAACGTTTCCTCGCCCGCGATTCTTCTACTCCCCCGGCCGTTTATTTGTTTCGTGACCCAAGAAAAATCGTTGCACCCCCTGGAACGGGGAAGGCGATGCGGACCCTGGGTTGTTTTAATTAGTTTTTAATTTGTTTCGTAATGGCGGGGCGTGCCTTCATAATTCGAGGTATTTTTACCGCGCGATCCACCCCTTTTCGCCGGCTAGTTCGCGCTCCGTATCTGTATTCGTCCCGAATAATATCCAGACCGTGAATAGTCGCTGGGTTTCAGGTCTCCCGGGACGAGTACATCACCGGAAACTTTCTGCAACGGGGGAGCCAGGCCGGTGCTAACCAGGTAGAATTAGTTTACAGTTAAAAAACGCATCCTTATCCGCTGCATTGCCACCGCTTTTTATCCCTACGGCTACTTATCTGCTCCTCGCGAGGCGAGAAAGGGTCGATTAAATATATTTACCTCGCTCGTCTAGCGGATAGGCGAGGTTTATCGCGACCTGACCGGATTATCGCCGCTGGTCACCCTTATTTGCAACCCTCTAAATTCGGAAAGCGATGCGTTACGAAATTTTACGCGGCGATGTAATCGCGAGCGGTGTAACTTACGCGAACGAAACGAAATTTCGCGAACGTAACGCGAACGGGAAATCGCGCTTTTATTCGTTGGAACAATGCACGGTAAAAAGTGGCCTGCGCCGGATGCGCTTTCGGTTTGCATTTTCCACCGATTCCCATTGATGAAGTTCTCCCAGCGCAATAATGTTAAATTGTATCGACGAGGTGGCTCGTTACTCGCGCCTGGTCCCTCGTGAAAAATAATTCGACGTTGCCTCGATAAGGCAATGAGCACCTGTCACTCCATATAATTAAACAAGCATCGCGCGAAACCTCCATTTCCGGCATCCGCGAATCCACGTGGACTGAACTTTCGAGCGGACGAGGCCGGAAATATCGACCGATCGAGCGAGAAATCTTCGCCGAACTTTCCAGGATACTGTACCGAGAGGAGTAGGAGGAAAACTCCGAGCGAGGCGCAACAATGACTTCGAAGCTGTCGAGATCTCAGCCTCGTAAAATCCCGACGACGAGGTCGAACTTTCCGACTGGCCAGGAGTTAACCTTCCGCGACGAGCGGCGCGAGTTTCGCGGCGATGGCGGCGAGGAAAAGCGGCAGACAGAGCGGCGGTCGTTCCGGAGCGACGAGGACGAAGAACGGCCAAGAGGAGAACGAAGGACGCACTCCGTCGGCGGGTAAGCTCAGGATTTATGGTAGCGTCGCGACGTCCGTCTTCACTCGCCGTGACGCCCTTCCACCACTCGAAAAGTCCAAGGTGAGAGCGCCACGGGAAACGACGCAGCCGACGTCTCTCTTCTTAGCTTCCTACGCGCCATCTCCTCGAATATCGCGAACAAAAGAATCCCGCATCCTGCGTAGGCCTTGCGCGAATTTTTTTAAACTATTAGATGACTTCGATTCCCCTCCGTAGATCAGTTAAGATCATTCGTAGGTTTATCCTGTCTGCCTACGAGCGTCTCGATCTACTAGATTATTCCACAACCGCGTTCCTTTCGCAGAAAATCTGTTTTTCGAAGAGGTTATGGGAAGAAATTTTCAAGTTTCGTTTGCAATTCGGTATTCTCGATCACCAAAAGTCATTAAATTAATTTTGCATCTAGGGGAACCTATTCCTTCGCTGTACTTTCCTCTGCAGAGTGTCTATAAGACTCACAGCCGCTATTCGATATTCGGAATTTTAACTCGTAAGGTACTAATAATCAAAATAGGCAGCATATTGTCTTGCTCTCCAACACTCGCAGATAGATACCTATAAAGATAATCAAAATTATAGCAAGCACGAGACATTGCTTAAACTTAAAACTGTCAAAATCTTGACTCACCCTTTGCATGAACATCGGCGTGACAAGCGGCCATTGTGGTGGATCGAAAAGGTAGAAACAAATATCGCGGTGGCACCTACGCGTGTTTTCATCGATTATAAAAAATCATTGAATTAATTTTGCATATAGAGGAACCTATTCCTTCGCTGTACTTCCCTCTGCAAGGTGTTAATAAAACTCACAGCCGCCATTCGACATTCGGAATTTTAACTAGCAACTCCCAAAAGCCGAAATAGACGACGTATGGTCTCCATCTGCAATACTCGCAAGTACGTACCTATGAACGTGAGACGTTACTTAAACTTAAAGTTGCCAAAATCTTGACTCAGCGTTTGCATAAAGATCGGCGTGGCGAGCGGCCATTGTGGTGGATCGAAAAGGTAGAAAGAAATATCGCGATTGCACCCACGCGTGCTTTCATCGATCGGCTGGAAGGATCGGAGAAAATCATGCGGATAAAGAGCGGGAACGTCCTCCGCCTGCCTGAGCCGCGCGGGCTTATCATCGGGGGTTAATGGTACGAGCGGCTCGCGTATTTCACGAGCACCTTTCGTGGCGCGCCAGCGAGGCTCCGCCGTGGAGGTTATCCCGGTGTATATATGCGCCACGAGTATCTGGACTTATGATGGAAACAATTTAGAGGCTTTGGCTGCGAGGCGGACATGTGCGGCGGCCAGGTCTGTGCACGGAGCCGCGAACGGCTCGGGGATGTGCTCAGGGTGCGAGCAACCGGTCACAGGGACGAATACGATGCCGTGTGTGCCACGTTGGAGGGAGTTAAGCCGCAATAAGTCGAGGGATGAGCGCGAGATGTGGCCGAATCGTAGCTCGCATACTGATACCGTTTCCCGTGGATGCTGGCGAGAGAGAAACGGATATCCAGCAGTCCCTTCCGCCCGCACCCTCTGCCCCCCGTTCGCTCTTCCTCGTCTCGCCAAAGCTTCGCGGTCAGAATTTTCAAGTAATTTCAGCAAAGGCCATCCCGGGTGTCAACGGTCCGCTCGTACAGGTCGCTGCTCAAGGGGCATCCTCTCTCGGTCGAGGAGAACGATAGCGGCGAAAGCAACATTCACTCACGAGTTCCTTCGCGAGCAAGAGCTACGGCACGACGTCCTTAAATCGTCGGAGTAATTGCGGGTAATTCGAAGTTTCGAGCAATTTCGTGATCGACTACGTTGCGCGTCGACCAACCGGTTCCCTCTGCGTGCCTCTTTTTGCTCCACGAGCAGGGAAACCGCGGATGGATCTTTTTTCGAGACCCGTCTGGACGATGTTTTATATAATATCAGCTTAACGAATTACATATCTCCTCTTAAACCTGCGTATGAAATCGCTCGTGTATTTTTCACCTCTGAAAGGTACTTTATATCGTTAAGTCTCTTGCCGCCTTTAACGCCTCGTCTAACTATAAACGTCCAAGCGCGCGGAAATTTCTTGCAGATTTACAGATTTATAGAGAAAGTTCTAGGGTATCCTCCTTCTGTTTCTCCTTTATCGAGAACGAATTTTTCGAAGGTTCAGAGCGACGGAGCCTTGAAGAGGCCCGCGGTGCCAAAGGCGGCCGCTCATTCCGATATACGCTTGCCAATAACCCCGGAGACCGTGTACATTTTTATCCTCTCGGTGCCAGCAGACCACCTACCGGCACTTTAATACCTTTGCATCGAAACCGGCAGACCGGATAAACGTCCCGATGCGAGACCGAGAGTTATGGATCCGGTAGCAGCGCCGCGTGGATCTCTCGCGGTGCCTCGTCGATCCCTCAAACGATCGAGAACGATCCGGTAACGACAGCGGGAGGAAGCGGCCAAGCTGCCGCTAACGAGTGCTTGAAACGAAATTGCTCCATCGCTGGGTGGAACGGTTGTTTTATAAATTTCATCGGCTATACTTAATCGACCGGCGCCATCGCGCTGCTAGTTTATGCTTTCGCCGATAGAGCGTCACGCGCCGCGATGGCGTACGTGTTTCGGTGAGAAAAGTTATTAGGTGGACGTGTTTTGTTAATCGCATCGCGTCGAACACGTCTTTATAAGTACAGTATGTTTATAGGTCTGCGAAGCGCAATTGCTGGTTCCTTTTAGCGCGAGCCTTGTTAGCCACAGCTCGCGCTCTTTTTGCCAGCGCGCTTTACGGAATGCGCAACGGTGAAAGTACAGGCAGACGAGAGTTTATTAACTTATTATTCCCACTGGTCTTTATATATCGGTGTTAAGAATCGTTTACACGGAGGAAAAATTTCTTGCGCGATTTTACGTTGTTAGGATATACCGTAATCCCGTGGCGCTGGCTGCCATTTTATGACGCCTCGGTAAAGCGTTTACGTAAGAGTTTATATAAGGTGATCAAGAAAGTTCTGTCACTTTTCATCACAGAAGGAGGAAATAGTCTGTTGGTTTTATTTGTGAAGATAGTTACTCTCGGTACGCGGGTACGTTTTCATAAACGACAAAGCGCTCCCGTTACTTGTAGGATTATTGAAAATTGCGTTCAACGTCAACTATTCGCGTGTGGCTATAAATATCGGCTCTCAAATTCGGAAACTCTGTCCAATTACAAATTACATAGTCCTACCGAGGGATTACATAAATGCTAGACCTATTAGCTCGTATAAGATAAAAACACACGATAGCAAGATAGACACACGATCCACTTACTAATTCGAAGCTAAACACAGTCTCCTCGAAGAACCGTCCGTCGCTAATCGTCGTCGAGCAAGAACGACCTGGTGACGATATACCTTATTATACAAAAGTTCACAAACATAACGATGTCCTCTCACTTTGATTCATCCACCGAAGGGTCTCCAAATCTGTTAGGAAAAAGGATCGTATCGGGATTTAAAAAAATTCTAGTTTATTCGCGTTTTACGTATTCAGAACGATTATGCAAATTAGTCAAACG
Source organism: Eufriesea mexicana (assembly GCF_001483705.2). Classification (NCBI taxonomy): domain Eukaryota; kingdom Metazoa; phylum Arthropoda; class Insecta; order Hymenoptera; family Apidae; genus Eufriesea; species Eufriesea mexicana. The sequence continues at coordinate 648,349 of NW_016910719.1, read as the reverse complement.
AGCCTTTGCCGTGCAACCGCGCAATTCCATTACCAAATCGAGTGGGGGTACGCCATTCTCGAGGGCCAGGAGATTAAGAACCCCGAAGATCATCCACTAGACGCTTCGCACCCCCTGTCAGTCGCGTCGAGAGCGAACCTCGTAGTCGTCCCGCGATCCCAACGGATCGTGACGGTGCGGAGACTCGGGATCGCGGAAACTTTGCCATTTTCCGCGTGGCACAGCAGGTGGGGCCGGTGCAAAACGGCACTCGAGCATTCCCCCAGCCAGCCGGCAGCGTCAAAGTGTCGCAATGCGGTACAGAAGATCTCATACGTGTTTTATGGGCGTCGTTGTGTAAACCCCGTATCGGTATGAACTAGTGGGCCAGGGGTTGCGGAGGGGTCTCGGGGCGCTGGTCGATGGGATGAAACCGCGTCTACGACGATGGAGTCCGTGTTCCCGTGGAGCTGCACGGGACGAGCTGAAACGAGAAATACAGCGGCTCACGGGGTGGATACGGAGAGGGTGGGTGGCGGGCGTGGAACGGGATGATAGCGAGGTCTGATTACGTATTTACTAGGAACGGAGGCAGAAACGGAAGGGAAAATTCGCTCGGTTCCGCGGTTCCACGGACGGCTGTGCGACTATTTGAATTATGCATGGACACGGCTTGCCTACAACGTGTATTGTTTGCGCTACCCGATCCTCCGATTCTTGAGGCTTCACCGCGCGCACGTATGACGCCGGGCGAAACACAGCGTGGTCCCACGGTCGTCGTTCAAGCTCGAATTTAAATTCGGGCCCGTTCGCGCGTCTTCTCGCGGTCACGCTCGTCTCTCCACTCTACGCATGTCGGGGATATTTGATATCTAGCGTGAAAAGGTCGCGTATCCGTTAAGCGGGGGACGAGGTAGAATCTCCGAGAGATTTCTCCCGGTATATACACACGCCTATCTCGCATATGCGTATACGCACGCGTACGAATGGCAGAGCGAAATCTTGGTATCCGAAGGAAAAAGAGAAAGTAGAAGAAAGAGGAATATCGCGAGAATCGGCACGCCAGTGCTACGCGAAAGCTGCAGAATTCCGCGTCATCCTTCGGGGGTGGCTTCCACCCTTCGCGGCCGATCCTCGACATTATCCCGCGCCTTTTCTCGCAACAGTTTCGCGCGGTTGATCGTCGCGGACGAGCGTGCCTTTCTTTTTGTCATGTCCCGGTGAAAAACGTCGTCGCAGCTGCGGAATGCTAATGTACAGCGCCATGGTTCTGTCTTGCACTTTAAACTGTCGCCCCGCGAAACTCTTCCCTCCGGAAGAGGAATACGCGACCGGAGGGTGGCGGAATGAAAGCTGGGAACGCGAGAGGGAGGGAGAGGGAGGAATCAAGCCAAGGAGGAAAGCTTTCTCCGACGATTCCAGCAAGCGGTGCACCGTGAAATTCGAAGCAGTAAATTCCGATAGCACGGTGCAAGCTCCGGCTGCTGGCTGCCACTGCTACGCTGTTCCATTTCGGATTCGATATCGGCTATCGACGAGCATTGTTTCACGTTGCAACCGCGCCACGTTCCTCGGGATAAGTTAACGGCGACACGGGGAAGAGTGGAACGGGCCGAGGGTCGAAAATAGCTCTGCCGTGTTCGGGAATGTACCTCTACTCGCTGATCTCCGACGCATAGGCGAGCACTTCCAGTAGAGCGTTTGACAGAACAAATATAGCAAACTCCGATTCGTAACGTTCAAATTCGAGCGAGGACAGCAATCTTTGGACACGCTTTGAACTCTGCGACAATTTATAACAGTGTAGAATACCTCATCGAAGCTCAGACACACGAGAGACACTCTTGGAGCATAATGCAGGCGTCAGATGATCGAATTTGAACCATTCCGTGTTTAATCGTTACCTAAACGCGTTGAAAAACGCGTTAAAACGTCAACCCGTCTCCATTTTACCAAACACTTTAAGACTTTGTCAAATTTCATCCAACATCGAACCCCATCGGGAACCATCTCCACCATCACGGAGGAGCCGTAAGTCGAAGACGCGTTCGAGCTTGGAAGATGGAATTAAACGCGATACGCGTTCGTCGAACGCGCGTCCTTCAATTTTCCTAATGGACATTAAAGCGCAGCGAGGCCACTTAGCGTGACATTTTCATCGGGAGATTTCGTGGGATAAACACGCGGGCCAGGCCACGGGAGCCGGAGTAATGCTTGCGGTTCACGAGGCAGTCGCGCGGAGCTTCGTCCTCCGGTAATCCGGCGTGACACATCGCCGATGCATCGAGCTGAACACCGCCGCCGGAGAGGGAGATGCATTTGCAGCCGATTGTCACGGCTCTGTGTTTCTGGCGAGGCACCAGACGGAGACAGAGCCGACCGAGACAGCGGCTGCACGGGTCTGAAGAGGTGAAACAGAGACGAGCAGAGAGCGAGCCAGGGGAAGAGAATCCGTTGTCGCGGCGCGGTTGCCTTAAGTCGGTTGGTTGTTAAGCCGCGAGACGAATTCCCCTGGACGGGAACGTTTCTTGCTAATGCCAACGCCGTCCCTAATCTGCCTTTCGCCTTTCCTTCATCCATTCCGGCTGCACGGCTCGTTCGGCCTCCTTAGCCGGCGAAAAGCTCTTTGCGTGCATTAGCGTGCGGCTGCCATTTGCCTCGCCGATGTTCGAACGCGTCCACGGATTTCTCATTTTAATTTTGCCTCGCTTTTCGGCCCGCTGCACGCTGGCTACCTCAAAAACGCGCTTTCCGGATCGTGTAATTTGGTACAATTTAGTAAATGCCAAGAGACACGCTTTTATACCGTGTGTATCATTACGGAGCTTCGGTTCGAGTTAATTAAATGCTCCTGCGAGGACGATAGGATTTCGAGCGGAGCGAGTTAATGATCTAGGCTGTCAGAAGCGCGAAAGAAGAAAGTTTCGACGCGAACGAAGGGTGAACACAGAGGGATACTTAAGCCATCGAGCGCTGACGTCGTATACGTATGTGACATCCGAAATAAATTCTCCATATTCCAATAGTTCTATTTACTGAACGATAAAACTGTAATGCTTTACGAAATTGGTACCACCGTGAAACGAACTTTCGATGACGAATGGTAACACTCGAGGGGTTAAAATGTCGGACTCTGTTTTATCGTGTCTTCGGATCAGTCGATATATCGCATCCTATGTTGAATTATTACATAAATCAGCGTGTATTTCAGGAGCCGAGAAAGAGCGTTTGGCGAAGCGCTTGGTATTTAGCCATTTCGTTTCAATATTTCACGATTCGAAGCTGCCCGTAAGCCAACCTTCACTGGCGTCGCCGTGAAATGCAAACGGAAGGTGGGATGCTGAATAATTTACTTTATCACAGATTCAACTAGCGTCATTATTAAGTTACGCGATTCGATGTTGCTGTAGCTCCAGTAACGTAGCTACGTGTTTCCTATTTCAGAGCCACGTAGCACAGCGTCGGAGGATTCTACGCGGAGTTCACGACGCCTGCCGCGGCCATATTGTAAAACATTCGGTCGACAACGGTCGTGAAATTCTACGCCGATGACAGTCGGGTCATGAAATTTAACGCCGACGGCATCCTACTCGCGTAACCGAGGAAAACCTATAACTTACGGCGCACGATTCCTCTTCCATCGGAATTATCACCCCCTTTGTCGGGACTGTAAAAATTCGCGAACACACGCGGCTCCGAATCACGAGGAACGACGAGGAAGGCAAGAATGCCCGGTTCTCGTGGGACCTTATGAAAATTTAGCCGGCAACAGAGTCCTAAATCTCATTAAAACGCTGCGCTCGCCTGGAGGGGTGATCGAAGGGGGTGCGGAATCAAGACGAAGAGGAATGGAGAACCGGCGGCGGCGTAAACGGGGAAAGAGGGAGCAAGAGGGATTCATCGGGCGGCTGACGACGTTCCGAGGGAGTAGTGACTGCAGGGATGCCACCCTAATTACCCCTGGCTCGATAAAAAAAACGAATTAAAGAAAAGAATGAGGTGGGGCCGAGGGTGGGCTGCTCGTGACAGCTAGCTAATCGGGGTGTTTAAGAGTCTACATTGATCGCCGGGGCCTCGTTAAAACCGGGCAGAGGAAAAGGCTCTCGCCGCCTTATTTTTGCCAGGCGTGATAATGGGGGTTGAACGGGGCGAGCTGGCGGGCAGAGGAGGGCGAGGCGGGAAAAGGCGGAGCGGGGTCGAACGAAAGAATGCTGAATCGTATGGCCACGCTTGTGATTTACGGGCGTAGGCTCGCGCCACTTTGCATACCGATCGACGAAATCGCGCCCGGCCATTACCGGATGGCCAATCAGGAGGCCGCGATGATTCATGCATTACGTGCAAAAAATCGCAGGATAATTTGCCCGATAATTAAACGCGCCACCGATCGGCCTCTTTCTCGTTCGCGACTACCGATCTCGGAGAATACCAATCATGCGACGGGGATCGGGTAGTTTCGTCTTTCCGATCTTGGAACTCGTTGCTTCTGGTAATTAAGCTCCATTTTTTTATTTTTCTCGTCTCCGTGACTGTTTTATTTCACGCTGGAATAATTGTACGCCTTTTATTATAACCCGTGACAGAAATACTCGTGGAAATGGGAAGAAATTGTTAAAAATTGCAGCGATTATCGATTCTAATCGCGAGTTAACGTGTGGGCTGCCGTACGCAGAAATTAAACATAACGTGTCATTTTTCCAAAGTTCCATGACGGGGGAACTGTCTTACTCGTCTAAGGCAAGGGCTCGTGCCGCGCTCATGCATATTTCCCGGCTGTTTCGAGAGTCGAGACGAAGCCAAGGCGGGATCGTCGATTTCGTCGTTAATAATGAAAAGAAACGAGATAACCGCGCGTCCAACGTGCAGGGGATGCCGGCGGGGGAGCGTAATTAAATAAAGTCACCTTCTTCCGTTCTCCATTATCTCTTATCTGCGCGTCGCGATGCCGCCGCCACCGCCGCCGTCGTCGTCGTCGTCGTCGTCGTCGTCATGACGGTCGACCGAGGCGCGAGTCCAATATTTTATTTATTTAGATGCCGAGATGAGAAAAAGTAATCAAGGGTGCGCTAATGGAAGGCCCGGCTCTCCCTCGTTTCCACCGTTGAACACTTTTTGTTTCTCTTTCCTTTGCCCCCGTTGGCCCCATCATCCGCCATAATTACGCGGCGACTGAACTCTCGCGCGCTCGTCGGCTCTCTACGGATGAATAACGCGTATGAAACTCGCCCATCTCGATGGTAATGACGCGGTGCCATCCAGCACTTGTTCGATCCGGTGTTTCTTGAGCCAAGGGCCGGACGTTGTGATTAGCGGGTAATTGCTGACGGGGAAAATTAGCGACGATGTTTTGTCGAAGATGATGTTGTACCGTGTGTAGCGAAACACGGAATGGCAGAAGTAGATCGAATCTCACGCGTCAGGCAGCTATTTTCTCTGTTACCTCGCGATCGTTTAATTATCGGTAACAAATAATTTGTTGCGCAGTTTCTTCCACGATGATATACCTTCGATTAACCGTATCTTCGACTCGCTATCTCGTGGAAGGTTTAATAGTCGACAGTGACGACTCTCCGATTTATCAGCCGGATATCCAGCTGGATTTCGATGGGACGAAATTTGTTTCGTTTAAATGGAAAGGTCGAATGGCGACTATAATTCAGGTAAAGAACGCGAGACAACGTGGGTCCGAGTAGAAATTAACCCGGGATTTTCCTCCTCTTTACTAACCCCTGGTCCCCTTTTTCGCGTTCCGTTTCCTCGTTCCCGGTTTCCCGCGGTCGGTACAGGACCATCAGATTGCGCCTCAAGGAAATTGAAACATCCACCGCCTCGAGGCGAATCGGGACCATGATTTAGGGAACGGTTTTGAATTATGCGCTCTCCTATATTAAAGTATTTCGAATGCAAAGCTATTTCGCTCGATTTCGCCCTCCTTACGCCGCTGTTTCCGGTATATTCTCTTCTTTTTTCCCCCTTCCTTCCCGCTTCCAAACCCGATTCATCGATACTCGCCGAAAAACGTTCCACGTCGTAAGTTATTAGAGCGGTATTAAAGCGCTTCAGTTTCGATCGAATTGGGATCGGGGCCGGTGTTGAATCTTTTAGAGGGTAGCTTACGATATTAATGTATCGAATAGGTTGGTCGATATAAATCTATCAATGATTCACAACGCGTCAATTTCCAACGACCGTGCCGCTCTAGCGTAAGAGGATAAATGAAAATTGATCGAATTTTGGATTGCGAGTTTCGCAGCGAGAGAAAGTCAGGAGACTATTACTTCCTGACTGCCACCGATCTTCCCATCTCTTCCTCGTTTATCTAAATTATGCCACGGGATAATTAATCGAAGCAATATCATACCTATCCAGCAATTCGATTGTTCGAATTACGAGAAATCGCTCCGATAGACTTTTACTTCTACGAAGCGTCGATACCCAGCGTAACGTTACGTTGAAGAGCAACGTTATACGTTGTCACTTTGGTCCCAAAGCGTCTCTGACGTTTAGAGCCAATATAAAACAGTTGAGAGCTGTAGTGGATCAAGCGTTTGCTCTTTCCTGACTCTAGGCGGTCAGTTCCGCGTCATTCTTCGCTATATAGGCCTTTGAGGACGAGTTGCCGCAGATATGCGTTCGGTGGAAACAACTGATAGGGCCGAGGGACTTATAACGTCCCAGAAACACATATATGCGTCCGCTGTTGGGATTCTAGCTTCCAAGCTAAGTGGCGAACTGTTCCATGTCCTTATTAACAGCGTCGCTATGAACGAAAATCGCGTTCAAGTAGAAACGAGCGCTGGTAGTTTTGAATGACTATCGATGTAATGATATGTATTAAACCTTTTCTCAGACATTGGACTAAAAGCGTATCCGTGTAAATCGTGTTACATCCTTCATTTTCTTTATTCTTGATTAAAATTTACCGTCTCGCTGAATACGCGAAGCACAGTGTTCGTTTGAATCTACGACACGTTGTAATCCCGAAGCTTCGTGGGAGCCATAATCAACAGCCTCGATTATCGAGACGCGCGAACATCCTTTCACCCGGGTTCATTCAGGTTCGCCTAGGTTCACGAGTTAACCGTTTAAGCAACGGACTCGCAGTTTCCACCTTCGACGAGGCAGTAGCGACACAGGCTGTCCTAATACAGCCATAATCAAGACCTCCGAGCGAACAGCCTCGACAATCAGCACCCGGAACAGCCTTTCCCCGTGGAAAGGCAGAAGGCTGATCGAGGAAAATCGATGAAGCTCGATAACGAAAACAGGTGCGAGTACATCGAAGCTCGTTTGTCCGCTCGTCGCTCGTGCGGTATTCCGAGGAACGCGAGCAGTCGGTAGCCGAAATCGAATTTGTCTCTCGCGACGATCCATTATCGAGCATCCCCTGAACCTTTTTCTCGAGTCCTCTTACCTCGGGATGACGGCGGCGTAGGAAAACCGGTGCTCGCGCACGTCTACACAGGTAGCGAAGGCTGGCGACCAGGCGGGACGGGCCATGCATTATGTATAATACATCACGTTATTGGTTCTCTCAGTGATTCCACCCTTGCCAGCCTTATCGTGTACCGCGCCACGGCCCGGCCTAGTAAAACATAAGCATCGGGAAACGATAAATAAGGGAAACGTGGGCCGCATGCCGCGCCAGGCTTTCCCGCAGAAAGCGTACACGCGCGGGGAGAAAATGCGCCTGGCTCGCGCCCCTCTTTCTCCTCTTTTTCACTCGGGTCTCGCGGTTAGAGAGGGTAACTTCGGTCGTCGAGGCTGGGCTCTTCACTGGGCCTCTCCAGGCGGCTGCTCCACGGAGGAAGGATCGAAAAGCAGAAGCCGCTCGGGGTCGAGGGTCGACCTATCACGTATGCGCGTATCCATGCCACCCCCGTGCCGGTTACGTGCTCTTTTCGATATTGCGCCAAGTTGTTCAGGTTATTTGTTCGGACTTATCATGGGAATTCCGCGAAAGCGATGGCGGCGTGATCCTGGAACGCAGAGGGATGATTCGTTATCGTTCGACGTCGCGTGAATTATCGCCGCGTTTTGCTATCGGTCGTTTCGTATTATCAGTTAGCGTTGCGTTAATGAGACAGTGCGGAATCGTTGCGAATTTATTGGCTCGTATAGCGGGCTGTTTTAAATAATTGCGACTGTCAGATTAATAGTCGTTACGGTTAAAACCCGATCCTCATTGTCAATACCGGTTCTAACGAATGGCGAAATTAATTACACCGATGTGTGCGAGTAACTCGTGTCCTTTGTAATTAATGACCTAATGCACGGATGAAAAGAAGAAAAAAAAAAACCTGTGACAAATTTCAACGAGAGAAAGATGAATTTTTATCTTTTATCTCTGAGATGTACATCTTTTTCCCAATGATCGGCATTCGCGAGTCTTTCTACGAATCCTGCAGCGTTGAGCGACGAGTAACACGCTAACCCACATAAAAGATGCCAGGGGATATTTTTCCAACGCGGATCCGACGAGTCGCGTTTCCCTCGAGTCCCGCGCCAGCCAATCGATCATCTCGTCAATGTCGTGACACGGTTGCTCGACACTCGATACTCGTCGTTCATCGGCAGCCGCGATGATGGAACAGGGCCGAAAGGGGGCTGGGTACACCGGCATTCGTCACGTTATCAAGTCGGTCGCACACGCCGCGTGTTGATACACAATTATGCGTGGCAACGCGCGACGACACCGGGGTGGAACCGCCGTTTACACGGTAGACTTTGCCCGGAGACGTTCTTTCGTGGAAACAGGGGGCTATCCGGCGTTTATCATACGGCACCGAGTTGCCAGCGCTCCGGTGATCCATGACTCCTCGGAGAACGCGACAGAGCGGGGGCTGGGAGCCAGGGAAATAGGTTTGGGAACTTGTTTGCACCGTCCCAGAGCGGGTCCGGCTTCCTGTTAGGAATACGGAATCGCGTGAAACAGCGAAACTGTGTGAGTGGCTCAGTTCACTTCTCGTACTCCGATGTACCTGCTTCTCTCTTACTTTTTCCTCGGCAGTCTCGTTCCTTCACCGTTTCGCTTCGGTCGTATTAAATAAGCGAGCTTGCTCGATGCTTTATCGATGCTGAACCGAGTACGGGGTTTGAGGGTTGTTATCACGCGTCGCGGTTGAAGTTACTTCCTTCTTGGAAACGCGTAGGGTGCTCTAAACATTTTACAGTTTTACGGTTTAGCGCTGACAAGTCGAGCATGTCGGGGATGCGCGCAGATTGCTTATTTCGAGAAATGTTAATTTTCCAATCAGTGGAATCCTAAGTGTCGTAACCACCCTTTCATGCGCCCTGGGCGCGCCTTCTTTTGGTAAGGGCGGGACGATACCAGAGCAAGGGTGAGGTCACGGGGTTTGCCCAAAAGTTACCGTTCTTCCTCCATGTCTGAAGCGTTGGTAATTGTTACCATCAGAGCAGCATTCGGGATGACCCTTCGAAATTACCGAGTTTTATAGTGCGTCCTTTGGTTATTGAGCGTGGACGAAATTAAGATTTAAAGGAACATCTGTTTCATAGGTTCCAACTGAAAAATAGTCTTTGCCATCGTGTTATAAATCTCAGAAATACCGACTTCGCGTCTCATTTAGGTACGCCAAGGCGGGATATTCCATATGCACCGCGTAACAAGGGTAGGAGATTCTATGCCGTTGTACTGGGACGAATACCGGATATCGGAGTACCGCGAATTTTGCGAGTGATTGCTAATAAAATCGAAGTCTGATCCGATGCTTTAATTAAAGGTCTGGTACGTGGAGAAGGCTGCAGTACCGTCACTAAATTTCAGCAACGCGTTCCATTTAAGAATTCCACGACAATCTTGCCGTATCCCCGGCCTCGCTCGCCATATCTCCCCGGCACGCAACAATATTCTTACCGATGCACGGAACGTCTCCGGGGCACTTTACATTCTCGTGATTTCCTGTCGTTCGGCCGACCATTCCCCGCTTTCTGCATTCATCGACGGATCTCCCGTATCCAGGGGGCCGGTCTCTCGTCGGCTGACGAATTTATTGCATCCGAAACGGAGCGAAGATTTCGCGGGACCGTGTGAAAGCGAGCGACGCGCGCGAAAGAAGCTCCCGGGCCCGGGACGCGGAATCTCATTTAGAATTCATGCAGTACGTACGACCGGGACTCCGGGAACAGAGTAGATCGTCCTATCGGGCGGCGAGGGGGTGGCGGCTCGTGGTGTCGGGGAAAGATCCCGGGCGACGGGAGAATAAGAGGACGAGGGAGGATGGGGCGGAGGGAAAAGGAAAGGGGTGGAGAGGGTGGCAGCGCGGTGACACTCTCATTTCGGGCAAAATTTACAAGCCGTTCCCTCGCGTGCCTCGCATAGTCAGACCTAGTCCGACCTACTACGTGGATATTCCGAACATAGCCAACGCTCTGATATAGCTTAACGCGCTTCTGCTAGCAACCGGCACTTGCCGTCTTCCAAGCTCGGCTAAGGGGATGAGTCTCGAGTAAATAGTCTGGGAGAATAGCACGACGATGAGGGGATATCGGCATCGAATATACGCGTAGGAAGATTAATCTCTTAGATAGCGAGGCGAAGATAAGACTAAAAAATTGGGCTTTGGCTCAGCTATTTTTGCCCATCGACTATCGGTATTCAAATTTTATTCGTAATTATCTCAACCTTGCGTCGATACATCTGTTTATCGTTTAGTAGCCGTGTTAAATTTAATTAAGAATATTAAGGCGTTCAAAGTTAATTTGGAAATTAAAGAAGGAATTGCACGATGAAATACTCATTCGTCTGACGGGTATGTCAGCGATTATACCGAGGTGAAGAAATATCTCGTCGTTTAGACCGATAATTTCTGCATCGATCTTCTTTAGCAATCGGAGTGCACTCACCGAACGAGATCGTTCACAAAGCACTTGGAAAGCACTGAAACCATAACCTGTATTAGAACGAGCGAAACTCGCTTGAAAACACCCTACAGTTACATTAGTCAGCGGGACAACAGTCACGATTCTTCGCACCTCGAGTTATAGGAGCGGACGCGATAAAACTACCACCCCACGAGCCTCTGAAACTACCTGGACTGCAGGTGCTCGTGATGGTACCACCCCGCGCCGCCTCTACGTCAACACCACCCCGCATCTTTTTGTCCCTTTTCAACGGGGCGTCTTCCATCCACTCGACGTCGTCATCCACGAAACACCTCACTACCGGTCGGCACGCAATGATCGCCAACTGCCCCCGCGATGCCCTCGCCGTCGGCCACGCCAACGGAATTGTTGCGCCATTATGGAAGTTACGTGGGCGTGCACGATCGCAATTCGCCGCTTGCCAACTTTATTTACGAATTGGATCGGTCGACGGCACGGGAGCAAGGGATCGAGAAACCTGTTCCTCTTCGCGCCGCTCT
>NW_016910719.1:623652-636404 GCF_001483705.2 Eufriesea mexicana | reverse complement strand
CTCTTCCGCAAGCCAATCGCGAGTTCGTGGTTCGTTTCGCAACGGAAAGGGGAAAATTAACGATACCCTAACGATTCGATGTTTATTCGACTTGCTCGTGATGTGTGTGATTGTTCCAAGTGGTTGGTTCGGTGTTTAATTTTTCTACCGGAGAGTCGTCGGATAAATCCTCCGAATGTCTCCGATTAAAGTGCGAGGAAGGTAAGCGAAGACGCTTTATACGTCCGGAACGAAAGGCTCGTATAATTTTACCCTCCAGGTAATATCGTAATTAGTCTGTCACGATTGCAAATAAAATATCAGACCGTATTCGCGTAGGCTCGTACCCGGACCAGCGTTATACGTATCATTTGGCAAATTCTTCGAATTTATGAAACGTTTATAGCGACATCGCGGGAAGAAAGTTAAAATACTCGTCGCGTTTCGTCCATCCTCTTTAAGACCGACCTCTGACGAATTTGCAGGCTCTCTTGAGAGTCTTCTGTCGCAAAATCAGATCTCTCCGTGTAGGAACTAATTGCACAGCAACCCTTACAATAATCCATCACTGAAACACTTAAAAATAAGAGAAACATTCTCATCACGCTCAAGTATATGTAGGTTTGCCAGGGTTTGATAGTGAATGCCAGGGAGCACTTGGACCTACCTAGCTGATGATAGACAATAAACAGCAGAACAGAAAATTCAGGATATCTGGAGTGCACGTGGAACGATGAGTGACCGCGTGCAAGGATCTGATGAACGGGATATTTATGACTGTATGGAGTGCGAACAAGGAGCGAAAGTTAGAAATGCGTCTGAGTATTTGGAGTACCTGGTCCATCGAGGGTGTAGGAGAGAGTAGGTGTAAATAGGGATGCAAGTGTTGTCTCACGGAGTTTAAGCAAGAGTCGATGCGAGAGTGTCGGTTGCGCGATCATAAATCAGTTCAGTTTAGTCTTTTAGTTTATACTTTACTCCAAAGTCTTTATAAATGTATATACATATATCGGAACAAAGGAACATATTTTATTCCTTATATTCGCGAATCAAAGGTATCCCTACGTACATATTGAAAATTTCGGCTGCATCCACGAGAATTTGTCCCACGTCCATCCAAACACGGAGTATCACCAAGCATCACCGAGTTGCCGACACTTTCGCACAAAAGTCCCGGTCTGGCTTGCAAGCCTGTATGCAGCCGGTGGTCGGGATTCCAGGAACGGAGACGTTGCGGGATAAGGATATGATAGGACAGGACAGGGTCGGCGGGAAGCGGTTGCGCGAGCGTGAAAGGTACGTGTCGCCGCGGGGGAAACTTACATGCATATCCTGAGGGAGGCCGCGCGGCGTCAGGTTGGGCACAAGGGTGGCAGAAATTACGGCGTCTCGACGACGCCACTTCCTAAGTCTGGCCCGGCATTACCTTACCGCCGCGTCTAACCCCGTATCCGTGGCTCTCTGCCGCAAGCTATCCCCTTTCAGTTCGCAGCATCCGAGCCAGTCGTGGCCCAGGTGTTGCTTTCCAGCCGGTTAAAGCTACTCCGTCGTTGCTGTCGCGCCAGCAACGCTGCCTAGGCTCGTGTATCGTGCACCCTGTAGCGTGTATCGAGCCTACGGGGGCGGCACGACTTCTACGACTTCGAGTTCGCTCCGTTGGAGCACCTGCAACGCGCGGCTTGCCACGTCGGGGTGGAAACGACGAACCTGATGTGCCCTCCGGGCTGATGCAAGTTTCCCAGAAGTTTTCACTCCGACCGGTCTTCACCGAGCGGAGGGAAATTTTAACGCGTGGCCCCGGGAATATTAAATTTGTTTAACAAGCCGCTCCTGCTCCGCTTCTCTCTCTCTCTCTCTCTCTCTCGTTCTCTTACTCGTCCCGGTTCCGTTCTCTGTCCTCGTCCACCGTGCCGGTTCGGTTCCCGTAACTTTCGGTCCTTCGTTCGGCTTCGGGAACTTAAGGGATCGCAGAGGCTGAAATTAAATTTCGTCTAATTAACGACTGCGGACGGGGACGCCTGGTGATAACCCCTCCGCGGAGACGTTATTGCCGTTCTGCAAATATTCCTGGAACTCGGTTCGTGATTTTATTTCTCGTTGAACGGCTGATGGTCCGGCTCTCCATTCGTCGCGTTAATTAATGCTCCAAGGGGTGCATGGAAGTTTGCACGAAATTGGTTAACATCCGCACGATCGGTTGCATAATGGGATATTTCAGATATAAATATTTCACGCTATACAATTTTTACACGCTGTAGGGACCATCATTCTCACCCTCGCCACTAGGTGGATCCCAACTTCTAGGAGGTTCGCAAGTCCTCGGAAAGTCTCCGTTTCCTGTAACTTTGAGATCTTCCAATAGTATCCCCATCTAAGGCCCAGGACGAAAGGCATCCCTTTCTTTTCCCTTCGTTCCATCTAGCACCGTCGCCACATCAACCCCTACAACGCGTAATGAATTTCGAATACGTTTTCTTCGAGATACTCCTTCCTCGAGAGCTGAAATTCAAACAACGTAGCAATTAGAACATCTTCGAAGATGTTCTTTGTATTACACTTCATGTTATTCCACGTCGACCATTCGAGTACCCGTTTCCTCTCGATGAAACTTTTATACAAACACGATGATTCGTCAGGTATTCGAACGTTAATTACCCATGACATGGGTTCATACTCGCGAAGAAACCCGCGACAGGATTCCACGCGTGGCTCGCATCCTGCTCGCAGTCGCCGCAACTTTGAACCCCCGGAACGAGCGCTCCATACATTATCGCGGACAATTCGCCAATCAATCCCGGTTCGCCTAATTACCGCTTAGAATCCATCAATCCGCCGCGTCCCTTTTCGCCATTCTTCGACTGGCTGGCCGCGATCTCGCATAAAGAAGGAAACGTCGCGGCTAATCCGGCGGCGCGCGGGACAAAGCCGGTCGCCGATCTGGACGGACGAAGATCGTGGCCGGGATATCTTCATCCATATCAATTACTCCGCGATTAGATGGATGAAGATACGGATGCCGGGGGAACGTCGCGGCTCTCCTCGACAGACGGACTCGCGCAGACGGCCGCAGGACCCTCGCGGCGAGGACCGGAGGGAAGAGGCCCAGCGTGATTGACAACGAGGCTGCCACGACCGGGACGGGCTGATTCTTTGATTGAGCGCTGTCACTGGCCCGATAAGAAACGGTCCGTCGAATATCTTAATGAGAGTCGCCCGTAGAGAGGCTGGCCTCCGCCTCTTGCGGCGGACACGGGCCCCGTTTGCGTTTCACGTGGCTAATTAACCGCGGTCGGATCTATTTACACCGCAGGGTATCGGTCTCTCCGGTTGACGTCGCGAGTCGATCCCCGAAGACGCTGCCAATTAACGCTGGCCAATCGATCTTGCGCGTGTACCGCCGTACTTGCAGTAGCGCGCCTCGTTATCGTCCATGGAGAGTCTTTTTGCCTGGAAGCGGAAACCGTGGGGGAGGAGGCTGGGTAGGTGAATCGATCGCGGCAATTAAAGGAGACCGCGTGTTAATTGATCGGGGAGGCTGGGATGGATGGTAAGTGGATAATCGAATGATGGAAAAAGACCACGTATAGATGCGGAGGATGCGACGCTGCGGCGCTGCATTTACGCGTTTCTTTCGAGAGTTTGCTTTAGGCTGATAAAGCTTCGCGTACTTGGAAACGAGATAAAATATTCGGAAATCGTGGGTTCTAGCGGAAAGTAAAAGCTGCATTCCCTCGGCGGCGAACAAAAGAACAATACACGCGAGTAATCGGTAGCCGTCTAATCCGTACGATCGATAAGGAGCGCACGATCGCGATATCGGTACGCAAAGGCGGGTTTCCAAAGCGGGCCCAGCCTCGGACAGGAGGAACAGGGAGAGTGGGAGTAACGTCGGCCGAAGGGAAGCGTGGAAGAGTTAAGGAGATGCGGTGC
The DNA here is from genome assembly GCF_001483705.2 of Eufriesea mexicana. NCBI lineage: Eukaryota > Metazoa > Arthropoda > Insecta > Hymenoptera > Apidae > Eufriesea > Eufriesea mexicana. Next base: position 632,495 of record NW_016910719.1, on the reverse strand, counting down.
ATGTAAGACGCGGTCGTTATCTTGTCGATCAAACAATTAACAATGCCAGCCGGTAGAGGCGAAGCGGCAAGGAAGAAGAACCGGCACGCAGGAGGTGCACCTTGATCAAGGGGATCCACCGAGTCGAGAGATACCGGCACGGAACAGATAGAAGGGACACAGAGGACCCGATGGCCTGTGTAGGGGAGCCTGGCCTCTCGTCGACGTCTCCTTTTCGCAGTGTTACCGTTAATTACCCATTAATTAGCCGTCCCTTAATTGCCAGTGACCGTGCATGGCCGCGTACTAGTCGAAGGACGAGGTCGGGGCTATATCTGCTCCTCTTTGTGATCGGGCATCGTTGCGCCGATGCCGACTTTGGCTGCGAGACGGGGGTTGATCGCGAGATTCGATCGGAAAATTTTCTATTCCTATAAAATCCAACCTTTTCAGCGAATTCTTCTCTTCTATAAACTTTTGCGTCAAATATTTGCCAAAATTAGCGCTGCATCGTCCAAACAACGGAGCCCTGTGGGAAGTCAGTTGTAGCGACACAGCGAAGATGAGAGGTTAAATATTTCCATAAAATTTCTATCGAACCGCACTTGGATATCCTTACCCGACCCTCCAACCGCACTCGGCAAACAAACCGTCTCGGAATTCAGAACCCCGGAAGAGTGTGCCGTCCCGACCTTTCTCCGGGACAAGGATTCATCATCTCGCGATAAAACGCATCGCTGTCGAGGAGAAGCATTAGGATGGAAGAAAGCGCGCGAGGATCGTCCCACGATACCCCAGATAGTCGTGGGGGCAGCGCGGTCGGGCTCAAACGGCGAAAAGCGATCGCTTCATAAGTCAACGCCAATCAGGGAAACGTTGCGGTGGAGGTTGGGCGCCGGTTCGGCTGGTCTGATAGAGGAGCGGAGAGCCGTGGAACGTCTGGGGGCCGCGAATCGCGGCGCAACAAGAAATATAGCACGGGGTCCGCTATTTCACCCGCTAAAAGAGAACTGGCAGGACGCCCGGCCCGACGAAAGCGGCAGAGAGACAGGGACGGAGCGTGAGGGGGCAGCGAAGGGGTGGAGGGAGGGCTGGCAGGATATAATGGCACAAAGCTTCTTTGAATCTTAGAGCCTCGCCGCCCCGCACTGGGCTTCGCTATCGGCGATCTGCTGCATCGTATGCAAATCCTCCTCCTTATAAATACATCAGCCTCCGCGGATCTTAGCTGCCTCTCTTTCAGTCGGGACCTCTCCTTCTCTCCGTTCCCCGCGTTCGCCGTCCCGATGTCGACGCATTGACAGTTGACTGGGGGGACGCGGCGTCGCCGGCTCGAATGAATATTCGGCCCGGCCGACTTTGTGTCCCAGGCAGAACGAGAGATTGATGGCTGCGGGGGCCCGGCCTGTGGGACGCTCGACTAGACAGGACAGCGCGAAGGAAGCCTGGAAATTGCGCGCTCGGTCCGTGGAACTGGGAGGTTTAGGTGAGAAATATGGGGTGGTAAGTGGTCGCTACGAGTCGAAGGATGGCTAGGATTTATTACGCTCGAGGTATATCGTAATTGAACGAATCGGAGGGAGGAGACGATTCGTTCTCCTCCGTTTCCCGGTAGCTTTTGCGAGGCGCGCGATTATACCTCGGCCGAGGTAAACTCTCAAATTACCCGAGTATTTAGGAAGCAGCAAGCGTCGACCGGTCGATTACCGACGATCGCCATCGAAATCGTGGCTGCCTGACGGGAATCGCGATTTCGGGAGCGGATTTTTCTGGGAAACGTCGGGTAGTTTGGCAACCCGGTCAGGCCTGCCCCTGGCGGTGCGAACAAATCGTTATAATCGACGCGACGCCTTCGGTACGCCGGCTCCGTGACAAGATGTGGCAGGATAAGGATGATACGTGTCTCATTGTGCGAGCCACGCCGCCGCCGCCGCCACGGGGGCCAGCCGACGGGGACCGGCCGACGGGGGCCGGATGATCGACTCCATCAAAATGCACCGCGCCTCTTCTCGGTCTCGATTCCCATTGTGGCCGGTCTCTGGAAGCGCGTGATAGCCGGCCGGACCGGCCAGGACACCTGCACGCCGTTGCATTAAATCACCATCGAAACACGTCCAAAGGTTTCGCGCACGCCTCACGGTGGTCCTCATCTCCATGCGCCCTTGCCACGCCGCGAAAAGCGGACGGACACGCGCCCGTTCCTTCGCAAGATTTATCGCAGGCGTCAATGAAGCAGCCTCCTCGAGGGGTGAGTTATTCGGCGAGGAAGATGCTAGGCCGCCGAACGGGTCTCGATGGTGTGAATTTGTTAATTTCACGGTGCGAAAGTGTCCTGATCCTTGCAGTCTGTACATCTGCATGAAACTCCTATACATCTTTCGGACTGATCCAAGGATTTATAATCCTCGGAGTAAGTAAATAAATTTAGACGCGTGACAGACGAAGCTTCGATATAAATCACGATTTAAATTATCGTTTCCAACTCCTACGGTGGTTATGCCATCAGCGAGTAGCATCTCCGAAGGGGCACAAATATCGAGACGCAGCGGCAACTAGGAGATACACGTTGAAACCCGGAAGCTACCCGAACCCGTTTCCTTTTGCCTGTGTTTCCCGGGACGAAATTAATTACCGCGGTCTGCGTCGACGGGCTCGTTGAACGCAGAAATTACGCGGCCAGTATTACGCGATGTAACATCCACCGTATTTCCATATTTTTAATCCCGCCGGCGGTGTAACGAGAAAAATGTTACCTTCGCAATTATAGATAACAAATGGTTTGTTTGGTGGTCGGCCGGTTTCGGGGGTGGTCGCGGGGTTGTATATACACGCGGCCACGTTGTTTCGTACTTGGGAAACGCGAGAGGACGACGGAAAAGGGGGACAAGCCGGGACCGCGCGCAATAATGCTGGCCTGGAAAAGCTGAAAAAGAGGGCCAGAAGGGCAGCCATTACTTCCGACGTTTCGCGTCCAAACGATCGCCATTTGTCTCGTCGCAGCCGGTGTTATGCAAAGAGCCCTCTGCCATTCGGTGACTCGGCCCGTGCTGCTAGTGAAAGTTATAAACAAACGGCGTGCCTCCGTTTTTCTTTCCCCGTTACCGGTTTCAGCCCCGTCGCTCTCGCGGCTGCCGCCAAGCCTGGCCCCGTGGTGACGTACTGCGAAAACAAGGTCAACTTTCATCCCCCGAATTTATGAATGTTTGAGAATTTTTCGTACACCGCTGGGAATTTGTGGCCCGCGAACAACCCAGGAATTATAATCGGCCGTGCGTCGTGTGTCTGCCACGTGAAATTATGCAAATTCGTGGCTCCAAGGGAAGGGACGAACCAGAAGATTTAAAAGAAAAATGCGACGTAATTATTGGGACGTGGCTACGAGAAACGACATCTCGTATGGGTATCTAATATTCGTCGGAATATTTGGCCAACTGTATATCGAAGTTCCAGTGTTCGCGAGATTCTCGCGTTCATCGGGTGTATTTCTGTTCGTACCTCTCACTAGCCGGCAACCAGCGAAATACGAACGTGATCGTATGGAAACGCGGGTCAAGAGGTGACCAGATGAAGGCGAAGACAATGTATGCCCCCGGTGCCTCTGGACAGAGACATCACAACGCCTGCAACGTGAGTATCCTTCGCGGAGGATCTTCGAGATACCTTCAATCACGATTTATCGTCCCCCGTGTCTTTCATCTTGCGATCTTATGCGACTTCTAACGTAAAATGTGCATAACGATTTCTGCATCGAGATGGTACTGCTAGTTTTCTTGCTCCGAAATATATTTAATATTCCGTTGCCGAGTAACGTAACTGCGAAAACCTTTATCGATCAAATTTTAATTAACAAACTTGATTAAAAATGGGATTAAACTGTCGATAATAAAATGCAGCGCGGAATGAAAATATGTCTACGTTATAATTATATACGGTGTAATACTTGGAGATTCAACGAGGGATACTGCCAGAAAATTTCTATTGTTTTCGAGAAACGACGTTCCCTGGTTGCTAGTTGCCGAGTGGACGTATAAAACGTGCAGGAACCGCAGTAGTGAGTCGGGTTACGTGGTAGACGATGGTCGATCCGACGGCCATTAGCTCCGGGTAAACAGAGCCATACTTTATTCGAGGGGCGTCACTCTTCCTCCAACGCGGTTCCGCTCCTTTTTGCCCCGAAACTCGTAATGTTCTCTGTCAGAAATACGTTCGAGGTCGGAACGGCCACGGTGTTCGTTTTCGCGTTTAAACGCAAAAAACCCAACCCCCTCCCTTCCCTCTCTATCATCCGCAAAGAAGTATCTCTTCTTCTGCGTCGATCGAGCTTCTTGCCGCTTCCCTCTTCGCTCCCGCGATCGTGCAATTTAGGCCCACCCCTGGAGCCATTACTCCCAACGAAACGAGGATTCGAGACGATAATTAAAGCGAATTTATTTCCCAAATTCGACTCGAGTCTTCTCCGTGAAACCAGCTGCCCGTTTCGAAAATTGAAACCCTCGTTTTCCCCATTTTTCGGAAAAATGACGCTCGCGAAATTCGGAAAATTACGCGCAACGTGGCAACCCCTCTCCGTCGACGGTTCATGAATGAAAATTATTCGACTCGGAATGTTACTACGCGATTAACCCAACTCATGCACATCGTACGCCATGATTCACCGCTCGCAAACACCTTCGTCCTCCGCTTCTCTTCCGTCTTCGTTTCCCGAGTTGTAAGCAAAACAGCGTCGTCGTGGCCGCGCGCGAAAAAGGCGCCACGCAACACGGCGCGAGCGTCATCGGATGACGGTGGCGTCTGCACGGAAACGGAGGCGGAGGATCGAGAAATATGCCAGGAGCGGAAGCATCGCAGACGGCGACGTCGCCGAGACACGGGCCAACAGTCTGAGACATCGAGCGTCGATCGAAGGAACGACCTTGTCGATCCACGACATGCAGACCGCGTCCTCCCTTTCGCGGAAACTCGTGGCACGCGAGGAGACGGATTTTACGAGGAGGCAGACAATGTAACGCGCGCAGGTTAATTGTCGGGAAGGGCAACGCACGGTTAATGGCCGAATAGCAGGACGGCTACGCGACGAACTTTCTTCGAGGACGCCTTCTCATTGCGATCACGTCCCTCCGCGCTGCTGCTCGTCGCGTCTCATTATCCCTCGCAGCGTTTTCCCTCCGCTATCCGCTCGCGGATCGAGCGGATTTTCATCTCCGGCCGAAGAGGGCGGGGGTGAGAAAGAAATTTCGAGCCTCTTCTCGGAAGCTTCGAGGATTTCTTTGCCACTCGAGACCCTTCACGCTCCTTTGGCATCGTTACAGGTACACTGTCAATTTCATTTAACAGTTATTTAGTTTCATTCTCGGTTCGCGCAATTGGAAATAAAAGGGGTCGAGGATGCTAATAATTAAACAAAATTCTCCATCTCGAGTGGAATTGATGGAATTAATCGATACTTCTCGACAAAAATCACTGATACGTATAAATATTGCATGCACCGTTCAGACAATCAGTAGATCTGGTGTGTATTGATCAGACACGAATATTCACGAATCCGCATCGATGAGAATGCTTCACTCATGCTCGATCAATTCTTCATGGAATTCCAAATTTGCATTAATATTTCACCGAACGACCGTGTGTCGCTTCCAATTCGATCGAACCTGCAAAGAATCTGGAGACAGTGCTCTACTAGATCCACATCGTTAAAGTAGTCCATCCTCCGCCAAAAAATTGAACCTCGACTGTCATCTCCGTGTTGTCTCTTTCGAAGACACTTTGACCCATCGACAAGCGTGGTTACACCAAGATCCCGACGAGGGGCCCATTAACCCTCGCGAGGCTTTCTCGCTCGCGATGCACGGCACCACCATCTGGAGCGAGGTTGCGGCGAATCTGTCGGAAAGCGAGTCGTCGATACGTCTTTTGGCGGGAAGCGAGTCACCGTTTCACGTCGAAAGCTCCGGCAGGGGATAAGATGGCCGTGGGCCAGGGCCGTTTAACCGGCGATAAATTCCCTGCGTTGGGCTGCTCGCAGCCCTGCGGCGGATTCGCGGCGGGGAAATATAAAAAGCCGATTCCGCGGCCGAGCGAACGAGTTCTCCGGGTATCGGGGGACCACGAAGAAACCCCGAGCGGGAGAAAAAGGAAGACGCCGAGGTGGCGGCTACGCGGACAGAGACGATGGAGAGGATGAGAAGAAGGAGAAGAAGGAGAAGAAGAAGAAGAAGAAGAAGAAGAAGAAGAAGAAGAAGAAGAAGAAGAAGAAGAAGCTGAGAAGGAGCAGAGAACAGGGACAGTTTGTGCGCGACTGGAAGACGAGAGGAAAGAAGAGGACCAAGCCTGGAGGATAAGGAATACGCTCGGTGGTGAACGGGGCGACAGGGGCGGGGAGAGGGTTCGTTAAATATACGAGTGTATTGAAATTCCGCCTGGAGACGGAGCGCGATGGGACCCGGTCGTTGTGGAAGGACAAGATCGCATGACGGCTCGAGGGCTTGGGAGCCTCCCGCTGTTTTGAATACGATCCTCCGTCCGTAAGTCCTCGTGTTTGCCGCGCTGTGTGCAAGCGAACCGCCCGTACACACACCGGGTCCGTCCTACCACGGAGACGACAACGACCCGACGCGACTCTCCGCCACGCATACCGTCGTCCACTCTAATTTGAATGTAACAACGTTCCGTTCGCCCGCAATCCGATACCATCTCCGAGGCTCTCCCTCTCCCACCTCGGGCTACGAGCGCCTTCCTTCGCAGCAAGATTGTCCCTCCGCCTTTCTTTCTTCCCCTTTCGTCCTTCTGCGGATCGCGGTGTCCTCTTGTTGCCTCTGCCGCCAGGATCGCGGACAAAGGGTATCATTACTGGATCAAGGATGATTCCGGGCTCGGGATGGTATCGATGTCGGGCCCGATGCCGCGCGGTCCGTGCTCGTTTCGCCGGTGTGAAGTTACCACGGGGGATGATTTTTCACGAGGTGCGGGCGCAGCGAGGGTGATTTCGGCGAGCAGCCTGTTCCGAGGTTTGATCTATGACGGGAATATCATCGGCCTCGTGCATCGGTGACGACTAAATCCGGGGAGAATTGCCGATCGATCGGTGGCTGATTAAGCGTTAATAATATTTCACGGATTCGCTTCTTCGTTACGGCCTCGACGTTTTCGCTTCTCCTCGATAATTAACCGATTTACTTCCACTTTATTTACTCTCGGGGAGAGCGCTGCCATCCCGACGCATATGGGAACGTACGTAGGTGCACGATTATACCGGGGGAAAAACGAAGCAAAAAATACCATCTGCAAGATACGAACGTCATTCCGTAACGGTGGAAACAAAACAGCCAATCGTCCGTTTAATACAAGCCTCGGAGCATCTAAATAAAACGGGCGTAATGCGCGAGCTTACCCGAGTGCCGTCTCCCCGTACGGTATAATATCCGATTACAGTGTACAAATACGACAGGTACCGAATTAAATGCACGTCGATTGTGTCAAGCAGGCCGTCTGTGCGAGCAACGTTGCACGAATTTACCGTAATGTTGCCTGCAGCGATTCACGTCAGCCGTTCAATCGGCCCGACAGTCTTCGTTTCTCGTAGCTGCTACGTATCCCCGGAGCACGCGCGAAAAAAGACGAGCGGATGATGAAAAGGGTGAAACGCCTCCCCGCCGGCTCGATCGTTCATGACAATATTCGGTTACACATGGTCCCGTGTCGCCTGGCGAACGTTGTTGTTTCCCCGTTGCGATGGAAAATTACCTGCAGCGTTGTACGTCACCTGCCTCGTCCTTTTTCATTCCTGCCAACCGATCGCTCGGCCCAATAGACTCGCGTGTTCTCAAAACACCGGCTGAGCGTGAAAATTCCGCTTTCTTTCCACCCTCCGCGTCAGTTATAAAGTGACAGATAAACGTCGCGATTCGTATGGACAGTAACGAATGGTCTAACGAGATTAAAAGTCGCGCTAAACGGAGACATCGAGGATTATTCGACGCCGGGTATTCCGTATTATTACGCTGCAGCTCGCATCGAGAAAATATTCTTTCCGATATTCTCTTCCCGTACGTCGCGCCTTTGTCGCGGTGCACGCGAACCGTGTAATCGCGCTCGCAATTACACGCGTTCGCGTCCGTCACCGTCCGTTTGCGAACCACTGTCACCGAATCTACGTGGACCACCTTCGCCCAATAAAATGGGAAAAAAATTCGAAATGGCAGCAGAAACACGGATTGTTTACACGATCGAGCAGCCGGGCCGGTGTTTGGTTATATTACATGCAGAGTGCGCGATGACGGGGACGTGTCTCTGGATGATTGACGGACGACGGTGCACCATGTCGCATCGCAATGCAGGACGTCGCCTGGCTTCCCGGTAGCCGCATGACGCGAATCCGCAAGTCCTGCTGCGTCTGTGCGTGCCCAGAACGGGAGAAAGATCGCGCTGAGGCGAGAGTGCGGCAGAGACGGTGCTCGAGCAACGAAGGAACGAGGGAAGAAGAGGGATCCATTGGTGGACGATTGCGAATGCGTGGACGGTTCGGCTGCGTCGAGGCAAGGACGATCCCTTATCTTCGGCTGGCTCCTCTTCCACGAACTCGAGGGCTCCGCGCCAAATTACTATAAATAGGCGCTAATCGATGCGGTGGGAAAAACGACCGGACGTGGATCGAATACCGGCCAGCCTTGTCCGGGGGAGGAACCGTGATTGCGCTTAGGCAGCGATGGCAGCCTATGGCGATCTTTCCTCTGGTTGCCTCCGATGGATTTGGGTCACCGTGGGTTCGGACCGTTAGTCTCGGAGACTCGATGCCGCGATCGAATCTTCGTTCGTCGAGTAGTCGTTGATCTAATTTCCCACGCGGCAGATGGAATCTCTTCCGA
>NW_016910719.1:600225-623409 GCF_001483705.2 Eufriesea mexicana | reverse complement strand
TCCGATATTAATTACGACGCGAAACACGCTACGGGGAAAGTTTAGAAGACGGGGTCGAGCGCAGAACGATCGGCAATAATTCTGCAGCGGACGCGACACGCGGGGTTCGCCTGGTACACCGAAAACGGTCTGGTCCGTGGCATCGTTCGCGGGAGACACAACAATTGCCCCGATAAATCTATACCGACGATAGGAATCTTCCGGCCGGCTGGACCGTTGGCGGGCTGAATATAAACCGTGACATGTTCCTTTCCGCCGGTGGAGAACGTCGACGTCTACCGTTAATTAGTTCCTGACAAGAGAGCCGTCCCGTTACCTGCCCCCTCATACCCCGTGCTCACCCCCTCCCGCCTGATCCCCCGGTCTGCAATCGTTTTTTGTCGTTATAAAGTAACCGAACGTACGTACGTCAAGCGACGCCACTAGACAGGGAGAAAAGGCCAGTCGATTGGTAAATGGAAAATACGTAATCCGGCCGACGGTCCGCGGACAGCCGAGGACAGGCTTCAGAAAATGAGTTTGCCAGCAGCCTCGCATCGCTGCGTGTAACATCAAAGAAGTCCAGCCTCGTTCGTTGGACGTGCACGTCGTCCATAGCCTGGTACGCGTACACGGACGAGCGCGAGCGTGTGCATGCGGGATCGGTGGATCGGTGTCGATTGGGACCGGATTCTGGCATCGGTGTGTCCGTTCTTTGTCTCGAGGATAATAATTATCACGTCCGTTCGGCCGATTCTTTGCGGCAACGATATGCGTACCACGGGCCACGTGTTCGGTATGGTAGGCAGGCAAATTAAAATCGGTATCGGCTCGCCGATGTTTCACGGGCCGATTGCATTACAACGACGACACTCGTGATTGGTTGTCACCCGGGTCTTTGTGCATTTTTCAACCGCCTATAGGAGCGCGCTTTAATCGCCAATGGCCGCCTCTGTTGTTGTTTCCCGTTTCAGACCGCCTGATCGGGGCTGTCTTTCTCTACTGCGCTCCCTGAAACGCTTCGCCACCGGCTCGCTTGCCCGATACGACGCCCGGCGCTTCTTTCGTGCCACGATATTTCGTTAAATATAGTACTATCCGATACGCTTGTCCCGCTTTTCAAGTAATTGCCGTAATAATTAATGCTTAATCGGATCATCGAGTTCGGCTGGATTCGGATTATCCAACGGGATAATACCATCTCGATGGAGATCGAAGACGCTCGACGTTCAGACGCGTAATTGGTTAAAAAGCATTCCCGACGTGTCTTTGAAATAATCATTTGGCAGGGATCGAGTTTCTCTTGTCAAAAGCTGCTGCCTCCCCGTTCTTTCGCAACGGCTTCGCGTGTCTCGTTCTCGAATGGACGTAAATTAGTTCCCGATGGACACGTGGCTGCGAATTTAACGCACATCCATCGAAAACTAGGAAAATCACTTTTAATCCGAGAACGTTACCGTAAACGAATAAATGGCAGCTGAAAATCTCCGAGATGTAAAATTGGACGATTAGAACAGCAGTCGAGACTCATCTGCCTTCCTTTCTCCAATTCGCTGCTATTTCGGAACATCGAAACGGTTATAAATATTCTTCCGAAAACGAAGAGACATTTTTACCGTCTTAATATGTCGCATAGTATAGCGTATTCGTAGATCTCCGACGTTATTTCTCGATTCCACGATGCGCGGTTAATTTCTCGTCGTTTGAACACCTCCGGGGCTAGGTCCGAGGGTTCCGAAGGGAAACACGCGTTCCCTCGCGAACGGGTTAAAATAATTCGATACACCTGGAGAAATCCTATATGGACGAGATTTCTAGATTAGATGAATCACCTTCGACCGTAAGGGTAGCCTCTCACGAGCATTGGGTTCCTCGGGTAAAGGAACTCGTTTAAGAATCAATGCTCCTGTTACGAAATCATCATTTGTCTGTCTTTACGTCTGTATACGATGAAACACCAATATACCGATCGGTTGCCAATCGTGTTTGACTTTTTCCAATCTCTATACTCGCGAATTCTCTTTAATACGTTAAACACCGCGCCATTTTACGCCGTTTTACGTGTCGTTCCGTTCACACCACAGTTAGCCGTCATGCGGGCCCTTCCGGACCATATGGACCGACAAGGCCTGAATGGAAAGTCCCTAGGGACCGGTGTGACGTTTAACGCGTTAAAATTTTAATTCCTCCGAAAGTGGGAATTTCCCTTGTTCCTCCGCGAATGAAAAATCTTCGAATTACGCGAAAAACAGATTTCTTGGCCAAAGTCACATGCCGAGAGGATGAAAAGTCGACAGAGAGTTAGCCGAGCAGAACGTATAACGTTGCCGGGAAAATACAACGCGAGCCAGGTCCTCGTGGATCCCGCGAATGGAATACGTAAGGGCTTGGCTATTGGCGAACATTTATTTTCCGGCCGAACGTAAATTTGTTTAGGGGTGGACATCTAAGGGACGAGTGGTGGCGAACCGTTCGCCGTCACGGAACATTTGCCGCGAAAAGTGCTTTCAACGTGGCCGCGTCTTCGGTCGCCTTTCACTTCCGGTGATCCTGAATTTCGGCGGCGTCACGCTACGAGAAAGAGCTCGCGTTTCCCGCAGATAGTTCCGCGATATTTTTCACCGAGCTGGCTGAAACGAATCTGAACAGAGTGGAACGTCGTATCGGGAAACGATATCCGACATTATCGTGCAAGCTTTCTTAGGGGAGTCTCCGAGCAGGCTTCTCGATATTTTCTAACAGCCAATTCGTGAAAAATCCAGCGTGTAAACGATTTCCCTGAAATCAGGTACAACGAACTTCCATCCGAATCCGAATACTTTTCTGTGACTTATTTCTGTTTACCTCGTTTCGTAGACAGTGATGGATTGGTCGAAGGAGTTATTTAATCATTCAGAATCGGGACCACGTTGGATAGCTTTGACAAAAAGGACGAAAATTATCTGGCTAATCGTTTGCAGTACGAGATCCAAAGTCTTTCTTCAATTTTTCTTCTCCGTAGAAAATCTCGCAAGTTTCTTGTTAAAGAACACGAGAAACACTTAAAGCTCTGAAACGGATTGTTCATAATGGCGACTTCAGGAAGCGTCCCTCGGTTACCAGATAATAGCTCCCTAGACTCTAATAAGTCTGGATAAATAATATACTAAGCCTCTGTGGAACCAAAGGTGTGCGGTAATAAAATACCTGCGAATCTGAGACCGTAATAAGTGTTTCAAGCATTCAGACCAAAGACGTACATATAAGTACACATTACTCCCAATAGGTCTGGAACTACACCTACCATGGATCCACAAATTCTCAAAGATTCTCCATTAGTCTCTAAAATAAAAATACATTTATATTCCTCGAATCTTCCAACTCTTCAGCATCTACGAACAAATTGAAAGAATAAAATAGCTCGCACGAAAAACACTATTCACTGTTAACACTAAGTTTACGAGGTGCGCCATTTTGACGTATTCCTAATTTCACGAGGAAAATTACAGAAATTATCCGCATTTAATCAGAAATAATCATTACAAATCTTATAGAAATATATATGTAGGGTATTTTTAGAGAGTTCCTAGGCAACTTTTAGGCAGAGTGTATGGAGAGTGTACGTGGAGTTCTTCGGTAAATTTTGGTGTGCAGAGTCGAAGGTAATACACGAGTCGCGTAATCATAGATCAATTATTAACCTAATCTTTTAGTCGTACCTTACCCTTAATCTCATTTAACTCGTAATAAATATATATTTAGAATAAAACATCTCTTATTCTCTATATGCCAATTAATCATATCCCTACATGTATCTCACAGTTTCGCTCACAACTTAATAATGCATAATTACATTTCTCTTGACGCACGTCCATAGAAATAGGTATACCAAAAATAAAATACCAAAATATCTTCACGTTACTAGGTATTTGACTCGTGTGTACGAAAAGGTTGACCCAAGATCCCACCTATCCCGAAACATTCGAGTGAAGCTCCAGGAACGATCCATAAACATGCAGTACGGTTGATCCAGGTGAGGAATCCATCTGCTTCGATCCAGATACCTAACCCATCGAAAGCTCATGGCGGCATAAACGTAACCTCGTCCGTCGGTTGGAGCGGACCATAGACAGCGAAACGAGCAGTCCCGCCGGCAGTTTTATCAATCAGAAAGCCGTAAGGTCGCCGTCACGGGTTACGATATAATAAAACGAAGCATCCTGACGGACCACGGGCCAGCCGGCAGCATATTTACACGGGGACTGTTGGCCGTGTGGCAGCCACTTACGGAACACACACGTCTGCCCACGGACAAGGTAAGGGGCGCGGGTCGTAAAACTCGGCCATCCGGGCGACATAAGTTCGCGGTGTAACGTGACACGTGAACGAGAATCTCGCGTCTTCGATGACGACCACGGTCTCGAGCTCTTCTCGGACCCTCGTGAGACACTTTTAGGCCCGAAGTACCCTCCTCGGACTCGAGCGCCGCACGGTAACGTCGCGGGTCGCTTTTACGAGCGCATCATCCGGATTTGTGCTTACTTAGGAACCGCTACCGTGTGCTAGTAGCCTGCCTGTCTATGGGAATAGAGATCTTAACCGTTGCTCATCCGTGCTCGAACCAAACGATTTTCTTTATCGTCGCCATTATGATTTATCTCCTCTCGTACTGCGTCGCCTGTCTCTTCCGAGGATCGTATGGCAATGAGACGTGTACCGCGAGCAAGCTTCGACGTGAAGATACGAGAGTATCCGTTGAACGTTGGCACGGATGATGAAACGATTGTGCGAGTTTTTAATTGACTACGAGTTATATATATGTGTAGCGATATTGTTGTGAATTAACTACGGCCATGCAACGATGGTTGGAGGAAAATTCGGTTTAATTACTATATTTGTTTGTTTATAAAGAATAATACTTTAACGAAATATTCACGCTCTAGTCTTATACACGTTTCCTCTAAGCACACATTGAGCTCTTTTGTTTCTTTGTCCTCCACCTCTACACCGTCCCCCTAGAGTAAAGAGTCAGGATCTCTATTAATTACGAATTCTGGTAGATTAGGCGATTCACCCAACAATAGTGACAGACCTGCTAGAGCTTGCAGGCCAATACCGATCTTTGAACTTCGAGGACCATCGATATTATGCAGACATCATGGGTCAAGTTTTTAGGTTTAAAAGGATCTGCTAGCTCTTGGAGCAGTCAGTCCCAAATCCGGAACAGTGTAGAACGCTTTTAACCCTTTGCACTCGAGAGTCGCCTCTCAGTCGCCATTTAATCACATTCTAAATATCGACGTTAGTTAATATATCGAATTTAAAATTACTCAACGGTGCGTGGAATGTAGAGGTAAAATAATTCCACGTCTTAATTTGCACGCGATTTCTTATTTACCTTTTTAGAAATATCCTCGACTTTATGGCGGAAAGTCTTCGAATTACTATTTTTCTGTAACGAAAGAATCGCCGAGTGCAAAGGGTTAAAGCGTTGTAACTCGTAAGGACTTGTTTAAACGTCTTGTTCTCTATATTCGCATAAGTGCATATATTTCATCTATATTAAATGCATATCTATTGCTGTACAACTGAATACGCTAAACGCTTTGATTTCATCCTAGAAATTGCAGAAGATATACTCTTATTCGCGCTGCGACAGCTATTTCTCCCGGATTGAAGGATTGGACGATAATAAAGTATTCAGAAGCTTCGATTTAAAGATAGGAGGAATGTTTGTTGAATATTCAGAGTGACAAACGAAACAGTCGTTGGACTTTTCGATAAATTAAATAGGAAGTTTCTTGATTATCAGAATCGTGATTTACCGCTTGTTATCCTGCGTCGGGTATTCCTTCGGAGGATGATACGATAATAAAACGTGCATGATTAGGGAGCTTCGATGCAAAGATGGAGAGGACGTTCGTCGAATGTTTGCACCGGTGAACGGGGAACGATCGTTGGATTTTTCGATAAATTAAGTACGAACGAACGAATGGACGCCGAGCATTCTTCTCGAAAAAAATATTATCCGAACGAGATAAATCGGCAGTGGATACAACGCGAACGAGACTCCTCGCGATTTATCCCGTGGCAATATCAAAGAAAAAGAGCAGCATTTCGCGCAGATGTATCTCCCGTGGAAATAATAACCGTGGCGTTATCGCGTTTTTATCGCGCATCGACGCGCTCATCTTCAGCCAATAAAAACTCCGCCGAGTCCCGTTCTATTAATCAACATGGTCACGCCCGGTTCCGGTACGCTCGTTTTCCATAAAAACTTATCGCACGGTACGTAACGTTTGTTAAGTGATATCCGAGCAGCCTGTGGCACAATACGCGCCGTGTAATATTTCCGCCCCGTGCCAAACGCAATCCGCGTGCAGTAAACATTCATTGGCCGGTGTTGTGACTCCGGCTAGAGGAAGCTTCGGCGAATTGATGGATTCGGAACCCCGTCTAGCCGAATGCGTTTCGAGAAAAATAGATCGTCGATTAGATTAAATACGCTTTCACTAGACATCGTCTTCGAAGAGAAAAATTACCATCGGAATTTCGTCTAGACCGATTCGAATTTTCGGAAATAATTTCGACAGCCAAAACGGAAAGCGAATTTCAACGAATGCCGTGATACGGACATTTAGCCAACGCGCGAATTTACACCTGCCCGGAAGAGCAGAACGAACTCTAATCGCGATATTTCACATTTCGTTCACCGTCGTTTCACCGAAATCGCGGGAAAAAATGGAACGAGACGCGCGGAACAGCGGCAGAGCGGTGGAACGCGGAAACAAACTCAAAATTTCTATCAAACCGTGAAATCAAAAATACTCTGGCGGCAAGTGCTCGACGGAAACGAGTCGGCAATCATTTAACCCTGGCCCACGAGTTCCCGTGGGGTAGAGCGGGTGTATCTGCAAATAAGGTATCGATGGCAACCGGTTGGCCTCGGCACGGCGATCGTTCGGTTATTCGGTGGCGCGCTGCAAATTTTGCATTTGTCCGGAATCCCTTCCGGCCTTTTTACGCGGCCGACGCGGGATAGGACGAGCGTGCGAGCGAGCAAGCGAGCGAGCGAGCGAACGAACGCGTCCGCGTAACGGCACCCATAGGTACACACACGTCGCCGATTATACGGCGACGCCCCGAAATCGCGGGTCGGTCATTAATTTCGGCGCATAAAAATCAATGAACAGCCCATAAACAACGCCGCCCGGTGTACGCTCTCTCCCATTTTCCAATTTGCAATTGCGAATCGCGTTTTTAATTATAACGAACACAATGGCAGCCGCGCGCCGAACGGCACCACCGTCGCCACCAGCAGCACCCACCCCTACGCCGGTGCAATACGCGTCCCACCTCTCTCGATCCAGCGCGGTTCCACCGATTTTTCGCCCTCCCTTTCGCTCCGTTCGTTTCGTCCCGTTTCTCCGATCTTTCCGTTTCCCTCGTTCCCTCTGTCTGTCCGTCTCTCTTCTTCGCTCGCGGCACGAACGACGCGACCGGGAATGACATCCGGCCGGTCTGTCCCACCCCTTTGCTCCACCCCGCCGTGCCCCACACGCATCCCTTCGTTGCCCAGCGAGATATTCCGTTTTCACGATAATTATTGTCGTTCGATTTCTCTCTGATTCCGCCCCTCTCCCTCCCGCCGCTCTTGTTTTCCGCGGATCTTCTCTCTCTCCGTGCACCCGGCACGTCCCCCCCGCCGATTTTCCTGCCTCCCACCAGCTAGATCCGTGTACCAAAAATCGCAGCCAACGCGCGATAACCGTTCGTCCGTCGCAACGGCAAACATTTTACGCGTTGATGTTCTCCGACCTTCCTATTTTTTTTCTCTTTTTTCCATTTTTTCGTTCGTTTTTTTCTTTTTTCCTTGCATTCTTTCCTTCCTTTTTCCCGCTCCATTCGCCTTCCTTTTTCCCATTTTCCGTTTTGCTTTCTTTTTCCAGCCTATTCAATTTTCTTTTTTTCCTTTTTTTTTTCGTTTTCCTTTCCTCCTTTTGCCGTTCGATCGTTTGTTTGCTCGGTCTGTTCTCGTCGAACCACGCAGCTTTTTTTTCGATCCCACCCCCTGCCGCCTCCATAGCCCTTCCCACCCCCCCGCGATCGCTCTCTTTTACCCCATTCCGGAGCGTTTTTACGAGCCGTAAGTGTTTCGAACGCGGACGCAGAGTGAATTTTACAGTTCGGTAATTTTTCTGATAATGCCGGCCGATTAATTCCGGCCCTTCCCATCGTGCCCTCTCGCGCCACCCCTTGGACAAAACCACGCTCGATTCCGCGTTTCCAAACGATCGTCGTTGTTCCGACGACGAAATCACCTGTTCCCGTCCTCCTGCTCGTCCTCTCCTTCTTCCCCGTCCTCTCCGCCATTCGGCGCACCTACGCGCGTATAATACCGCGCGCGCGTGTCCTAGCGCGACGTTGATGACCCGTTGTTTTATATCGGAACGAACGATACCAGCGGGCTGCGCGATTCTTTGGAAAGCTCGCGGAAAATCGCGAAACCATTAATGACACGCACTGACGTCTATTCGAACGTATTATCGGCTGGCAATTGTTCGGTAATACGTTGCGCATTTTATATTCTACATACGTCATACGCATCAGCGAGCGCGGAAATTTCAACGGTGCCACCCGGCCCGAGGGGTTGCGCGGCGCGGAGCGGGTTGAAGCGGACGGGCGGCTGCGGGGTGGCGGCGTTGGTGGCCGCGGCGGGGTCGCGGGGAGGGCGGCATCGGTGGACGGAAAAGCGAATCAGCTTTCAAATAAAAACGTCGAATTCACACGCGCGGCCGCGTCGAATGCATCCTCTATAATTTAAAACGGCTACCGTGAGCGTTGAAGCATCAAATAAAAACAATCGCGTCGCGGGGATATGATGTAATGAACGATATCGGATTTTCAGCTAATTTTTAATCGCGCCGCCGCGTACTCGATGGTGAACCATGGCCGGCGGTCTGCCCGGGCTTTCTCCGATCGTCGAACGCTGAATTTACATCGCGGCTCGTCCTCGGCTTTGTTTAAATATTTATGAAATTCTTTGTCGCGCTCGCTCTTAATTCTCCCAACGCTCCCTATCCCGTATTATCGTGTAAATTTCTTTAATGTATATCCTGCCATTGTTCCCGATACCCCGGAATCGCTTGTCGATGAGCGTGTAAATTCTCGGCTAAAAACGCGATAAAGTCAATTAGACGTTTTTATCCGTTTAGTCGTATATTAAGCAACGTCGCTAGTCGCGGATGCGAATTTCGTATGGGAATTCGATCGTAGAAATTCGCCCAACGAGCAGTGCTCACCGAGTTCTCTGAAAAGCGCGCAGACGGAACGGGAGTAAAGGAAAAACGGGAAAAAATCGCGGAGGCGATGGAACGTCGAGGCATCGAGCTTTGATAGAAAATATCTGGGAAGAACAGTAAGAGGCTTTTCCATTTTATTTTCCTTTTATTTTTTTTCCCCCTCTGCGACCATTCGAGGGGGACGCGGAATTGATTAGAGGGCGCGTAAACGTCGCGCGTAATTGACGGTGAAAGAGAGGAAAACACTCTTTAGGGTGTTGGCACGACTACTTCCGCGCGACGCAATAAAACAAAATACCGGCTCGCTTTTGTGCCGCGCGATGCTACGGGCTTACGCAGCCGTTAAGAGTTAACGACGTAACGATTATGTCGCCATCCGGGATAATCACTATCGCCGCCGATACGAATCTTTATAACTTCAAACGCACCGGAAAACGCGCTCCCCGGGGCACGCCCCCGGAGTGCTTCACGGCGAAAATCCACCAAATGTCCGTCACTTTCCGCGCTCCGCGGACATTAAGCCGGAAGTTAAACGACATCGCCGTCGCGCTTCTTTCCGGAAGAGTACCCGTCCTTGGATTAATTGCAGGGTAATGGCGCTTTATATATGATATTAACCCTTATCGGTCGTGAGTCATCTCTCGCGTGACAACGGTGCTTTGTCGCTGCGGTAGTGCAGGTGACAAAACGAAACCAGCTACAACCTCTAGCGAGGATCACGTATAAAAAGCTAGCGACCGATAAGGGTGAATCTTGCGAGTTATGAATCGCAACGAATCAACAACAAAGTCGGTCAAAGTCGAAGAATAACGCAAAGCAGACAAGAGAATATCGGCGGAAATTAACCACGAGTCAGTACGAACCGGTACGAGCCTACTCCGCGTTGTTTTCGTTGGATACTTTCCTCAAACCACACCTCTCACGCGTAGTGTTTATGTTTGACTCGAATTCCTCACCGTCAGTCTCGCATCGCAGTCTCCATAGTGCAGACGAAGAGGTTAACGTCGACGAAGGTATTTGCTAGTTTATAATTCACCAATTTACTTCTAGTTAATTTTTACGATTAATTTCGCGACGATTTTAATGTGGTTCTTACGTGAGATATTCGAAGAAATTTTAACATCGCTGTTTTGTAATATACGTGTCGTTATATAGTGACACGCGGTACGTAATTGTAGGGATTATTTTGTATTTAAATCCCACGTGTCAGTGGGACGAGAATAGGCAGTTGGGTTAGTAAAACACGCAAAATCTCTGATTATAATAATAATAATAATATAATTGTACCGCAGAAAGGGTTAAGCCCTCACACATCCGCACTCTAATATTAACTAAAGATACCTTGGTGCCTTTATTTCAACCTCGCATTCTCTCTTCTTCCAAACTCATTCTCTCTTCCTCGATTAGTCACTTCATACGCAATCTCGCTCCCATGACACAATGTACCCCAAATTTTCAAGTGCGTTCCTAGACTCACTGTTCGCTCTCAATCGACACTCTAGCATAAACATTCTACCCACTCCATCCACTTGCACACGCCACCCACGCTGAGTTTCATTCCCACATAATTGAATTAGTTAACGATGTATTTAATATCACGGATGAAGACAGATGCGTCTCGCATGTATGTTGTTCAGAGTAGACAATTAGGTGTATATGGAAGTACGAGCTTCCATAGATGGAACGGGGAGAGTGGTATCGATACCGGAACATTAGGCGATTAGTCACGTAACCATAAGTGAATCACCAAGAGTCTTTGTGCAAGCAGAAAATATTATTTCAAGTATATCAGTCGTATAGAATAAGAAACTATTTCCAACATTCATACTGATTACCAATTCCAAGTACATCTGCTCAGAGGCACTCGTTATTGCTTCCTTTCGACGTTCACCGAAAGTACACAATACATACTAAATTCGCTCAAAGTAAACCGCGAATTATTTTACAAAAATATAACAAATTTATAGGAATTGTAGGGAAGAAAAAAGGGGAAAAACTAAATACTGGTTTGAACTAAAAGAGTATATTTTGTGTCAACTGATATGGCATAGAGGCCTAGCAAGGAACTGCACTCTGTTGTGTTCCCAACGTCGCTAAAAAAGACAAATATTAACATTACGATCGTGCAGTCTTTAGAATTCGGTCTTTTGACGCAAATTTTTTGAAGGAAAAAAGAAGAGGAAAAACTGACCATCGCAATAGAGCTTGCAATTCTTTGCGAAGAGAGGAACGATAGCACTTGTCTTAATTTTTGACCCAATTTTTGTGGCCTGTGACTATAGTTACCTATAGTAGCGAAAGGGTTAAAAACAAATGCCAGTGCAGATCCCCGCCAGGCCCATGCTGGCCCAGGCTACACACTCATCGCCATTGCGCATCAACAAAATTTCTAACGTATTTTGCCATATACCCAATCTGTCGAGATTCTTCCTGCCATTAGTCACCGTCTCTCAAAAATGTTTTGAAACGCTTCCAACGAAAATTTCGCAGCAAAATTCGGAGGAAGAATTTTGCAGGGAATTTTTCATCGACGGTTTCGGAGATTATCAAAATCTCGCGAGCTTCGGGACACGCCAGCACCGCGAGATTACCGGATCCATCAGTGGCCGATCACCGAGAGTCCCTAGACGTGAACCGGACCGCTGACTTCTCATTTGTTTTCTATTTCTAGCGGCGACGTAGCCGGTCCACGTAGCAACGTAGTGACTTTTCTCCGTCGGTATAGGTCGGCCAGAGAGGTATAAGGGTAATCCCGTGGGGTGCTCCGGAGGGAGTTTCATATAGAGGGCCGCCGTGGTGCGGCCTCATATATAAGGATTTATCACGGCTAAGTCTCCCGTATATTGCTACGTACCGAACCCTGCTTCTTCGTCCACGAGCTTCGCTATATTCCCTCTCTCGTTCTCTTTGCTCTTGCTTTCATCCAGGCTTCTCTGTTCGGCCAGACTAACTACTAGCTCCGCTGGCCTGGTCCTCGACCGCGTGCACGACCGCGAAGTTCGCCTCCGGTTCGTTTCTGGGCCGATGATTCTATATCTTCATCTTAATTTAATGTTTCAACCCGATTATTTTGGGGATTATTCGATTCTTAATGCCACGACCGCCAACCTGTAACGCGTAACTAAATTTAATATACAGGCAACAATCCAGTAGCCATAGGTAATAGATCCTGGAAATTGATCGGATTACGCGTTCGATTTCAGCAATTGGTTATTACTTAAAGGAAATGCATGTAGACTAAAAAATTCTCAATTTATATTCTTTTAACCCTTTGGACTCGAAGATTTCTTCGTTGTGAAGATACAATTCGAAGCTCCTCTTAGATTTTTATAAGCTCACTGACACCCTTTGTGCTACAATTAAGAAAAGAAAATCGCGAATTCGTGTGTGAAACGAAGGAATAGAATAATTTTATTTCGATGTTCTTAATGTAATTATCATCATCATTCGTTATCTAAGTTATAGCATTAAAACAAACGGTGACTGAGAGTCACCTCGCGAGTGCAAAGGGTTAATTATCATGCGTTTCGTGATAACCCTGTTGAGGGATTTTACACTTTCCGTGTTAAGCGTTTGACGTTACTCGCTTAATTTACGAGTGCTTATTATTACGCGAACGTTTCTCGTTTTACATATCTTTCGCAAGCGTACAAGACTGTAAACCGGAGTACGTATTTTAAATTCGCATTAACTTGCTTTTTGCCCGCATTAATGGCGATCTGATATTATTTTACGATTCACGCTAGTTCGAATATCGCGATATTTAAACTGGAGATTAGCTTGAACACGGATCGCGACGATTAAAGTGGCGTAATGAAAATAAATAGGTGTACATAATTGCACCCTTATCCGAATAAAAATCGATATTAATTTCACCAGAAGGAGATATAAATTTGTAGTAATTGCGATATAAAGACAGCAAGAATTGTATCCCCGTCGAATGGAGCGAAACAGGAAACTGGCTTGCCACCCTATTAACAGCTAACACCGTAAAGAATAATAACGCGGCTCAGCTGACTCCTCGCGAACCTCATCAATCTGCGAGGAGTTTGAATTTCAGATGATAAATGCGTGGCTGTTCAGAAGAGTTTCGCTTCGCTGTTTCTTCCAGACTTCCGCATTTGAAGAAAACTTTCTGCGAAAATGTGAATATCCTATGGGAGCGTTGTGGCAAGATAAATGAAATTATTTATAATAGGGAGCGTTGTCCTTTCGCTTCCATCCCTTCAACCTCGTCTTTACTTCTTTCGAATTATCGTTAAAACAAATCTAATCCCTCGGGGGTTGATTCCTAACGAATATATTCCTTAACCCTTTCGCTATGGTGGACGTCGCCGCGGAGGCCCTCACGTAGAATAAAGCGTCATGCCAAAGGTGGAAATATTACTCCTTAGAATTTGGGGCCGAGTCTTTTGAAAAGAAAATAAAAAGGAAAAGAAAAAAAAAGACCGATCATTGCAATAGCGTTTGCAATTCTTGATGACTATAGTCACCTGTTGTTTGTAGATAACGTCTCATTACCGGTGATTGTAGTCACTCGTCGTGTATAAATGGCGTCTCATGACCGGTGACTATAGTCACCCGTAGTAGCGAAAGGGTTAATTTTCTATCGATTCGAGAACACACCCTCAACGTTCACGAGACACGATTTCAGTATCCGCCGCACAGGACGCATCCAATTGAGAAAATAAAGTTATTTGGAAACCGCGAAGAGGGCGCATTAGGGGGTCGCCGCAAGCACGGGCCGATAAAACCCCTTACGGAAACCATGACATCCTCGCGTTCGCGGGACGTCCCATGATAGCGCGTACAGGGTTGCAGGATGTGTCTGGCCCTTTCTTCTTTCTCCCTTTCCTCGAGCCAGCCCGCAAAATATCTCCTCGCGCCGTTTATTCCGAATCAGATCCCGGATCCACTCGTATGACGTCGCTTCCGTTCCCTGAGGGATTAGGACGTTTCGCCTCCTTTTCGCATCCTCTCAGCCAGAGGATCCGCTGTCCTCCTCAAGCTCGCTTATTCGCGCGTTCCTCCACGAGGGGAGGACACTCGGATCGTGCGGAAAAGGAGGGTAGGTTATCGAGAATTTTCCGCTGTTTTGGGACCAGGGCTTCTCGGGGGATGAAGAGTACTTTCGGGAAGTCGAGTTTCCATACACTATTGTATTCGAATTATTCAACGTCCGTAAAGATCACTGCATCTCGAAAATTGTCAATTTAACTATAAATTGGCATAAAGTTATGCGGAAAGTAAATTTTTTAACGAAGATAATGCAATTTTTTTGGAAACGAAGAATTAAATAACGTGGATCATTCTTATCTTGGCCACTAGATGATTTCTGACTTCAAGGAGGTTCGAGGATTTTCTCAGAAAACCTCTGCTTCCTATATACATAACTTCCAGATCTTCCAATAGTATCCCCGTTTAAGACAGGGTCTGCTAGAAAGCTCTTGTTCATCCTCTGCACCTTGCCCACTTAAAACCAAAAGCTGTACAGTTTTCGTGCCTTTCTGTACATAGGCAAACACGTATCCTAATATGTTATGGTAAAATTCAATAGAGAAGCAAACTCTACATTCCAGCGGTGTGGGGGTGATCCCTTCTCTCAATGTTCTGTCTTGTTACCAATCGTCTTTTGTCACCAGTCTCCTGAAGACGATTTTTGACCTGCGAGGCCCTGAACAGTTTAGTTCTAACCATTCGCCCGTTGAATAAAGATCTACATAGTTTTTCCACAGTTTTTCACCGAATACTATTCCTTGCGTAATAACCCTTTTAACATAATATAAGATGGCTCTTAGGTTTATATTATCCTATAGCGATAAACGCGGTAGATTAAGTTTGATTTTAGATCGCGAGTGCTTCACGCTGGAGCCATTAATCTCATAGTCCAAGTTTTCATTTGTAACTTCTTTATACGTTTTGGTTCCTTTTTATATGCGTATTATTGTATTTAGTTTTTGACGCATTAAACGTATGTTAAATTGGAAATTGGAAATTGGCCTGTTAGAAAGCCTTACTGATGGGTGCACTAGCAGGCCCGGGACGAAACGCATCCCTTGCTTTACCTTCATCCCTTGTAGCATTAACGCAACATCGAGGATACCTGTGACAAGCCGACTTTAACAATCTTGGGGAAGGACTCCCTACAATTGCAATCCTAATAATATGTTATAAAAGTGGACAGTAATTGTTACTCGTGTAAGAAATCTCGAACCCTGCCAGCCCTGAAATTTCTAGTCTCGAGCACCGTACAAAACATCGAACCATCTCCGCAGTTCGTCACAAATATTCTCGTACCCACCCCCGACGGCAAACCCTCCCAATATCCGTTCTCCGACAGGAGCAGGATCGTCTGAACGATTAAACGAAATAATCCGGCGGAAATTCTCTCCGTCATCCGGAGTTTAATCGCGTAAGCGCGCGTTCCACGGCTCGTTCCGACAGTTTCGGAATGTCTCGGCCGGCTGTGGCAGCCGACGGAATCGCGGAATTCCTCGTAGGTGCTGGGACCAGGATGTTTTGGCGGGCCGAACAGCGTCGTCGTCGTCGTCGTCGTCGTCGTTCTCTCGTCGTCGCATTAACTCGCGCGGCCACGGCATCGTTAGCGGCATACCTTATCGTTTGGAGCGCGGGACCCGGCCGTTTGGAATGCGCAAACACCAGTCCGTTACTTGCCAGGGTGGTTCCTCCTGCGCCCTACCCGTCTCCGTACGTATTAGTCCGGACAGAAATGGTTGTCTCTCGTTTCGCCGAGTTTACACGAGGAGATTGACAATGGGGGAACGCGTGAATCATCCCAAGTTTCCACGATTCGTACGCCGGTGAATTTCATTTCCCGGAATGGGTCCTGGGTATCGAGACAAGTTGGTTTAGGTACGACGAGAAATGGCGTCGAACGATTTAGATTCGGGGCTCGGCATGGAGAAGAATAGACGAGAAGGGAGTATAACGCGTTTCGTTAAAAATTCACGATTTTAATTTGATTCTAAGAGACGTTTAATTTGTAGGCGGAGAATATGAGCGCCCGCAAAAATGGCGTCGAGTCTGTTGTCGAGTACAAAGTAAATAGCGGAAACGCGATACCCGTTGTTCGATAAAGATAAACTGTACGATAATTGCTAGATGCTGGGAATAAAATGACGATTTAAAGATCCGAAGCGAACGGAGAAAGTAGAGAACGGAGTAATATTGCCGCCATCTTAATGAAGCGCATCCTCGAAATTGAAACGACCCCGCGGACAAGTAGCAGAGGCGAATTTTCTAATTCCTCTTACGTGGGAATTGCCGAGTTGAAGATAAAAAGAGGAAGGGACAGAGAGATAGGCGAAAATATTAACGATGGAACGTGCTGAAGAGGATGAAGTTACGACCTTGGGTAAGGTCGAATTGCCCTGCAACGGACGAAACATTTCCGTCCGAGCGTGTAAAGCGGCCTTTAGGCAGAAGCTGGGTTCTATCGCAGTTCGCGAATTCCGTCCTGTCATTTGTAACTGTCGGGCTGCTCATTACAATTCCCCATTCCTCGCCTCTGAACTAACCCCCTCCCTCAGCGCCCCAACCCCTCTCCACGCTGCCCTCGAACGTCTCGTTTCTGCAGCGGGGGCAACGAAGGGTTCTCTGGCGTTTGTGCTTCCTCGCTTTCTCTCTCCTCGTCTCTCCCTCTCTCACTCTCTCCTCACCCCGTCACTCTGGCCGTTTATGCGCAAACGCAACCTATTTTACCCCCGTAAAATCGTGCCCGCGAAGGAGAAGACGGCGGAGAAGGCGACGAGGAAGAGCCGGCTAATAAAAATATTAATTTTTAATCGACCGTTTAATCCTCTTTCGCTCTCCTCGAATTCGAATAGCTGTTCAACCGGTTACGAGCGTTCGACGGGTCCTAACCCTTTGTTCACCGGGGGTGAAAGGTCGGGATAAGGGAGTTTTATTCCATTGAGCGCGGTAGTCGGCGTGACGGATAATGTTTGGAGGTAAGTTCGTCGCTATGGGGGATTTATTGCGGTCAAATATTGGCGCAAAATTTCGAAGGTTACGCCGGCTCGCTGACACTCTCGTAAATTATAAATATACGAGCGTAACCGATAAATCCCGCGTTTATCCTGCGCCCAGCAGATACATCAAAATCCCATTCGATGACTGCTATGCATGCTACATCGATCAGACCATCGCGCTCTATGCTCGTTCGATAAACGTGTCTGCCTCTATCTCGGCTGAAAACGCAGGGATCGTCTCGTTCTTTCTTTCTCTCGGGATCATCGAGAAGCCTCGAGTACAAATTCTTCGACCCTTCGCAAGTCCGTGAAGCATCACCGGGGGCAGAGAAAAATCCCGAACCAGCTCCATTCACCGACACCATACACGCATCTCCGAACTACTCGTGTGAGAAAAATATTCGTCGCAAGATCCAGGCGACTGCTCGCTTCTTCAACCCCCCACCCTTGCCTCGAATCAACCGCCCGCTCTCCCGATCGGCCATTTTCTTTATTACATTCCTTATTTCCTATCCACCAGCCTCTGCAACTGTAATACAAATTCCTATTGTGATTTATGTTGATATCAATGGCAACCCCTCGGTGTCGTGGCGTCCGCCGCGCTCACCCCCGTGTCCCGTCGGCGAAAGGACGCCCTCCGCTCACCCCGCGTCCAGATATTATGCTTTATTGAATCAGAGTTGTCACTGTTATTGTTGCCTTCTCGCCGTCCCCTGCGCCCCTGTCCCGTCCGCTTCTTCGACTCGTTCGTTCGTTTCACGGCTGCCAGACCGGCCTCTTGGGGTGGTTGAAACCAGCCTGGGGTCTCTATGAATTTTATTAATAAAACAACATCGGCGCGCGGCGCCGACAAAGCGACGACTGACAGGCGTTACGCGTGTATCTCTGTTCGGGGCCGACGAGCGTGGAAAATTCGCGCGCCTCCAACCCCCTGCGGAGAAAGGAAGCGCGTCCCGCCGTCGGATCCCGGTTTTCTAAAGCGGGACAAGCGCGAAGGCAGCGCGCTACTTATCGTCCCGGAGGGCGGACTACCTTTGTGTCGGGGTTTCAAGAACCGTGGCGCATTGTCGGTTTACTCGCCGCGCTGATAGCGTTCGAGCAACCGCGAGGAACCCGGCTGTCTGGCATTTCGAGGGTGGCTTGTTCCTGTTTAACAGCAGGTTGACGTTTTTTATTCCACGGTTTTGCGCCGATCACTGACCGAGCAGTAGTCGTTGCGTGTTAGGGAATTTCCCGTTTCAACCCTTCCAGCACGCAATAACGCGACTAGGAATACAGAGGAGGAAGAGGTTAGAATGGGCGTATCGTTTTTGTAGTCGAGATGATTTGTAGCTGCGACAGCTGTTTATGCGTCGGCGACCACGGGTTTTTAAGGGTCTTTGCGAGCAATTAATTCGACAGTATTTTTCCCCAGCGGGATTTATGGCAAGGAAGACTGAGATTCAGATATCCCGTCATGCCGGAGAATAGAAGTCACGTAGCTATCGCATGCCTTAGGATTGATTGTTCGTGAGATGCGTGAGGGGGTTAGGAATGGAGAGCAATTCATTGCGTTGCTTCCGAGAGTAGGGACAGTGTTCGAAGGAGATGCGGAAGTTCCCGAAATCCTCGAATCGAACGTACGAAGATACGAATTCTTTGAATACCCCAGTCATTTCGTGGAAATTATCAAATCCGAATTTACCGACTCTTAATCGTACCCATCGTGACACCGCGGTGCCTCCATTTTCCGTTTCATTGAATCCGCGACATAAAGGGAGGTAGCCGGGTATACGCGAAGAAAGTATGGTTTCCAGGGAATGAATGACCATGCATAGGCCACGTGTACCCCGAAGAATTCGCCGTCGTTGGAAATAGAAGCCGGGAACCATTACCTGCCGCGTCATCGGCCAACCATTCGCGCGCTTCGCTCCTCTGAATGGGATCTAAGAAGCAATACTCCCATTAACGGCCGATTGAAGCGGTGCTCGAACGCGGAAAGCGAGAGTCGCGAGGAGGAACAGGCCGGGAAAGGAAGAGGCCGAAACGAAAAGGGAACACGCGTGCGTTTACACAGCGTACAACGGTGACTTGCGTCAGTGGGCCGCTATAAACGTGATTAATGGACACGAGTCGTTTACCATTCTGATACTCTTGCTGCAGTCGGAACAACAAAGTGCTCCTTCACCCATCGTAGACCTTCTCACCCTTGTTCTTTCCGCTCCATACCTCCACGAGTGTCTTTTTTTTCCGTCGAGTTCATTCTATCCTCAGAGGGGACAACTTTGATGCCTTTGGAGCTGGAGCTGAAGCTCGATTCGGGGAACAATTTCGGGAGTGACACTAGGGATTGCCAAGAATTATGTTCGAGGTACCGTGTTGAGAATGGCGATGATTAAATGCCGGGGAAAGGTAACTCTACGTATCGTGTACTTTTATGAGGAAGTTTAAAATTGCTAAATATTACGCGATAAGAGTGTACTTTTCAAAAAAGACTCTGTCGATAGATGTAGTTTAGAAGTAAGAATTACACCGAGGTATCAAAATCAACTATCGATAACCGAAGGAAAACACCGGCCGACATTCCAGCAAACCTTTTTCTACCCTGCGTCTATAGTCTGAACACACGATAGCAAGACGAACATCCCTTTCGCGGCCGATGACAACTCGCACCGTGTGCCCATGCCGGAGTACTCTCTCACAGAGGACAGTGCAAACATTCTCGATTTACACGTTAGCCATTCCATTTGGCTCGAATCGGTTGGAAGCCATTAATATCGGCCAGCGTGAAAGCCACTCGGGCTTCTGGCTCGCCGGCAAGACAGCCAACCCTTTGCTCCCGATTCCCTCAAACCGAGGGGGTTAAACGCTCCTACGAAAGTCTCCACCTCCTTTTTCTTGATCGCTCATCCCGCGCGATTTCCCTCTTTGTCTCCACCTTCTTCCACCCTCTCTCACTCCCTCTCTCTCTCGCTTCTTCGTCCACCGTCCGGTTCACCCTTTCCCCGCCGCGACCCTCGAAATCAATAAATACATATTTGTTCGACACACAGCGCATCAACTATCAATGACACTAATACCATTAGTCGGGACCTGACGCAGCACGCGTGTACGAGTCGTGTCCGTCGGCGAAAGACGGGTACAGACGCGGCGGATCCATGGATCAAAGCGAGAGGGAAGGAGTGACGAACGAGGGGGTGAGAGAAAGCTCCGGTTAGAACGGTTTCTCTCGTTCCCGTGATTTCCGCAGAGTCACGTTACAAATGACTGCGGCCGCCTTCCATCCTCGTTATCGAAGTGACATAATCGTCCGTTCGCAACGCGCCTACCTCTACGTATCACGGCTAGGTACGCAGAAACCCGAGGCGCCACGCGCCGCAAGACCGACGTCACGCAATGACGTACCAGCGTTTAATAATCCCGTATCGTCGTCTCTGTCTATCAGGCCCGTTGTCGGCGGCTGAGCGTTCATTAACCGGGAGATACTAGCCTGTCGTGGTCAAAAGATACGCGACTACTTGCAGCCAAATGGGTTGCGCACCACCGTAATACGGCACCGTTAATGCTCACCCCGATGCTGTACGTGACTTTGACGTTGTATTAAAATCGAGTAGTCCTGTCCTTATCGAAACAGCTGCTGGACAACTCGCTCGGATCACTGACTTTCAAACGGGAAGAAGAGTTCCGTCGTAAAACCCGAGACTCGTCTATGGACAAGTTAGACATCTGAGACGTTGATCGGGGACACTTCCAAATCTTTGCTTTCGAATTTATATTCCGAAGATTACCCTGTCACTCGTGACACGTTCCAGAGAGGTGACGGAAGTCACCGATAGGATTATCTGGTAACTAGGCTAAGTCCAGGTATAAGAATCGAAGAGGAAGAGTGGTAGGTAGCAACTGCAGACCCTTCAGCGGTTTATTAAATAACGCGATTACGGAATGCCTGCAAACATCGGGCTCGGCTGCGTTATTAAAGACTTCGATTCTACGGGAAACTTATTAACCCTTGATACCATCTAATACCATCTAACAAAACTTCAGAGTTATTAATTTAACGTCAGAATTCCACGCGGAACAGACCGTATATCCAACGCGAAGCTTCGGATCCTAGAATCGTAACGAGGTGGAAGAATTATGATTAAGATGTAGAAAACGAAGGTTCGAATCGATAATACTGTCCGAGAAATTTTTAATTTTTCTATAGATTGTAATATTATGGTGATGCTTGTAAAATTTGCTCTCCAGAACACGAAATCCTAATCGCAATTGCTCCATCACTATCAGTTTGCGAAAAAGTGAGCTTCTCTAGGAAGGCAGGACTTATGGCTGAAATGTAGTATTGCATGAGAAGTAAGAAAATTAGGGGGTTTATTGTTGTCTTAGAAGTTAGGTGAGAGTATACTGAGTTTATCGATGTTCATAATTATGATTATTTCTGTTTCTGAATAATTATAATTGGTAATCGAAGTTTAAAAGTTAGCCACTGAGCGTACTTTCTACGCATATTCTTGCATTTTTATTAATAGTTTATAATCTGACACAAGTTTGCTAGACTGTAGAGTATACTCTAGGTTTTTCTGAAACAAAAATTATACGGGAACAATATTTGGATGTTGTTTAGTGTCGAGAACGCGATAAAATATATGTCGGGAAACCGTAAGTGGGAATTTGCTACCACGCAGCCATTGTTCGCACATGTAAATAGCTTCGCCAGGGCTGTAATCATGCGTAATCGACACCAAATCACCGTCCAGTAGATCACATTTTTTATATGTACAACATGTACATGCTTTCATGTACCTCTTTATACTAAGCGCAAAATTATAAGAAATTTCTTTAAATCGCTAACAGTTTGGAACAGTTTGCTTATTCGATACATAAATACGAATGACTTTTCAATGCAAAATTGTTAAAAAATAAACTCCCATTTAACTTTTAAGATGCGAATGAATTTTCTAACATCTTTACTTTTCGCGCAATACTTCCTTTTAACCTAAAATAAAATGGTCATGCGAACGCTGTCATAGCTTAAAAAATATATAAATTATAACATTTATTGTTAATAACAAATTAATATCGTTAGTAACAAATAGTCCATAATGTAAATTTACAATAAAAGTGAAAAAATTAATTAATTAATGATTACTACTTGTACTTAAAACGTATTCGTGTTAAAATGTATATATAATTTACAAAAAGTTTATAAATTATGCCACTTATTGTTAATAATAAATTAATATCGTTAGTAACAAATTTTACATAATGTAAATTTACAATAAAAGTGGAAAAAATTAATTAATTTATGATTGTTACTTGCATTTACAACGTATTCGTGTTAAAATGTATATATAATTTACAAAAATTTATGAATTACACTGCTTATTGTTAATAACAAATTAAGATTATTAATAACAAATTGTTCGTAACGCAAATTTATAATAACAATGAAAAAATTAACAAATTATTAGCTATTACAGCGAAAAAGTAACTTTTATAGGAATCGGTAAATTTCGGAAATTTTCGCCGATCTTCGCCCGGCCGCCGCTATATAAGGGGCCCGCGTGAAGGCTCGAACCAGTTGTCTGTTCGACTTCGGAAGGTCCGCGTTAATATTCTTTCTTTTTGTTTCAGGTTTTAATTATCTTTCTTCTTTCAGATTCTATTTCTATTACTCTAATTTTCATGGTTTATGCATTAGAGTATCTTGTACAATATTCGAATGCTTCGTCGTTGGTTTATTTGTATAACATCGTTGGCTAGATCAATGGCTATTCAGTGGCCATTGTCCACTCTCTTAAATAATTTAACAATAATTTCTTCTTTCAGGTTCTAATTATTTTTCTTCTTCCAGATTTTATTTCTTTCATTCTATTTCTCTTTGTTTCAGCATTCGAGTATTTCGTACAATATTCGAATGCTTCGTCGTTGGTTTACTTATGTCTCATCGTTGG
>NW_016910719.1:594601-599759 GCF_001483705.2 Eufriesea mexicana | reverse complement strand
GTTGACACTAGAAGTTTCATTGGTTCAGGGACTATCCTTGGTCCACGTGTAAGTCTTGGCGAGTGCGACAGTGACTGGAATTGAGCTAGGCCCGATCGGGAGGGTGCCGAGGTATGAAGTTATCTCTGTACACGGGAGTACATCGCCTAGGCTAGTCGGTCTTTCGAATAATCGCGAACTCGTTCGGGCGCGTCGCGATTTTCTATTAGCTCGCGTGTTTGATATTTCATTCCCTATTTTTATGGGAACTTGAAAATATCTTAGCGTTGCGACAGTAGAGTTTCAGTATACCGAACCGAAACCCCTTTTGTAAGACACGAAATATAATAAAGTGTCAGTAGAGTCATTTTAACTTAATTCGCTCCAAGTTAGATTAGGGTACCTTTGATACAGGTAGCGCCAGCAGGCTGCGCCATTAGGGCGCATGTCGGGTCTCGATGCGTAGTCACCTCCTCGTGGTGAGACCTGGTAATTGGAATTAGTTTCCAAAGATTTTTCTTTGGAAAATAATTCCAAGCTAAGAGCTACGCACAAAGTATAAGATACTTCCCATGTCTTGTAAATTTTCAATGTTTCCTTTGGAATTTGAAAATAGAGAGTGGGCAATATCTGTTTAAATGATAATTAAATATAGGGAAATTGTGGTAAGTAAGAAGTGGAATACAAGTGGGGAAAGGTAAGTATAAGGTAGGTAAGAGGTAAATAAAATGATTATAATGTACTGCAAAGCAGAGAAAGAATTGTTTAGAGAATTCTTGGAAACGTCATTTCCAGGAATTTCGTTGTTATCGGCCTTTTCTCGTGTTTCTAATACAAAACTCTAGCGACATTCGACAGCGTCATCTATGATTTTGAACTGGAACCTTGTCCTCCGCTCTACGCTATCTAAGATTTTTAACTCTAACACGAGCTTCCACCCTTAAGTCATAGATGGCATTGAACGCAGAACGAGCTTCCAGTATAACATTACAGATGTCACTGACCGATGTAATTTGAATTTTCATTCGGCATTGGGAAATTAACAAATTACACAATTTCTGCAACAAATTTATTAACTTTTACAATTGCATCATAAAGACGCATCATTTACGAACTCTCTAATATGACTTTGAATTTTAATTTCTCCTTAATTAATTACTTATGTGTAATAATGTGCGAAACCCTCATGCAGACTTTAGAAATACATACCAGGCGTATCCCTCGACTTTTTTAAACGTTTTATATATCAAAAAACTCGCCGAAAAGAGCACTAAAGAATAGACTAAAGAAATCTGTGTTTTTTTAATCGGTCCGATTTTTGCCAATTCCTCTGACACACGATGGATACATCGGAGCGTCCGATTTTGGCAAAATTTTGAAATGCGAGTTTTTTCGTTTTTTCACGTTCTTTATCCATCAGGCAACTCGTCAGCAAAAAATCTAAAAAATCGGATCACGGGAACTGCGTTTTTTAGCAGTGCGATTGCGTCGATTTACGATTCACATTTGCGGACTTTGGAACTACGTACCAGGTTTATCCCGCAACTTTTTAAAACGTTTTATATACGAAAAAAACTTGCTGAAAAGGGGCTCTAAGAAATAGGCTAAAAAAATCTAGGTTTTTTAATCGGTCCGATTTTTGCCGATTCCTCCGGCGAAAAATTTTTGGCCAATTTCGCGATTTTGTATCAGGATAACATAATATGAAAAGAGGTCGTTCGCCGAGACAGTTCCAAGAAATTACGTCATTTCCAAGAATTCTGCGAACAATACTTTTAGAGCCTCACCGTAAAGTCTTCGACCGATTTCACGATTTTGTATCAGGAGAATATAACATGACAGGAGGTCTATCGCCGTGCCACTTCTAAGAAATGACGTCATTTCCAAGAACTCTCCAGACAATACTTTTGCCGCCGCGGTGGACAATACTTTTGCTGTTTTTGGTCAATACTTTTACTGCCTGGGTGGACAATACTTTTGCTGTTTTTGGTCAATACTTTTACTGCCTGGGTGGACAATACTTTTGCTGTTTTTGGTCAATACTTTTACTGCCTGGGTGGACAATACTTTTGCTGTTTTTGGTCAATACTTTTACTGCCTGGGTGGACAATACTTTTGCTGTTTTCGGTCAATACTTTTACTGCCTGTGTGGACAATACTTTTGCTGTTTTTGGTCAATACTTTTACTGTCTGGGTGGACAATACTTTTGCTGTTTTGGTCAATACTTTTGCTGCCTCGGTGGACAATACTTTTGCGGTCTTGAAGAAAAATTTTTGTCGATTTCGCGACTTTGTATTAGGAGAACATAATATGAAAGGAGGTCGCCCACCGAGACAGTTCCAAGAATTGACGTCATTTCTAAGAATTCTCTAGATAATACATTGCAGTCTTGGCGAGAAATTTTTGGCCGATTTCACGATTTTGTATCAGGAGAACATAACATGACAGGAGGTCTACCGCCGTGCCACTTCTAAGAAATTACGTCATTTCCAAGAATTCTCTAGACAATACTTTGCAGGCTTGGCGAGAAATTTTTGGCCGATTTTGTAACTTTGTATTAGGGTAACATGACATGAAAGGAGGTCGCTCGTCGAGTCATTTCCAAGAATTCTCCGGACAATACTGTTTCTGCTTTAATTATTTTACTTACCTTATACTTACCTTATATTTACCTTATACTTACCTTACTTACTTACCTTCCCTTACTTGGATTCCTTTCCTTACTAACAAGGAGTGTGCAAGTCCTTCGGGTGACCAATTTAGTTGAAACTTTGCAGCTTTGTAGATATCGCAATGCAGTTTATGAAAATATATTATTTTAGCCGCAATTACTAAATAGTTTTTAAGATATTTGTGATTAAAGTTTTATTACATCGTTAATTATATATTTATTTCCAATGTGTTTCAAGTTTAGTTTTAGCGTAACTGGGACGATCGAGAATAGATATACTGGAGGACGACCGGGGTTCGATTCCCGTCTATTAGTTTTGATAATTTTTTTAAATATATTTTTTGTTTTGTATTTATTTTTCGCCCATGAAAACATTGTAAATACAAATTATAAATAAAATTTCTTAATTTTTTGTATTTATTTTTCGCCTATGAAAACATTGTAAATACACAATTATAAATAAAATTTCTTAATTAAAAAAATTATTTTTTTCGCTTTCTTATGCTAGTATATATTTATTTCAAAATAATAAAAATATTATGCAAGAAAAATACTTTTCTATAGGAATCTTATTTACTACAGGAAATACAAAACCTATCGTTCAAGTAAGTACCAATTATTAAATTAAATATTGTATATGAATGTTGCCTATAATTCCAACTTTGCTGTGCAGCTATAAATGTTCAGGAATTAATTAGAAAAACTTGGGAATTTATTAATTTTCTACTGCCGAATAGATAAAAATTTTACCGCCTGCGATCAGCGCCATCTATGATTTTGGACCATATGCACGGAAAAGTAATAGGAACGCAGAATAGGCAAGGAGGTCGTTGAAGAGCTCGCAATGGGGTAGACAAGGACAAAGAGGGGATAGAAAAGGATAGAAAGGCCCCGGCAGTGAAAAATGATTAATTACTCAATTTCTGTAATTAATTTATGAACTTTTATAATTTCGTTGCAAAGCTGGAACATCAGGCTGAATTCCCATATAATTTTCGTAAAGAATTTAGCTCTAAATTGTTAGTTATTAATTTTTATTCGATGGCGTCTATAATTTCATAACGGCGACCATCACGATCTTCCGTGAAAATATATAATATTCAACGAAACTAGAAGCAAAATGTGATCAAAAGATATATGAGAAGATTCGCAAGGACATTGTTTTTATAATAAGTGCTTAAAGTTTCAAAAATTAATTGCGTAAGGGATAGTAATTAATGAAAAACCAATGGCGTCTTCGACAACAATTCAAACACTGCGCAGAACAATTATTAATAATTAATTAATTAGGGACAAATTTATATCGAAAAATATATGTGAAAGTTCGTGAAGGATCTGGCTTTACGAAGCAATTATAAAAGTTCATAAATTAATTACAGATATTGAGTAATTAGTGAATTTTCCACTGCCGATTTGATTTATTAAAATATATTCGGAGCACATAACCAGAATTAGTAAACTGACATCAGAGCCATCTATGATTTTAGACTCGAAGTTCAAGTTCCGCAACGAGAACATAGACGGCTTTGATATCAGTTTACTAACTCTGGTTATATGTTCCGAATATATTTTAATAAATCAAATCGGCAGTGGAAAATTCACTAATTACTCAATATCTGTGATTAATTTATGAACTTTTATAACTGCATCGTAAAGCCAGATCCTTCACGACCTTTCACATGTATTTTTCGATATGAATTTGTACCCAATTAATTAATTATTAATAATTGTTCTGCGCAGTGTTTGAATTTTTGTCGAAGATTATCGAAGACGCCATTGATTTTTCAGTAATTACTATCCTTTACGCAATTAATTTATGAAACTTTACGCACTCATTATAAAAACAATGATCTTGCGAATCTTCTCATATAACTATAGATCACATTTTGGTTCTAGTTTAGTTTAGTAT
This sequence comes from Eufriesea mexicana, assembly GCF_001483705.2. Lineage (NCBI taxonomy): Eukaryota > Metazoa > Arthropoda > Insecta > Hymenoptera > Apidae > Eufriesea > Eufriesea mexicana. The sequence continues at coordinate 595,199 of NW_016910719.1, read as the reverse complement.
TAAATATTTTCAGGGAAGATCGTGATGGCCGCCGTTACGAAATCATAGACGCTATCAAACAAAAATTAATGACTAACAATTTAGAGTTAAATTCCTTACGAAAATTATATAAGAATGTAACCTGGAGTTCCAGCTTTGCAATGAAATTATAAAAGTTCATAAATTAATTACAGAATTGAGCAATTAATTAATTTTTCACTGCCGGAGTCCTTCTATCCTTTTCTATCCTCTCTCTGTCCTTGTCTGCTACGTGACGAGCTCTTCGGCAACCTCCTCGCTTATTTTATATTCCTATCACTTTCTTGATTTTTGAGCCCAAATCATAGATGGCGCTGATTGCAGGCAGTAAAATTTTTATTTATTCGGCAGTGGAAAATTTATAAATTCCCAAGTTTTTCTAATTAATTCATGAACATTTATAGCTGCACAGCAAAGTTGGAATTATAGGCAACATTTATATACAATATTTAATTTAATAATTAGTACTTACATGAGCAATAGGTTTTGTATTTCCTGTAGTAAATAAGATTCCTATAGAAAAGTATTTTTCTTGCATAATATTCTTATTATTTTGTAATAAATATATACTAGCATAAGA
>NW_016910719.1:549170-590875 GCF_001483705.2 Eufriesea mexicana | reverse complement strand
ATCCTTCATTAATAATATTTCATATTAAATCTTTAGTCATTTATAAATCAGTCAACCAAATGGTTCTTTTTTCTAATAATCATCAGCAAGAAAGACGTAACTTTTACCTCCTTTTAACGTTGTCTCTATTGGCCCAATCAATTCCATGTGCCACAACCCATTATTTCTGCAGCTTTTATAGTTTCCAAGTTCCTATAGATATTTCTACACGTTTTAGTTTTCATGCAATATTTACTATCTATATTCAATTTATCTTTAACTTTCATAACTATTACCAATTGTTCATTCTCCATCTCTTCAATGATCTTCATATCTCCATGTCGATGCCACACATCTCTCTCTCGATACATATGCTGCCTCTTTTCTTCATATTCCTTTGCTCCACCATTCTGAAATTTAACACATTGGCAAAAATCATTCATTCTGATCACAGATATTAATATTTATTTAGATAAAGGATACAACATACCTTTCAATCTCACAATATACTCTATATCTTGTCGTTAAAAATGGACATTGCCTAAGTTAATTTCATTCCCGTTTATATGCCTGAAGCATTTCCCTTTTATGAATCTTTATTTGACACAACCAAACATTTATATCTAGTGGGGCATACGGATAGCTGATCTTGAATGCAATAGATATATCATAACTTACATATTTGTATTACTGCTACAACCTTTTCTCACAATAAGATACAATTTCTGGCATCTAATAGCGCTACATTGGTGATACTCCATGAGTCCAAGATTTCTCTAATGTTGCACGTGCTTATTTATTTCAACAGAATATTGTCTTGAACCTACTCTACGTTGTTATACCGAAAAAATGAAATCCAAAAACCTAATTTCAGAAATAGAAGCGAAAAAAGTGTATTACGCACACGATCTGAAAGCCGCGCACACTTTCGGCACTATTTTTGGAAAACGCAAGCTCCAAACGCAAAAAAAGTATCCAATACTGTTAAGGAAAAATTCACTCTAGACGGATAAGTAAAAAAAACCGGAGTCAAAAGCCCAATTTTCTAAATATAAGCCAAAAAAGTAAACTGCGCAGCACGACCTGTCACTCACTAACACTTTCTGCACTATTTTTGGAAAACGCACGCTACAAACGCAAAAAAAGTATCCAATCCTGTTAAGGAAAAATTCACTCTACACGGATAAGTAAAAAAAACCGGAGTCAAAAGCCTAATTTTCTAAATATAAGCCAAAAAAGTAAACTGCGCAGCACGACCTGTCACTCACTAACACTTTCAGCACTATTTTTGGAAAACGCACGCTACAAACGCAAAAAAAGTATCCAATCCTGTTAAGGAAAAATTCACTCTACACGGATAAGTAAAAAAAACCGGAGTCAAAAGCCCAATTTTCTAAATATAAGCCAAAAAAGTAAACTGCGCAGCACGACCTGTCACTCACTAACACTTTCTGCACTATTTTTGGAAAACGCACGCTACAAACGCAAAAAAAGTATCCAATCCTGTTAAGGAAAAATTCACTCTACACGGATAAGTAAAAAAAACCGGAGTCAAAAGCCTAATTTTCTAAATATAAGCCAAAAAAGTAAACTGCGCAGCACGACCTGTCACTCACTAACACTTTCAGCACTATTTTTGGAAAACGCACGCTACAAACGCAAAAAAAGTATCCAATCCTGTTAAGGAAAAATTCACTCTACACGGATAAGTAAAAAAAACCGGAGTCAAAAGCCCAATTTTCTAAATATAAGCCAAAAAAGTAAACTGCGCAGCACGACCTGTCACTCACTAACACTTTCTGCACTATTTTTGGAAAACGCACGCTACAAACGCAAAAAAAGTATCCAATCCTGTTAAGGAAAAATTCACTCTACGCGAATATATGTAACAAACCTAATCAAAAAGCCTAATTTCAGAAATATAGACGAGAAAAATAAACTGTGTAGAACGATTTCACAGGCAGTTGCTTCTCCCTAACTTTGTTTCATATCTGCACCTTCAATCGTAAAATAATAGCCCTACTGGTTGGTGAACAATCTATTCTATGCAGGAGTAATGAAATATCTTAATCCACAGTGGAAGTTTAGAATGTATAAGCAATAAAACCCTATCTACTTCGCAATTGAACGTCAAGATTGATGAAAAAATTGCAAAAACTGTTAACAAGCTGTCTATTCAGAGTCGAAATATTTAAATACATTACTGGACAGTCAAGATCTAGAATCTACTACAGGCGTCGGTTGGGGACGGTGCGATAGTATTACACGATCCGCACTCACACTGCTTCATTTCACGCATGTGTCGTTATATGATTTTCACTGTGTCAAATCACTATTTTTACACGTAATTTATTAGCACCGAAGAAATGTTCACAGTTAGTAATCCTGAACTTCGTAAATTTCTCACAATTTCTTAAACTTTTGCTGTATCTTATTCGTAAATACTGCGATAATGTTACAAACGTAACCTACAATTGCTATTTCGCGAACTAATATCCGAAACGTCGCGTTATAGTTCTTAAATATATATTTCCTCTGTTGTAGCAATTAAAACTTCAATCAGCGATATCACTACTTTACGAATGAAACGTTTTGTGGAAATCTTTAATATTTCACTTTGACGTACAAAATTATTCCACTATTTGTTACCGGTATGTTCGTTTGGCGCGAAACTGAAGATAACTGACGCTAGACAATCTGTGCATTTTTCTCGCGGGAAAATGCTGCGTCTTTGAAATAGCCATATACTAAAGTATCGATGTAGAATATCAAACAACCTTTCTTATATTTATTAATATCAATGATGCAAATACATATACGTTTCCCTTTCGAAAATGACAAATAATAAATGCTTAATTTCCACAGCAAAACCGTTATAAATTAATACAAATAATTATAAAATTAATAATAAAATTATAATATATAGTAATACATAATACATATATATATATATTAGTTACAAAATTTTATAAATGAGCATTATGATCACCTTTATTGACAATACTCCTTGAGAAAATTAGTTTCTAATGTATATTTTTCCATTGCTAATAAGATGAGTTTATATTCAGTTTCAAGTGTACTTATAACAAACGTGAAATGTTATTGTTAAAATTAAGATTGATTAAATAGTAGTTTTAATAAAACAGTTCACCTAACCTATGCTGTGAAGGATGTGAGAAATAAAACAATAAAACAATACAAATTATTATCACACATTCTCCTTTCTTCTTTTTATTCTCTTAACACCTCCATAAAGTATTTTACATTCTTTAACAAATTTGGACCATTCAGTGGTTTAGTTAGACAATCAGCATTTGTTTCTTTATTTGGCATGTAACAAATTTCAACGTTCTTAGTTTTTATTACATCTCCTATATAATAAGATTTTTCTATGTAGGAGCTTAGATTTAATTTTCTACATTTATCGCATTCAATCTATTCACATATTTTCTCACCTTCTTTTCCAGTAGGACTTCACATATCAGTCTATATATCCACACAACACATTTCATTGGTTTCTGTTCCTTTTCCAAATTCAAGACAATACACACCCTCAAATATCTTAATATTCCCTTCAATCTATTCATGTCCATCATTTTAGGATCATGGTTACATTATAACAAACATCCTAACTGCAAATGGCAAGACATAAGTATTCAAATACATGAATTTTCCTAATAATTCTCGATATTCATTGAATTATGGTGGATTTGTTCTTCCTCTCAGCAACCCCATTGCACTACAGTGTTCTTGCTGGACTGAAATCATGTTTTATTTTCTTTTGATTTAAACAAGCCTAAAGATCTTGTCTGACAAACTCACCTCTATTGTCTAAGCATATAAGTACTTTTCAGTTTCTTCACAGATTAATTTTCTTCAAATGTTACCAATATTTTTATTTCCTCAGCTGATACTTTTCCTATAAGAGCAAGACCAATAATCACTTTCGAATAATCATCAATAGATAAGATGTACCTTTTACCTTTTTTGACATTGGCTTCACTAGTCCAATCAAATCCATGTGTCATAGCCCCATTATTCTTGCTGCTTTTATAGTTTCCTATGTGTGTTCTTACAGATTTTTGCCTTAAAGCAACATTCACACTCTATATTCAATTTATCCTTACCTTTCAGAACTATTATATGAACTTTATATTTGCATGTCGATGCCACACATCTTTCTCTGTTGATACATATGCTGCCACTTTTTTGTTTCTTGATTCTACGTAATATACATTTCCTCTTCTCACTGCTTTCATTAGAACTTCTTTCCATTCTTTATGTACCTCAGCTCCATCAATCTGAAACTTAACAGATTAGTAATAATCAGTGATTTTGAACCACTGATTTTAATATTTATTTAGATCAGGGATACGACATATCTTTCTATCTCAGTGTATTCTCTTTATTCTATTTTCATAAGAGGACATCACCGAAATTAATTTTATTCCCTTTTGTCTGCCTAAATCATCCCCCCTTTCTGAATTTTTATTTAATCATCAAATATTTCTATCCTATATGTCATATGGTTAGACAACCTAAAATTCAATAGCATATCATACCTTACATATTTTTATTACTGCTTCAATTTCTTCTAACTATAAAATATAATTCTTGATATGTGATGGCTCTACGCTGGTGATATTCCATGAATCCAATTTTTTCTCCTGTTACACGTGTCTGTTTATTTCAACCGAACATTGTCTTTTTGCAACTACGTTCTCTAATTGACTTATAACTAACTTACGACTAATTTATAACTAACTTATAACTAACTTACTGCTAGCTTATAACTAATATTTCAACTTTGGTGCGTAGCTCTTAGCTTGGTATCGTTTTCCAAAAATTATTTTTTCGAAAACGATACCAATTACCAGGTCTCACCACGAGGAGGTGGCTACGCATCGAGACCCGGACATGCGCCCTAGTGACGCATCCTACTGGCACTATCTGTATCAAAGGTACTCTAATCTAACTTGGAGCGAAAGAAGTTAAAGTGACTCTACTGACACTTTATAAAATTTCGTGTCTTATCAAAGGGACTTCGATACGGTATACTAAAATTTATTACTCTACTGTCGCAACGCTAACAGACTCTAATACTTCTAAGTTCCCACAATATTCGGGAATCAAATATGAAAAACGCGAGCAAAGAAAAACTAAGTTAAAATCGCGGCGCGCCCGAACGAATTCGCGATTATTCGAAAGACCGACTAGCGTACGAGACGTACTCCCGTGTACAAGACAACTTCATGCCTTGGCACTCTCCCGATCGGGCCTAGTCCATGTCCAGCCACTGCCGTTCTCGTCAAGACTTACACGTGAACCAAGATAGTCCCCGAACCAATGAAACTTCCAGAGTCGATACGAGGGTCCGGCGGGGCCTTGCAAGCCAGACAGACACTTCGTGTCCCTGCCCCAAGGGGTAGAACTTAATCATCCCAAGTGGTCTGACCGTAGACACTATGCCCGTCCAACTGCAGGCCCATACCCCAGTCGCGTACGACCAGGGCTGCTGGACCCCCGCATCGAGTCCAGAGGAAACAGTGACCCGAGGGCCGCCCTGGAACCCGATGCATGACGAGATTGACTGTGGCTAGAAATGAGTGTCGGAGACGAGCCGTGAGAATGACTTACAAAGCACGAAGTTGTCGAGTACACGAGAGTACGTCGCGCAGGCTAGTCGGTACTTAAGAGCAATCGCGATTATCACGAGAACAATTATGTTCCATTTGGTAAACGAGAGGGAAAAGAGAAGAAAGATAGCGAATTTATATATTTCGCTCCAAGTTAGGTAGTTTACCTTTGTACAGATAACGCGCACATGAAACTTAGTCTAGGCATCTATCTTATAATTACTTAGGTCTAAAGGCACCCATCCCGCTTCGTCCAACGATGTTTTGAAAAACTTGATAACCTAAAAATAAAATATATAAACCTGAAAAGAAAATATATAAACTTGGAAAGAATATGTATAAACCTGAAAGGAAACGGATTAGTAACAGGAAAGAAAATAAAAGCGAAACTGATACAAACGACAAAAATGAACCAAATGAAAGGAACTACCCAACGATGGAATAAAGAATAACCTAACGATAAGACATAAACAACCAAACGATGAGACATTCGAATATTATACGAAATATTCGAATTGTCAAATAAAAATGAATAGAAATGAAATCTGAGAGTCGAAAAAATAATTAATCACTGAAAAAAGAAAAAATAATTAAATCCTGAAAGAAGAAAATAATTAATTCCTGAAAACAAAACGAAATTATTAGTAAATTGTGTAAGGGATGAGGTATGGGTGGTATGAACCACACCAACCTCACTTTGGAAACAAGTAACCCAACGATGAGATATAAAGAAACCAACGATGAGACATTCGAATATTATACGAAATATTCGAATTGTCAAATAAAAATGAATAGAAATGAAATCTGAAAGTCGAAAAAATAATTAATTCCTGAAAAAAGAAAAAATAATTAAATCCTGAAAGAAAAAAATAATTAATATCTGAAAATAAATAAAATTATTAGTAAATTGTTAAATGGGGTGAGGTGTGGGTGGGGTGGCTAGCCCCAACCACATTTCGAACCCCTCACCCCTTCCGCGCGCTTAGAAATTTAGACGTGTTACTTCCGAAGTCAAACCGACAAATGACTTAAGCAGCGAAGCGTCGCCCCTTATATAGTCGCCGATCGATCGAATCCCCCACTCCGATCAGAAATTTCTAAATTTTATCAATTCCATTATTTATTATTTTTCCACTTTAATAGCCAATAATTTATTAATTTTTTCACTGTTATTATAAATTTACACCGTGGACAATTTGTTAGTAACAATATTAATTTTTTATTAACAATAATTTATAAACTTTTTGTAAATTATATGTACATTTTAACATGAATACGGTGTAAGTTCAAATAATAATCATTAATTAATTAATTTTTTTCACTTTTATTATACATTTACATTATGGTCAATTTGTTATTAACGTTATTAATTTGTTTTTCACAATAAATCTGTACATTTTTTATAAACTATAACTGCATTGGCTCTTTCATGAATTTCCGTAATACGTATACATATGTGAAAATATATTTATTTCATCTATATTTTTGGTTAAAATGAACTGCACTGGTAATTGCACTCTGTTGCGCGTGCCCCAAATACATGGTCGCGAACGTGCAAATGTTTCCCTGGCGAACATGCGTGAGAATGGCCACAGGGAAGTCCCCAATCACCTATAGTCATTTAATTTTTGCTTTCTCGCGTCGTTCGTGTATCGCAGGTCTTTGACTCTTATCCGGTATGAACTAATGACATCGTTGATTAAGCGAAAGAACAATAAAACGCGAAACTGGGACATTTTTGGTACTTTTTAAAATCATTTTAATAGGATGGGATAAAACATAAATATTTTCGACACAGTCCTAACTATTTCCAGGACTGGAGAATTTTTAATTCCCTTCTTCGGCATAGACTGAATTCGAAATTTCTTGGCTCTAATACTACTTTCTTTATGAAAAATGATCCCTTCCGTAAGAGGTCAATGATCGGCAGGTTATCGAGAATTCTTGACAGATTTCCTGATCTTTTCGATAAAATAGAATGAAAATAAAATTTCGTCGGCAAACACGCTGATTCTATCCCTTGAATTTTTCCAGGAGAAAATAAATTTGGGAAGCTAGCAGTCCCCTGTTTCTCACGATTTTCATATGCTTTTATACATTCTTAGCGAATATTTTAGTAGCGAGTACCTAATTATGGCTTAATTCGCATAACTACGGACAAGTACATCAATTAAATCCTTCATCATCTGCATCTCTAGTTGCACTTATATACATACCCACGACACTGTGCAATGACACGATTACTGCGTGTATTGGAATTCGATCGCGATACGATCAGCGGGAGCGTAAAAATGGCTATATCCGACGCACGCGCGTGTAAAGTGAGTAAAACGACTCGGTCAAAGCCGAGGCAGCGAACGCGAATTTATCGAAAGTTGTTCTGCAACATTTTTTCCACGTGATCCAGCGGATATCCCGATTTCAAACATCACCGGGGGATCGTTTCCCGCTCTCGAAAGTTGCATCCTGCGCGGACCGCGCGAATTAAACCAATTTCCGCGTCGACCGCTAATTTATACAGGTGCCTCCTATCACCGGGCCCTTTGCGAGCATCGTGGAGCGGAGATCGAGCGGGATCCTCTGCGGTCCGTGGGGATAACGTAAAAACGACGAAAAGCAGCGGACGCCTTAAGGCAAACATTCGCCGCGGCTGCCGGCCGCGGTGTAATAACACAGATTCACCGTGTGCTTTCGAGCAGCACTCGATATCACGGCTCCCGTTTGCCATGCGGAATGCTTCGTGCTTCGATACGATCGCGGATCGAGTCTCCAGATACCGTGCAGCCAGCGGTATCCACGGCTGATTTTTGGTTAATTCCACAGCAGGCAGATACTCGAAGATAATCCCAAGCTCGCGGAAGAAGGTAGCAAAAGGCAACCAAACTTTATAGTTCCTCTGATCTATTTCTTGACAGAGAAATTAATTTGGCTTGGGTTTGACGAACGAAAATTAAGAAATCGTATCAGGGGTAGTTCCCTCCCGAGATGACAACGTTACCATTCGTTTTTGGGGAAGAAAGATCCCTTGGTTTAAGATTTTCAGGTTAGCACGGTGACTGCATGATGATAAGAAGAGAGCTGATAAGAATTAACCCTTTGGACTCGAAGATTTCTTCGTTGCGAAGATGCAATTCGAAGCTCTTCTTAGATTTTTATAAGCTCACTGATACTCTTTATGCTAAAATTAAAAAAAGAAAATCGTGAATTTGCGTGAGAAACGAACTTTTGTTTCGAATTTTTGTTTCGATGTTCTTAATATAATTATCAATATCCATTGTTTAAGTTATAGCATTAAAACAAACGGTGACTGAGAGTCACCTCTCGAGTGCAAAGGGTTAAAAGAGGAATTTGAATATTCGGATTAATTTTTTGGCGAAAAAGTTCCTTTGTCTTGGGTCAGGTTGAGTCCACCTTAGAATCTATGCATGACAAGAGTCAGAAACTAGTCGCGAGGATGACTTACGAAGCGTGAAATTGTCAAGAACCCTGGAATACGTCGCATACATACACTAGTTGGAATTTATCACGAGAAGAATGAAAATAGTACAATAAATTAGTCCCCTCAGTCTGGGCTTCGAGAGTTAATAAAATTATGCTAAATTACATCCTATTTTTAGAGGGTCGTGAACAATCGGAGAGGCCTGGAAAAGAAAAGAAAATTGTCAGACCCTCCAAACAAGGAACTCGTGCATGAGTTACGCGAAACGTGGCGGGCAATCATCGCGTTAGCAGATGGAAGTACGTCGTAGAAGGTCGGCTACAATCATATCGAAGTAGAAAATGCGCGTTCACGATCGAGCCAACGGGATCCGCTTCCTTTCCAGGGCTGCCTGTTCCATAACCTTAAATAGTACCCGGACTTAATAATCGAAATTGCCGGATCGCGGAGGGAATAACGATCAGAGACAGCGGTCACGTAGCCGTGGAAAATTTATCGAACGAACCGGCGGCGATGAACCGGCGATAAAATTCACGACGGATTCTACAAGCGCGGATATATACGATAAATATAAATCGCGGTTTTGAGCTTTGTGCCGCGACGCCGGCCCCCGGGTATCGCGATTCCTGTTTGCCAAGCTGGATGTTCCACCGGGCCCGATACGATCGTAGATCGATCCGCCAGATATTACCGAGCCCTCTCTCTAAGCCCGCGTTTCCAATGTTCCGTGCGCGTCGCGCGTCGAGTAGCCGGCCTCGATCGAGTTTCCAATCGGGCCCCAATATCGCAGGCCCGTCAAATGGCCCGTCCGATCGGCAGATCCGACAGATTGCGCTTCAGGCCTCGCCGCGTCAAAATGGATTAAGTTACGCGCTGCCATTGATTCCTCGCACGCCCTCCATCCATCCATCTACGCGAATTATATCTTTATTCCGACCTCGGATTGTCTACGGGTGCAGCTCGTTACTTCGCCTCTGTCAATACGTACGCATTACGCAGTCAGTAGCTGGACAGTGGTACAGTGTACACGTGTGTACACATACGTACGTTTTCGATATATAACACTGGGTCGCTTTTATCTCGCGTTGAAAATTATTTCGAAACTATCTCGAGATTAGCCATATTAAATATCGGGATTATGATTATGATATAACTGCGATATATAATTCTCCGTGCAATTCTTTTATTACACGAGGAAGGTATACTCTGTTTGTCTGAAGAGACTGAACGACGAATCGAGCGTCGAAGAAGGTATCGACGCGATGCAACTGGCCCAAACCTCTAATTCTTATCTACCGTTTATACGTATAGATGTTCTTTCTTGGAACCTTGGTTTTATTCTAACTATTCATTCGTATCAGACTAACAATTTATTTTTCATTGATTCACTTAGTATTGTCAAGCACCTACCTGTTTGTGATTATGAAATATCTAAAATTTTAAATAATCCCTTGGCTTCACTTCTTGAATTATCTTATTACGATACGTAGCCTATTACTCGGCACAATATCGCAAACATATATATATATATATGTATACACATAGCGCGAAGAGAAAGAAGGTTGAACATGGCCGACCCGGTTAAGCTGCACGCGCGAGTGCGTCGGTTAGATTCGTCGAATATCGAAAATGAAACTCGTGTTGGAAGGAACTAAAGACCATTACCCTTCTTCGGCACGTCTCCAAGGATGCAGAAAAATTCTCATTCTCCTGCGCTCGGTTTCTGGACTTTCCTGCGATCGGCGTACAAGCTGATTAGTACGCAAGCGGAGTCTCGGAGCCGCGCCTCTGAGCACCGACACCCCGACATTCCTGCGCTAAGCGAACGGAGAACCAGATCAACCCGCGGACTAACCCTGAGCCGAAAGTATCCCACAGCATCCCGAACTCGTTACATCATTCGTACTCCCGCAGCTTTGGTAAATATTCGATCGGCGTATCGACGGAAGAAGTGAAAGCAGGCGACCGCGTTTAATAGCCGCTGGCATCGCGTCGCGATGCAGGCGGGACACAAAACGAGCCGCGGCGCGAGATCTCGTAAATTGGCCGATCCGCTCGGGCAGAGCTGGAAGCCTGGAATCCCAGGCACTCGAGCGGTACGCCACGGGAATACTAAGTTTACCTTCGATCCGGTTACGAATCGCCGTGGGCCGTGTGTCGGGGCCCGCGCAGATGCGGCCACGGGACGCCGGGGCGCCCCCGTGTTTTGCGCCCGCGGGAGCGTTGCGCCGCCGACGCATCTGGACGGCCGAGGAAGAGCGAGCTGGCCAGACGAGAGAAGAGAGAAAGACGGGGTCGCGAGCGTCAATGGGGAACCCCGGTGGCACGCACCTGTGTTCGTTTTTCAGCGGTGAATGAGCGCGCCCTCGGCGTCGGGGGCCAGCGGGAACCGAGGTCTGCACGAGGGCTGCGAAAACGTGCTTTTAAAGGGACACGCGCGACCACGCATCTGTCGCAATCACCGCGGCATTGTCAGCGGGCCAGAGGCGATTTAAATGGGGGTACGCGTTGCTCCCGGACCCCTTCATCCACGCGCCTCTTTTCACCGCACTTCCGCTTTCGGCCGTGCGGCCATTGGCGCCGCTTTTAGGCTGGCTGGATTTTATTAAGCACGCCGTTCCACCGATGGTGCGGTTTGCAGCGTGGATTTAACGAGTGTTTCAAATTTCCAATGGCTGGTATTATTGTTTACGAGGCACACGGGTGGTAAAGCGAACGGCGAGGGGCTGCAGTGGACGATGGTACCGAGTACTTGAATATCGAAACGATAATTGGAATAGTCTCGAGTTTGTACGAGTGCTGCGGGACTCGTGCTAATTCGTTCATGCCCGAGTGTCGCTGTAAATGTTTCGTGGCCTGGGTAATTTATGTGTTTTGCCCCAGCGTTATGCCCCCTAATTATATTTGCTCTTTTTATCGCGTCATCTTGTACACTCTACATATCGTGTTCGTGTCTTGCGTTAATTACACGCGGCAATTTCTTCTAGATTACGCCGTCGTTCAATCTTCACGCGAGCAGGGGGCTGGAATTTATCGCGCAATTCAGGACCAACCGTTCAACGACCGACGGCTGAAAACGTCCGATACCGGCGTAATATCGAAATACCTTAAACGCTAATTATACGCTGCAATTCCCTTAATATTATACTCCGTCGTTCGAATCGCTCGCAATTATCGGGTTTAAACGCGTCTTGAGGCCAAACCACCCCCTTCGACACCGAATATCACCATTTCGTACGATTTCAAATCCAAATCGCGAATACGTAAAATACCTAACCTAACCTTAATATTAAATATCAATCGAGTATCCCGAATATTCGCGAAATACGAAACACGATCTTTACCTACAATTTAATCTTCGTCCCGTTTCGGGTCGTCGAAGCAGATTCGGGGAGCAGCGATGTCGACGCCAATGGACGCAGGGGTTTGCGTCGCAGCTTTGACGAATTTCGTGTTCACGCGTGATCCCGCACGCGCTCGGTGTCCATGCACCGACAGCATCCACGTGCGACAGCTTAGGACAGCTCGTAATCCGAGAACGGGAGCGTTTGCGCGGCCTTCCACGCCGCTTCTTTTTCTCCTGCGGCTCTCTTGTTTCCGAACCCCTTCAGCCAGCCTCCCTTTCCTCCCACGAGTTCCTTCTTTTCGTTTCGGCCGCGAGGCTAACACCGCCGGCGCCAAAACGTAAGACGAAACCGTAGAGCAGCTTAAACGTTCCGCCAACGCGCCGCTACGCGTATGTGCGCGTATCTGTTTATGCGCCAGGCCATGGACGGATTAATCTTACGAACGTTGGGCCACTGCGCCGGTCAGGTATAGATTCAACCTGACGATACGATTTCTCCACCGATTTGATAATTTTGCTAGATTTGCGGTAACCGAAGGCAAATTTGATACGGTGTCTTATTTTAATCCGAAATTCAAGTGCCACGGGTGATAGTATAGCATAAAGGGGTGTAAACGTCGTTTCGGATCGTACGAAAGAGGAAAAATTACCGAATCGCGGACAACCGAAAGCTGAGTTTACGTGACGCCATGTTTCCAGTGAAAATTCAAGTGTCATGGGTGTTGGTGTCCCATAACGATACGATATCGTCCAAATTAAATTATTATAAAGTGAGGAGAACTCGATGACAATCTCGATGCAATAATCATGCGAGGGACCAGATCCGAAATTGAATTTTTGCAATAAAATTTTCCCGTGAGGAAGTTTTCAGATTCAATTTGTGGAAATTAAACGACCGGCTGTCGAGATGCCGCGCAATGTTTTCGCGAGATGATCTCGATAGGAGGGATGATCTCGTGACAGGAGGGTGGTCGATGGGGTGCCACGGGACAGTTTAGTGGAAAAGGGGTGACACTGGAAGGGTGCCGAGGACACTTGTTGTCTACCCACTGGCGACAGACGGCTCTTTTCCACATCCTGTCGTCGATTGGTCGCGCACCCTTCGTCGTGTATAAACTGATGCAGCATCATGAACATCCCCCGGGATTGATCGATGGTTTAGCGTCATATTTCACGGCTTCCGTTTTATACACTCGAGCGAAGAGTCTATGAGGGGCTGGAGTCTAACGCAACGAGGCTGTTTTATCGCGTTACGTTCTATTGGGGTTGGAAATTGGCACGGTGATGGAGTGCGCTGATTGTCGGAAGCATTATGCTTGTTTCTGACTAACGACTACACTCGTTCCAGCAGAATCTATTAACGGTGATCTTTCGATATCTCTCATCTGACTCGCGTGATTTATTCCACCGATTTGATAAAAACGGGGATCAATAATCGTTGGCAGTTAAGCAGGCGGTGAAAATATTCTTTCCTGTGATTTATAGTCTACGTTTATTGTCCTCCAAGTGGCTTACAACTTGGTTATAGTCTGTAGATTCATCGTTAGAATGATTAATAAATTATCCTTCATTAGATCATTCATTTAACGAATGTAGAATTTTAATTTTAAATAAAATTTTTTAATGGTTAAGACGCTTAGGAAGACGCTCTCACGTTCGAATATTCTTCAAAACACACCGACACAAGCGGTAATACGCGTAGCACCAAAAATATTTAAAAGATACCGTGCAATGTGCAATTGCAACGTGACGCAAAATGAGCCGTGACCAATGTTTGTGATCGGAGAAATTATCTTCTTTTATCCCGAATAGGCTCTCTCGAATTCTCGTCACAATTTTCTTACACCCTGTTCAATTTAACTTCAAACCCACCGAATTACCAAGAAATAGTTCACAGTAGTTGCATCACCGTCCTCCTCGTCAAACATCAAATTGCACACAGTATGTATTTGCTATCTACGAATCTGAAGGGTTCGAAATTTGACTCTACGTTGCAACGCAACGACGATAAAATCGCCCTCTACCATTCCACTCTCTTGAACCTAACCCCCAACGAATCTCTTAAGGAATGCAAACCGCATTAACATAATAACAGTAAGCGGAAGATTCTCGTTGCGCGTAAAAGGCGTTTAGCAAGCGAATGCGAAAGTAGAGGGCTTAGTTTGTACCGACGGGTAACAGATCGCTTCCGCGATGTTGGCTTGCAAGCAGCGTAACAAAGTTGGGACGAGCGTGGAATCGGTTCGAACGAATGCCAAAGCGATCGAAGTGGAGAAAAAGAATCGGAGAAATGGGGTTGCCGAGAGAGAGAGAGAGAGAGAGAGAGAGAGAGAGAGAGAGTGAGAGCCGGAAAAATGATCGCGCGTAACGGAACCGTTGATCGATGCGGCGTAATCCAGATCGGCTGTGATCGGCGTAACCCACGATTCGCGATCATTAATTTTCATCCAGCTCGGTCTTCACCGACGCACGGGTCGAGATCTATCACTGCAACGCACGTGGAGAAGGTTTGACGTGCTTTTACGCGATACGAGAAGCCTCGGCCCGTGTTGCGGTAATGATGATATTGCTCGGGACTTAGGCTCGAGTTAGATCCGTCTAAGCGGACGGATGGCCGAGGGCTGATCGATCGGCTCGATTCCGACGGAATCGCTCGTGCTGACTGCTACGAGGTTATTAATTACCATCGCGGAGATAGCGGCCACGATTTCACCGAGCTCGAAACTCGCACAGACGTCGACGAATCGCTCCGCGTTCGATTAAATGCGCTATCGAACGATGATGCATCTAGCCAGGCATTTGCTCCTTTTCAGACGCCAGCCATTTTTATCACGCCCGTGAGAAGGGTGACTTAGTCGCCCTATACGCGGTTTCTCGCAATCCTGACTTGGATTTTTCTTGGGAATCATCCGAAGTTTCCTAAACTAAGTTTGATGCTACCTTTGGATCATTTACCGAGTTTCTTAACGCGTTTAGCGTCAAGCTTCTTTTGGCAAGAGACTAAAAAGCTTCGACTACCTTCCTATAACCTAAAAACGAAACCAAACTCTCCACAGATTAACGTTTCATCGATTGAGAGACAAAAACAAGATGCAGAAAAGCCAAAAGCCACTTGCACACCACCTTCACGTTTGAACTATTATTGTATCTTTCAAAAATAATACGTGCAAATTCCCAAAGAGACTAAAAAGCTTCGAGTATCATCCTATAATCTAAAAGCGAAACCAACACTTCACAGATTAACGTTTCGTAGACCAAGAAAGAATAACAAGATGCAGGAAAGCCAAATGCCACTCGCAAATCGCCTTCATATTTGTAACAATTCAAAAAATACATAGATATATCTAGAATTCGTCACTAGTTAAAATCTCGGTATTAAAAACGGGACACAGGAGATTCTCTAATTCCTTACTTATTCGGTAAATTAAGATTTTATTTACCTTGGGAGTTCATAAAAGCTGAGGCTCACGCGTGGAGGATTGTAGCAAAATTTTTAATCGCCTCATTAATATCGCGTTTAACCGCGGTGTATCGATAAATTGCGCCTTAATGGCGTTAGGCCAATTACAAAATGTCGGATGCCGCTTTAGCGAGGCAGTAACGCGCATCGGACCAGACGAAAAATCGTTTACCGGAACCGACGCCGCCAACAGCCACGCAAAATTCCTGTACCTTAATGGCCGCGATCAATTCCGGCGAAAAGAGCGCGAGGTGGAGAAAAAAAGGGAAAAAGGATAAAAAGAGAAGAGATCAGGGAACGATGAAATTACCGTTTAAAACGGATCGGTCCTATTAATGTCCAGGTGCGCGATGGTGTGCGTGGACACGCGTGTTACGCAATGGCCGCCGCTCGCGTCAGCCCCACGAAACGACACGAGCGCCACGCTGGGAGCCTAATCCAGAACGTGAGATCATTTAGAATCGAGGGAGCAACGTCGATACGCGGGTATCGAATTATTAATTACCGTAACCTCGAATCGGGCGTAAGTTTGCACGTGTATTAGTCTCCGGTTACAAAGCTGGTAGAGAAGTTATCTCTAGATCGCGATCCTTCTAGCATTGTCGCCGTAACTAACTGAAAAAAAGATGGCGTCGCTCGCAGCGACGCGTGGAGTATTAAAACGACTATTTCGTCGACTTCGACCTCTCAATTTCGATCCTTTCCGTTTCTCCTGTGTTAATTCGACGCGAAAAGACGATAAAAACAAACGAGTTACGACAGTGGCCCCTGGAATTGCGTACGAGCGATCGTTAATTATTCCAGGTCGATCGGCGGCTGGTTCCGATAAAAGAGATTACGTCAAACGAAATCACGTCGAAATCGACCGAAATAATGGTAATAAATGATTCATACTTCACGTTAATGCAGACACAAGTTTATAAATTGTGCTTGACAACCAGTCAGCGCGACCTCGTGTTTCTTCTCGACATAATTCATTCGCTCTTGCCGGTTGTCCAGGGGAATAATACGAGCGGAGAACGAGGGATATTCCGCAGGATTTATTTCGATGAAATATCGTACTTAGAGAAAGCGTCGTTTACGACGCTATAACGTTCCGATAGTATTTTACCCGTGTAACCGTGTACACGTTTATTTAGAATGCAGTGCATTATCTAATTGAACGCGATATCCCTATCATTCTCGTATTCCATATATTACAAACATCCGCGGGAGTATTTCATATTTTACACGGGATAGTAAACGCTACCAGTTCTGTCGATGAAACAAAACCACGAGAAATAAACCGTACATTATTCTATCCTCGAGTATACGAACGTAAGTCAAACCAGTCAGATCGGTATTCTAATTTTTCGAGAACATTTTGATATACACTCTGCTATCGCGAGACTATCCAACGAGAAAGACCTCCAAATCCAAGAAAACTTCGATTATCCAGATTAAGAAACTTCAGTTTTCTTTCCTGATCCGAAATATGTCATAGTCTGCTGAGATAAAACTACAACGTGTCTTCGTGGGACTTCGCAAAAACAAAAGACAGTTCATTATTAGTTGGTAAGAAACGAGGAAGAAAATAAACACTTTACGAATATTCCTTTCACAGAAAATCGGTTTCTCGAGTGTCGAGGGTTGAATAAAATTTCGAAATTTTAGATTTTTGCTTGGGAGAATTGAAAAAATTAGGTTGAGACCCCCACGAGAACCCGTGACAATCGTTCGGCCATTCTTATTAACAGATGCACCTTCTGCACCCATCGTTGTTCCCTTATCCCACTGATTCGGCGCGCAATCACGTTGCACCGCGGCGTATCGCGTTATTTCGAACAAGCTGCTCTCCCGCACGAGTTGGTGGATTAAAAAGCAGAGAATACAGGCCCACGGCCGGGCGGTTCGCAATCGATCTTTATTACATCGTTCGATTTACACCGCGAACCGAAAGTCACGATCCCCCGGGCCGATATCTGCGCGTGGAAGGTCCATCTGCCTGCCGGCCTACCTGGATGACTCGATACCTCGGGAGGATCGGGATCCGCGCGCGGAACGCGCGCGTATGAATACGGGGCCTGTCACGGGGAAGGGGCCGCTCGCAGGCGGGGGTAAAAAATAAGGTAAAGAGGGCTCACGGCTAATAATCATTAGCCGGAGATGCGGGAGCAGATATCGGCCGGGGCAATCACTGCGGCGCTCGATCAAACGAACGGGCCCCGGAACACGGGCCAAGGGGGGCGAGCTTACGTGCCGTGATACCTGCGTCACGATAAATCGACGAATTTCAACCCGGCGAAATGTTTTTCACGCTGATTCGACCCCTTTGTGCACGGTGTGCCATGTTAATGGAATGTCTCGGCACGTTCGCCAGTCAATGAACTCGGGCTTCTTCGGGGAATGCTCGGGACATCGGGGTTGAAATACCCAGGGTAGCTCCCGCTGTATCTACGATACCTATTAAAGTTAGGGATGGCTATGCGTTTTGTTGAAATTGTTGGAATTTTAGTGAGGAACGAAGAGAGAACTGAAGAATAGTTCACTTGTATAATTTATATACCTTGGATTTCGTCCAAATTTTATTTGGACAATAGATGATAGATCCTTCTGTCAAATTTTAACTTTTGCTCTAGAGCTAATTATCCTATCACCCTCAATTTCTGCAAAATGTGAGATCTTCTAAAGGGAGTACTATCACCTAACTCGTGAGGCGAGAGTTCGTCCAAATTTTATTTGGACAATAGATGATAGATCCTTCTGTCAAATTTTAACTTTTGCTCTATAGAGCTAATTATCCTATCACCCTCAATTTCTGCAAAATATGAGATCTTCTAAAGGGAGTACTATCACCTAACTCGTGAGGCGAGAATGAATCTCCTAACGTTCCCACTCTTTTAGCCAAAAATCGCGTCCCTTTAAAAACACTCACATTTGTCAGAAACTGAGAGTGATAGAGCAATTTCGATTACGTATGCGTAATTCGGAAAAAATTAAAATTTATCTAACAATGTAATGACCGTTTATCGCGGCTGCTGAAGGTATTCGTCATGCCAGCGTTTCTAGAAATGCTGTAACATGCTTTCTGATATCTATTTAATCTATCTGTTTCAACATACCGTAAGTCGGCTTCAGGAAGTGTCATTAATGAATCGCCTACGAAAAAATATGCGGGGAATGAAGGAAGATAGATCTGTAGGATCATCGATAAGCGAACGTAAACGACAGGAATTCGAACGTGTGTGAATTTAAGTCAACTAGGTATATAATTCTTCAGTGTGAACCTCGCTTACAGCCGAGAGTTGCCGAATGCTTACGTACGAAGCTTCGACGAAAGTCGAAAATTGACGAAACGTCGACGGAAGTCGAAAATTGACGAAGCAGTCTCCTGTTGTGCTCCGTCGATCGCTGACGTCCTTTTGGCTGATTCTCCTGGACACGTCACAAATATCCTGCACAGTTTCGAGGTATGTACTCACAAGGAATTTTACTCGTAGTATAATAGCGTAAGAGCGTAGTTCTTTAACGTAGATCGTAAAAATAGCTAGATAAGTCATATTTCAAGTAGATCAATTACGCGATAGCTATACAATCGTGAAAAGTGTCGCATGGCGTAACAAAGCGAACGAAGAAGACAGATCCGGAGCGAGTAATACATAGCTATAAATCGATAGCGTAGATATAGAATTTGTTTTAAGTATTTAATATAAGACAAAAGAGTAACAGCGTAGCTTATCCTATTACTATGTTAGAATATTCTAGAACTAACCTAGTGCGCGTCCAAGATGGCGTCAGGTCCCGCGAGTAGGCTGGCGTCGGTACAAGATGCCTACCGATAGGAATTCGGATGTTATTTCTAGTGACGTCACGTTTTCTAGAACAATCGTAGAAGTTCCACGTTCATAAACAGACTCACGTTGCGCGGCATGTGATAACGAAGTTAGATAGAACTCGTCGAGCCGAAGCGAGGGATAGAAGGAAGGAGCACCGATGTAAACACAGGATTAGCTCGAACTGTCCAACGCGAGGCAAAAACTGTGACGTCGCGTCTTGTTTTCGCACTACGTGAGAAATATAGACTTCGAAACCCTGGCAAGTCGAAATAAGTTCAGTGAACGGAATGTCCCCTTACCTCGGTCCTGTCTCTAGTATAAACTCTTCAATTTCGCGCGTCTTTACGCCCTGTTTACCTCGTTCCGAATACCGATTGAGGATGCGCGTGACTTGTAGGATTGGTCTTTGCAAATAATCGCTCCACGCAGAATATCGTGCAGTACATCGATGTAATAGAAATAATATCGAAATGAGTAATAATAAAAACCTACACGCGGTGTAACCTAACCTAAAAATTATTCTTTAGGAAACGGTACTTAGCAAAGTGGTATGCTCGTAGTTTAAGATATCTTCGAAGTTTCTTTTGAACTTTCCAAATTCCCAAATTAGTATTCGCGTTGAACAATGTAAAACACTCCCGCGTTTATCATTAGTACCGACGAATTATCAGAGAGAGAGGGAGCAAGTGCAATAATGCTGCAATTTTTATATTCAACGATTGCCATATATACCCCGCCTGCACGTTTAACAGTTCAACGAGTATCACCCCAAAAATCTCGCACCATCGAGAGTCGTTATTAATCGGATTAAGGAAGTAAACCTCCGAACGCGAGTTGAGAAACTTCTTTTCGAACGAGACTGAACATTCCAACGAAGTCTCATTTCCATTTTATTCGCTTGCGCAGAAA
The DNA here is from genome assembly GCF_001483705.2 of Eufriesea mexicana. Lineage (NCBI taxonomy): Eukaryota > Metazoa > Arthropoda > Insecta > Hymenoptera > Apidae > Eufriesea > Eufriesea mexicana. Next base: position 570,291 of record NW_016910719.1, on the reverse strand, counting down.
TGGAATCAGAAACATTCGCATCGTTCCCTTCCCAACTTCCGCACAGCTCTTCGACAGCTTGGTACCAAAATGACCAAACTGGCATTTTATCGCAGCTTCGAAGCAGGTTCCAGCGATTCAGCTGGTTAAAGAAACGAGCCTGTCCCGATACCGAGATTCGCGGATAAATTCGCGTTTGCTTGCGGAAAAACCGGGCTTTCCGTGGAAGCCTTGGAGGGCTGACGAATTTTACGATGACATCAGCTTCCCCGCGGTGGCTGCAGGCATCAGGACGAAAGGCAGGGGACGAGGTAATTAAGCTTAACGCGCATCGTCTCGCAAGCCACCGGCGGTTCTCGTCCGCGGTGTTCCGCCGTAGGTTTTGCCGCGGCTGCGTTCTGCGGTTTACCGCATGTCCAACACGGCCGCCACGGGCTCTGTGCCTCCGTCGACCATAAACCATCATTACGCTAGTATATACAAGCGCATAAGAGGCCTCGCGGGATGGATCGCCTGGTCTCTACGCTCCGCTCGACGCGGACAGCCGGCATTCTCCGCGAAATTTCCGATTATATTTCCAGCCTCGGTGCACGGGGGGCGAACGCGAGGTCGGAAGCGGTTTCCGTTAAACCGAATTTAATTCGCGATACCCTGAACGTCTCGGAGGAATCGCGTCTCACGACGGGATTAAGCTTCTAGGCTTTTATTTCATCGTCGTTTCCGTTTTAATTATTTATTTCCATCTATTTCTATTATTTAGCCCCGTGTCCGATGAGGATTTAGAGACGTTGAGATTTCGATGCGCGAGAGCAGGCTACACGAGATGCGATCATAGATATCGTAATCGCGACATTTACGACTCGCGTGGACGTATGTATCGGTGTTACTCGCGCGTGGCAGGTGTATACTTCTGACAGCGTTTACTCGTTTACGTTCCATCTTTTTGTAGCGATCCATCGAATAGCGACGCGCTGAACACGCGCGTGTTCAACGTTTCTGCGTGATACGGTTAATTAATAGAGAAAAGCCTAGAGTCTGACGCTCGAAGTCTTGGAAGCAGAGAGATCGCGTATATCCGATGTAAATCGATCGATCGTAAATAATTTCTTCCTCGTTCGATTCGGGAAGGGTGAGTCCGGGGATAGGAACACGTTTCGCGACGCGTCACTTGGGTCTACTGGTAATTATATGAATTAAAGTTTCGCCGGTGGTGGATGGCTGGAAGGTTGGGAACAGGTAGTCGGATGAGTTAATTCCAGGCACGCGACAATTTTCACGTAATACGAGTGAACGAATATCCCCGGACACGCGCGTACGCGTTCGTAATTATAATAACCAATAAAGCAATTACAGGGGATCGAGATCGTGTAACGAACATTGTAAAAGAAGCAAGCCGATAACGGCTGTCGATATCGCGTGGAAGGCGCGAGGTAATGGCTCTAATAACGTAATCAGTGATAATTTCCGACTTAATGGTATATATCCGCGCATGTAAAATCAACGTGATTCCCGTTCCCGGGTTGCAGGGCCTGTTAAAGGGAGGAACACCGATAAAACTGGGACCGTTAAAGATCAACATAATTAAACGGGTATTTATAAGGAGCTCGCGGTGCTGTACGCAACGTACGTACTTGCAAAAGGGGAACGGAACGAAGCCGATGGAGGCGGTTACCTCTAAGAGGCCGGGGATAATTTGACTTCTTATCAAGCCGGCGTTAAGCAGTTTTGTTCATTAAGGGGACGGTAAGAAGAGGGCAGCGGTCTCTGCCTCTCTTTCCATCCGACTCGGCGTAACAGTCGACGTAATAAAACGTGTTTGCCGTAACAGCTCGAACCGGGGTCGGACGACTACTTATCAATTACAATAATGGGACTATTAAATAATAATGGCGGACATGTTAGGTGCAAGAGCAAGCTTTTATGACTGCAACTTTTATAATGGGGTTAGGTGTTAGGCGGTGCTTCGGATTTATAGACGATGTAGTACAAACACTATATCGGCCTCGGGCCGAGAACTGCTCTTCAATCTTGTAACACCGCTGCCCTCGCTTACCCACCTATACGTATGCCCCTTGTTTCCCTGAATCCCGTAACCGCTCATTTTTTACGCTCCGCTTTCCTTTTTCTTCTCTCACGATCGTCTGGATCGTAAAAAGGGCCAGTTCGTCGCTTGCCTCGCGCGCGGGGGCCCTCGATGGAATTACGTTCGTCGCGAGGACTCGCCGCGTCCAATCCGATCGATCCGATCCGATTCGATTCCATTCGATTCGATTCGATTAAATTCGGTTGGAATGAAGATGGAGCGCCCCGATTAACCGGCGCCTTGTAAACCGACCGATTAATAAAGCCACGAGAGACGAACTCGCACCAGACTTTACGCACTCCTCTCTCGATTAATTTTCCCGTAACCGCGTGTATCCGCGCGTATCCGCGCGTTAACGGTGGCCCGCCGCGAGGCGATCAGCGAACGCCGCGAAGATCGCCCATCGGTGACAACCGGTTCCTCGCGATAAAATGAAAAGCGACGCCGTTCGGCCGCTCGACCGGGGCCAATTACAACGAGATATCTCGCAGCGTTCGACGATCGAACGGCTTCAATAAAACTCTCATATTCGAGCAGCGAGAAATTAGCGAGGAACGCGAACAGCTTTCAGCCTCTCCCTTCGGCCGATTTTACGAGCCAGCGCGAGATCGGTCCAGGGAACGAGAGAGCAGGAGATAGAAGCGGACAGAGAGAGGGAATAAAAATAAAAGCCACCACGAGTCAACACGGTCGAGCACGCTACGAAAGAACGAATTTAATTCTCGAAACGATTCGACACGCACCGCGATCGACATTGATCCTGGATACCCACCACGAGCGTGTCATTTATTCTATTAACTTTCATACCTCTTTCTTTTTTTCTCCTTCCATCTCTCTCTCCCTCTCTCCCTCTCTCTCTCTCTCTCTCATTCTCTCCACCTTCTCGTCTCGATCCTCCTTTTTCTTCGTCGATTTTGCTCCCCGGGCTTCCCTTTTTCTTCCCGTTTTCTTCGTTCCCTCTCGTTGCTCCCTTTTTATCGTCACCTCCGTTGGCCGAACACAAGACAGCGCAACGGACGCGGCCGGGGAGCAGCCAAGCAATCCGCCTTTCGTGTTGCGTCGATTCCACGGTGTTAGGCACGGGAACGGCCTTCTTGGACCGCCTAGCGTGATCCCGAATGCCTACAAAAAAGCGCTCTCTATAACCGTGATACATGCTACAGATTTAATTGGACCGCCGGATACCTGGCCGGTTTTATTCCCCGTTCGTCGCGTTTCTCAACGTCAATGCCAAGCCGGCGGTGATCCCTGGGAACTTTTAGCACGTTTTCCGACCACTCACCAATTCCGATTCTTTTCTTCTACCCCGCGATGACGAATCCGATGCCTCGGTACGATTCACAGCCGAGCCGTTGCACGGGATACGTCTCGACGCAGGAATTCGGGGTTAGAGATCGGTCGAGACCAAGGTTCCGACAGGATTTCCTCCATCGCGATTAATCCTCGACGATTAGGATCCTTTTTAAATGTACTTTTCCCCGAGTCGAGGTGCGAGGTCGTGTAATAGCTAAAAAGGTAAAGATTGGAATATGCTTATACGTTAGATGCAAAATATAAGGTCAAGAGAGTTACCACGAAATTATACGCCCGTCCGATTTCAGAAGTGGATAATTCTCGAGTAACCCTCGTAAATCAATTCCTTCCACTCGTCGCTGAAAACCTAAAGCACGACGCAGGGTAGCGAACGATATTCCAGATAAAGCTGTGTTTCACCTATAACGCTGCTTCATTAATCGGTTAAACCCCGGTGCATCGTAGACCGTGACGACGGTAAGGCGAATTCGATTAAACGGCAACGTAATTATACCGGGACCGGGCGAATAAAAGGAATCGCGACAGGGATACGACTACGAATTTCCGTGGCTTTTGTTCGCAGAAAGCGACGGGACAGGCCCTGGCCGGTCGGGGATTAGCCTGTCGTCTGGTGAACGTCTAAGAGCGGCGTGTACCGCGTAGGCATCCTCCTACGTGTTATCATTCAGCGGGAATTGGCCACGGTGAACAGGCTTGTTGGCTACAAACGCGGCACGCAGTGGCGCTTATTGTTGCACATCGAGTCAGCCGGTCGTTCTACCTCTCGTGAATATCCATCCGAGGTGGAAGGTGGATGGCGAGGGAGGCGTAGGTAAGGTCGAACAATGATTCCACCGGTGCCCACGGTTAGATACGTGTTCATCGGCCACTCGAATTCGATTCAATCGACTTCACCGGCGAGACGCTCGTAAATCATTCGTGGCCGGGCTGGAAAAGGCAGGTAATCCACGAAACGAGGCGCGTTTAAATACGGGAAAATTAATGATTCGAGGGGCTAATCCCGGCGCTGTACCCAACGCGTCGTGGCCTCTTAACGAGACGATTAATTAATCGCTTACATAACGCGGCTGGAAAGTGGCCGGCCGTCTCTGGTCGACGATTTCATCGTTCCACTGGCCGACTCGACAAATAGCGTACACGAATTTCTGCCAGGGTACCCTCTACTCCGTAACCTCTATTGACACATCCGCGACCCGGGTCGGCACGGCCCGCCAATCCGCGTCGACGTGCCGGCTTTCTCCGATTTTCAGCCCCAGGATCTAGATAATTCGTGATTAATTAGACATTATAAGCGTTATTGATGGGAACAGCGGGGCCGGGGCGACGCCGAGCAAAGGAGTACCCCACGCGCGAGACACAAACGAACGAACCAACGAACGAACGAACGGACGGACAGACGGACAGACGGACGAGCGTTACGAAGATCGGATCAGGAACGGTAGGTGGTCCATCGAGGCTTGCCAGCGTCCACTCTCCTTCGAACACAGAGAGAGAACTCTGGCATCTCTTCGAGAGCTGCCGATCTTTCTTCTCCCTTCCCCTCGTACGAGTCGTCCTTTGTCCGCCTCTTTTCTACCTGTTCCACCGTCGCGTTTCCTTCTCCTCCTCTTTCGCTCTCTGGCCCTTTCTCTCTCTAACCTCTGCCGATCGCGAGACGTCTGTCCTCCTTCGCATAGCACCTTACCTTCCCCTCCCTACCATTCAAGGTACGCCACGGCACACGGAACTTCTCCTCGCCTACCAACACACGGTCACACGACTACCATGGGCCACGCAGAAAGACAGGGTTACGCGCGGCGCACGAGAGCACGAGGGTGATCCTGGCCAGGTCGGGCCTTCTTAGTCGACGATCCCTCGGCGAACAGCCACGGACAGACGGTCAGAACCGGGACCACCGATCGAATCTTCGCCGAACATCTCCTTTTTCCTCCCTCCGCAACGATCGGCCGCCGAATCTTCCTCCGCGCTCGTCCACGATCTTCGAGGCGCGACTCCGGCGTGCGCGAGCTCTCCCCCTCGACGTGGAGCAACGCTCGTCGCGAATGCCTCGCGCTCGGCAGGATCCTCCTGTGACCCCGCGGGTCGTTACCTCTCGACCGGCCATCCCGGTGGCCCGTTGACGAGACACGACCGCCCCTGGGACGCTGGACGCAACGCGCCGATCAAAAAGACGACCAGGGACGATCGTCGATCCCTCCAAGGCCCGAGATCGCTCGGAGCAACAGGCTGCCGCGATGTTTTCGTGTAATTCGACGTCAAACGACCACCGGTTCGGACTCGTCCCGAGTGTATACGGGTTTCCTCGCCGGACAGGAAGCTTGTCCAGGTGTTGGTGAATGGTTGGTTGTTGAATTAAAATGGCTTGTTCGTGTCTTACGTTCCGGACCACGCTGCGTTCCAACAGAAGTATTTCGTTGGCCGTCGGATGCGACCAAATGAAAGCACCTGTTAAGGAAAAGAGATATTACAAAGACCGCGTTGATAATGAAGCGGATAGATAAAAGAGAACCCTTCGATATACCTGATTATCCAGTGGATGAAATATTGCAACGTTTCGCAAGCGTTAAAGTCAGCTTCGTCAGCGGTCGAATGCAACGCTGATTCAATACCCGATGTCGATGATTCACTGGAACGAGTATCGTTCGTAAATATAAACCGCTTAACCCACGGTTAAACGATTAAACGCGATCCCACAAGCGTATCCTCGAGACGAGAAGCGGCGACCTTCGCGTTCGTAACTCGGTAACGAAACCCGACCTCGCAGGATGCATCGAGGAATTCCATTCAACAGGAATCCCAGCGATGCGCTCGCCACTGAAAGAATCGAACGCTGCTTGTCCCGAGGCTATGTCCTCGACCCTGTTCCGCGCCATTTTGTCCCGCCGCGACCGCTCCGGCCATCGTTAACCGATCCAACTTCCGACCGATCTAGCTAGAAAAATGGAAAAATCGAGAAATGAAAGGAAGAATAGCGATTGGACAAGGACGTGGGTATGAATATAATTGTTTACAGAAGTTAATTGGAAGTTCCAACTGGAATCATTCGACAAAGAGTGGCGACAGATGTTCCGACGAGCGGAACGAGCGACAGACTGTCGGATCAGAGAGTCCCGCCGATTGCTATTTATTCCATTCGCTTGTCCCCCGTGTTTATCTCGATTGAACGACCGCTCGGTTGCTAATACGATAATTCTTATCGGGCGCCTCTCTCGAATGGACGAAAATTAGGCCCGGGCACGCCGACGCCGCGGCGAAATTTCGGCCGGCGTACGCGTTACAGCCTTCATCCTTCGTGAACACGATCTCGGTAATCGGGACCGATCGAGATCCTGCTATTACTATTTTTAACACCAAAACCAATGGGTCCACGATGTAAGCGGACACTGGCAGTTTGCCGTTTGTACATCGAACGTGAAAGCTATCGTTACCGTGAACAAGTGGGAGGGTTAATTCCAGCCGGGAATAAAATTCTCGTAATCTCGATTTCAACCAAATTACGAAAAAATTACGATCCGTACGCGGCGCGTTTCCGTTTCTCCGCGAGAAACGACCGAGAGGCGGACGAGTGTCGCACGGTTCCAGGTAAATCTTCCGTAGCCTGAGAGAAACTTACGTAATCACGCAGACAAGCGGCCACCCTGTAATCTAGCGCAGCTGCCATCAGCTTGTCCTCGTGGCGTTCGCGACAATAAGGAAACATTACCGTCATCGCGACTAATTGCTCGTCGCACTAATCAGTATCTCTTGGCGTATCAAGCCACCGTAACGACCCAGCCTCGACCCGAGTAGTTTCAACGGTGCGCGTTCGAAAGACGCGTTTTTCCAAAGTTTCCCGGATGGCAGGGCCTGTTACGCGGTGCCCGAGGGGAAAAGGCGGCTCCGTCGTCGACCGGATCCGTGTCACAGGCGCTGTACACGCGCGTATCCGCGCGCGCCGATCGCGCTGGATCTCCTCGGCTCGTTTTCCACGTGGATGGGCATGAGCATGAATCATCTGGTAGGTGGCCGAGCGTTCACACTGGTCGGAAGGACGAGGAAAGGTGGCCGCTTTCGAGCTCGCGTGGAAGCGGCCGGTGGACAGCTTTCTCATTAGAGACGAGGCTAGTCGCACGGCTCTCTGGAATTCCTGACGGAGATGTTACGATTATTGGCCGGCGTGGCGCGATGGGGAAAAAATAAAGTGGAAAACCGGACGACGGGATACGGGAAACTGAAACGAGGACTGGCGTGAGCTGGCCCTCGTGGGAGACAGCCAGGTGTCGTCGTCTCGAAGGCGTTGTCGCGCGAAAATATCGCGTTTTGACGAGCGCCAGCCTGGGTGAGTCAGGTTTATCTGATTTTGCAAGAGGACGTTTCGCAACGCGTTACTCCGCGATATAACACGGCCAGGGACCTGCGACCGTGCTAGCTCCAAGCGAGGTAGCAGCAGCCATGCCCGAGAGCTGTTTCCACCGATCTCTAGCGATCTTTGTACTCGACCATGTTCGCGCGTTAAATCGCCATTCCGAAAAATTATAGTTTCTTGGTTAATTGGATCGCAGAGTGTACGGTGTACTTACCAGAGGGAAGTTAATAAAAGTAACTCTCTCGTCTTCGAAAAAGTTCTGCAATTTTACCGCATGATAATGAGGTAGTTCGGTGCTCGGAGTTGTAAATACCAACGTCGGAAATGGAAATATACGACAGTTATGGAAATAATTCTAAATTCCAAGTCGCATGGAAAGCTGTAATAATCTTAGATATATCTAGAGTCGAATAATGTCTCTGGTTACGTCGTTAAATTGTGATCTGTAGATACCAAGTGTCACATTTTCCCGAGGGATTTTGATCAAATCTGATATCAGGGAGTTACCAAATTCTTCGAAGTATTATCTATGCAACGCGTCATATTTCTAACAAAGCGTGAATAATATGTTGGCGACAGGCGAGGCAAGTAGGAATACCGAGGCAATATCTCATAGCCCAATTTGTTTAGCTCCCGAAGCGTTGACTGTGATCCATCGCGTGGGCGGACGTTATCGCGTAAGATCATTGGTCCTTTTCGATTCTCTGAAACGGGTTGTTTCAACGGGTAATTTCTCCTGTACTCCCACCGATTCGTAGCGACGCTGCCTTTTGAAATTTATAGCACTCGAAATTCGACGACGCGAAATTCGACGTGGAAAGCAGAATCGCGCGTACGAAATAATACACATTTGGAAGTAAAATATAACGCGCAACGTGGTAATTTACAGTATACGAAAGTTTAAATACGAGACTGGTAGAAGTCGCAGTTTATATGCAGACGCGATAAACAACGGAAGAAAATGCCGAATCACGCGCGTTTCGCGAACGAAACGAACTCGCTGCGTGGACGAGGAGCTATCGTGCGAGGTATGGGCCCCTCGGTGGGCATGTTTCGCATCCGCTGGCCGGAATTCATCGGGGTAGGTGGCACGGTTATCGGCTGCAACGAGGGAAAGAAGAAACGGCGGCAGAAGCGAATGGAAGAAAGAGGGAATCGGGAGAACGAGTCTGCCCGCTGAGGGGACTCGTAATTACCCATCGATCGTTTCGATCGACTCGTCCCTTCTATTTCGAGAGCGACTTTTTCCATGGATTTTCTGCTTTTCTTTGCCCGCCAATTTTTTCCATCCCCCACCACGATGGCCCTTGATCGGCCGTTTCGCAATCGTCTCGATTCCCACCTTCTTCAGTCGCTACGTGACCGTTCGGTCCGCAGTTCTCGCTCGACAGCTACATGTCGTCTGTCTTTAGCTGGCTTCGTGGTAATTACGGGGGGACGTTGAACCTCTGTTGCGCGGCTACGTGCGCCAAAAGTGCCGATTGTCTTCCCGGATTTACGCGTCACGACGATCGTCAGTCGATCGGGAGCAAACCGGACTAAAATAACGATGCTCTCTAGGTACGATCGAGGGGGAACAGTGTGGCATAAATCGCGAGTCAGATGTAAATGATGCCTCGAAACGGTAGATCTGCTTCATTTAACCCGTTTCGCGAACACGCGACGAGGATCGAGGAAATTTTTATCCACCATTCGAGGGATAATTTTTCGAATCTTGGTCTTTAATTTCCTACCAAGTTTGCTCGATTCGATCGTAGAATAGTTTCTTCGAGGTAGCGGAAGTCGCGACAGAGACTTCGACGGTCCACGAGACGAAAGTTATGGTATAATAGATTGTCGATTGATTATTTCGCGTTACCTTCAACAGCGACGAGCAGCCGAGCTGGCAATGAGAACCACTGCGGCCAACGCTGCACGTTGACCAGCGCCGTTGGTAGATCCTTAATGAGGCGTCGATTAGATCGGTCCGATATCGAGGATCCGGAGGATCCACGAAGCATCGCGATGACGAATCGCGAAACACGACCTGGAGGATCTTTTTGTGACGCAAAAGGACCATGCGGAGCTGCCACCTTCTTCCTCCGCCTTCGAAACGTCTCGGTCGCCACGAAATTCATCGTTCTGGCCTCCACAAAACCGTCAGCCCACGTGTATCGAAATCTCTATGCGGCCGGGTGGCTGAAACAGAACCCGAAACGATCGGTGGGCCAGGATCAAACGTGACAGATCATTAATTGCATTTATTGGAGCCGGCGATCGAAAGATCACTCTCGAGGCGTGGGTCCACTCGGATGAAACGTCGAGGAGGTCGGCGGAGGTCGAGGATGGAACCGGGTGGAAGAGAAAAAGACGGACGAAAAGGAGAAAAAGGAAGGGCATCTCGAGGCCTCGAATCGGCCGGACCCGGTTTTCGTTCGGCAGCTTTTACGAGTCCGATCGCGGCGTTATTAGTAGGACGCTTTGTGGTACCCGTGTTCCCCGGGCTGGGCCCTCCCTGCGGTCGGTGTTTCGCGTTTACAGGTGCACGTTATACGAGATAGTCTTTACACGATCATTCGAATAAATTAGACAATGGCCGAGTAGTGGGGAGGAAACGGGTTTCAACGGTGAACGCCGAGATTGATCTTCGAGTTTCTCTTCATTACGCTCTGCATCCGATTAACCGACGCTCGGACCGCTCGGGAACGTTACGGAGCATAGGAAACGCGTTAATCGTACGGGATGGTAATGAGAATGCATCGAATGGCGCTAGCATCGGGCAGCTAAACTACCTTCGGTTCCGACGATTTTGCTTCCATATTTATGAACCCTGGGGACTCGGAGGATGGGATATTAGTTGCGTGGATCTCCCGAGGAAACTTTTAAAATCCTCCTCCGTCGATCCACGGCTATTAAACCCTAGTCGATGAGTTGGTCTCTGCACTGCCCGGGGAACGGAGAGTTATGCTACCGACTGCGTTCAAATGGAGCGGTGATTAAAAAGTTGGGACGAAATAAAAATTCCTACACGAAACCTAATCGCGCGATAAGGCACGATTACCGATCGTTTACACGCCGAGGTCTCCTTTAGCCGTCCGATCGCGCTCGATCGCGGTTACTGTTATTGACATAACAGACGGAGGAGCGCGGGAAGCCGAGGCGGCTTCGATTCGATTTCGAGGGCAAATCGACGGTCGGACTGCAAGATTGCCTGCCGAAGTAACGGGAACCCACTCGTCGATACTCGGCAACCGTTCCATCGATGGCCGAGTAATTGGCGTCGTAAAGAAGGCGCGCGCGAAACGCGCGACGAAAAAGAACGCTCCCAGAGGACGGCTGAGAAAGAGAGAGATTGGCGATAAAACAGCGCGATCTACCGTATACGACGCGACGACGCGTCCACCTTCTCGTGACGCGGATTAGCCGGCAGGAAGAAACGGCCCGGATTTCGATCGACGAGTTCTCACGAGGCCGGGACCGTTTCGACGGACACGGCTGGCACGTTGACGCGGAGGAACGATCGGAACGGGCGTAAAACAACGCGGCAAGAACGTACACTGGGGAATTATAACTGTTTTGAAAATCGACCCGGCACGATAATTTCCGCTGGATATCGGATGTAAGAGGAGAAAAAGCTTGCCTGTTTTCCACCCTTTTTGTCCGGGGCTAGATCGCTGCTGGAGCTTTAATCTAGTGGCAAGCGACTGGCATTTCGCGCTTATCGGGTAAATTGGAATAATATATTGTCGCGAGGAGTCGTGCGAGAGGCACGTCTCGGGAGGAAGTAGCTCGTGAAGGAAACGTGTTCGAATGAATGATGAAATTCATTTGCCGGGTACAAATTAAATAATTCCCGGTACTAGAACTATCCGCGACTTTTTGCTCGCGCGATTAATATAAACATGGCCCCGGACAGAATTAACGTTTGCTTTTATCGAGATGGAAGCGCGATTATACGGACCTATTTATTTTCATCAAACCGCCTTAATTACAATCAGAGATTATTAATCACCTGGTGTATAATATATTTAAGTACGCATTACAGGTCGGTAGTTCTAGCGATAAAACCAAGATGGATGTGCTCGGAGGGCAGGACTGCGAGTGCTAGTTTCTCTGCTCTTGCTTTCGATCGGAATTTTCTGCGAGTTTGCCTGCCATCGTATCGCGTTACGCTTAACGACACTCGGATGTAAATACACCTGAAAATATCGCGAGAAAAAGGCCAACGACCCCTACCACCCCGCGAATCGTACACCGCCGCTCATTACCTCCTCTTCGCCTGCTCGAAGCCTCGCCGAAAAGCAAAAAACCCGGTGCGAGAAAAGAAGGAAAGGAAGCAAAGAGCAGGAGGCGGGGGGAGGGGGAGGGGGGGCAGAGAGGGAAGAAAAAGGGAAGAAATAAAGAAAAGAAGGCGACTAAACGAAGATCCCCGAGTATCCACGTAGTAATATTACTCACGGAGCCCCGCTGGAAAAGGTGTTTTAAATAAACGTTCGGGGCAGCGTATCGGATACACCTCTACCTGTACCAACCTGTACCTACCTGTCTGACTGGCCGACGTTCAGCCGAGAGCCAACGTACGCCGGTATCTGCGCTAGAATCGTAAAGGCACGAGTTTTACGAGCCGTCCCGTGAAATTAATACACGTGTCTCGCATTCTCTCGAATTCGGTGCCGATTATATAGCCAAGGCCCTAACCCGAGTCCACCGATCTTCCCACCCTGCCCGCGCGTCCACCGTAAGACGTAACCCCTTCCTTCGGCTTTTATTTATTTTCCAGTTTCGGGTTACCTACCCCTGTCGTGGCCGCTGCTAATTGATCGCCCGGCTAATCCGAAATGCAACAGGCAGGGCCGCTCATTACCGTAATGAACAATAAAAGAGGACCGTGCCGCGTAATGAGCCACGTCTCGCTGGCTCCTGGTCCCCTTCGTCGCGAGGCTTCCGAGACGGAGACGGCGAAGAAGAGGGTGGAACGGGGCCACGCTGGTAGGCGACTTCCACGTCCACCGACTGAATAAATGAGCCGCTGATGTGGGTTCTTGCCACCGTGTCGGGAACAACGCGTGCAGACGTTTTCGCTCGCGACGAAACGGCGTTATCGAGCGGGATCGACGCGCTCGCCGGGCAGCTTTCATTCCGCGAACCAAGCGTCGCGGCTCCATCGCTTCTTCTTTCGCCACGGTGCTGCCGCGTGTACCGTGTGTCGGATAGTACAGGTGTAGAGAGCCGAGAGGCGAGAACGAGCATCGGTTTATGGAGCGGTATCGGTAATCTTCGCGCGGCCAGTCAAGTGCGAAGAGAAGGTCACGGGTGAAGTTTATCCGGGCTTTTCGGGTAGCTGCTGACCTATGCGGGAAATAGCTTCCTGCCATTTACGAGGCATATTTACGAGCTGTCTTTTCCCGAGATTTGCGTTACATTCTATCCGTTAGTCGATGAACGATCATTTTTTCCAGTCGTCATCGTTAACGCGAGATTGTAATTTGGATGGATGGAATGGCGGGAAAAAGGCTGTGGACGCGTTACGCAGCCCGTGTCTGTTTATCCGGAGGATGGACATTAAGGTAATTAGAAAGCATGGCGAAAACCGCGACGATATACAGACATAACGAGAGTTCGTTACGAGAAAGACGCTTAACAAGCCGGTAATAATGATTTGTATAACTTACATGCTTGTTATTAGCAGGCAATTATGAGCATTATACGTACACGGGGATATCCGTAATTTATGTACACCGATACCGTTTTCGAAGCTCGGCTTCGAGCCACGGTGGAAGAAGAAGAAGAAGGAGAAGAAAAAGAAGAAGACGGGGAAGAAGAAGAAGAAGAAGAAGAGAAAGGAAGGTATTTTTACGTAACGAGCCGATTACCGGATCGAGAGCGTGGCCGTGCCGGATCGTTCCGTTAATTTTCGATCGACGATCGTTTTATATCGAGCAGCCCGACACGACGACCTACAGACGTAAGAAAGGGTATCGCGGAGATTTTCTGTGCTATCTCGAAGGGGCCCCGATGCACTTTTATTGCCAGCCCAGATCGGGAACAGATAAAACAGTTTCCGAACCCTTTGTTAATCTCGCTGACCGATGATTTTGTAACGAGAACGATCGTAGGCGTAACCGAGCCGATCGATGCCCGTAATTGTCTGGGACGCGGAATGTTCTGGGACGGTTGTTGCAACTTTTCCAGCCAACAGATACCGGACTTGGCCCGATGACGAAATTGATTCAAGCGTACGATTCTCCTCGTGAATCCTCGCCTTTCGAAACCGCCGATCCGGTGCACGGTGACTGTTCGCCGTGGAATCGCAGCAACGATATCGCGCCGTTTCTTAAAACCGGGAAAAATGGGAGCAGAATTAGCAAACTCGTCGAACAGGCGGAAGTGTTTCGCAAGTGCTGTAATATGTGCCACGAGACGTCGCACAATGCGCCTCGCGATAAAGCGTACGGTGCGACAAGCATCGCGACGGTAAACGCGCGAGCTTAAGGCCGCGTTTACACGGTCGGTCCGTGTAACGTACGCGAACGAAGATCGTCCGGGTTCGATTAAAACGAATTAGCCTTGGAAGAGTAAACGACCGCGTTAAATATCGCGAAACCACGGTGGTCCACGCGGCTAGCGCGGTTTCAGTATCGCGTACGAGGGTTCTTACGAATCTTTCGTAAGTTTCTAATTGGAACGAAGGAAAAGAGATGACGAGATTGCCGGTGCAAATTCTTTGTTTACTCGTACGTTCCTGTCCGACTTGTCGCGGCTATGTAAACAGACCTTAACAAGCGTGTCAAGAGACAATGGCGGGACGTATTTCAGGGAATGCAAAGTTCTCAAACACGGTTCTCCTCGCGGAGAGACTAAAATGGCGGGTGGCGCAACGGATTATCAGATGCGCCTAGCCCGGCTTCCGTCTTTTTAAATTCGCGTGTTTTCCTCGCGATTAATTCCCAAGATTTAATAAATGTGTTGGATATAAATAGCGAGCAACTGCAGGAAGTGAGATAACAACGGGAGCGGTGTTCGTGAAAGCAGAAAACGCGCAAGGCACGAGTTATCCTCGCGATGTTCTGGCATCTTGCGCCGAAGACTCGTACTTAACGCACACCGTACTCGTACAACTTGGAATTAAGGGGATAAGAAGGCAGAGAAAGATGTTCGTGCGTGTGTAATACATTCTCGTAAAATTTCGTTCGTAATAACCCGCGAAGGAATAGCAGCGAATAGACGAGGGTTGCTCGTGTTTCCGTCTAATCGTTTCATCGAATTCGTTTCAGCCACTTTTCCAGCTACCAAAATACCTTCTCACACTCGTGCCCCAGCGAAACGTTTTCCTGTTATCCATTGATCCCGACTGTCCTCGAATACGTGCATATGTCGGAATTTACCACGATCCTCCGACTATCATCCGTTCCCACTCGTAAACCGCGTAAGCTCCTCGTTAACCCCGTTACGCGTCATGGATAGCGGAATAGAGCGATCCTGGTTACGAGAAGTGGATAATTCCCGCGTGCTTTCGAAAGCTCGAGCTCAGCTTCGTGAATACTGGACCGATACAGATAAGCAGATAGGGATATAATGACGAGGCTGAGCTCGGTCGAGCTCGCTACGTACGCGTCTATTCGAGGATGCTAACTAAGATGGTATCCGACGACCCCCGCTGAGCACCCATGATGTATCGATCCTATATGCCCCTGTCTCAACCCCGTCGGTATTTGCTCCACCACGGACCGTTTCGCTCCGCTCGAATAACCCGGCCCGGTTGCCTCTGGAACAGCGACACCGACACCAGAGGTGCCCGTTTCGGAATCACTCGACAGAGAGACGACGACGACGGGACGACCACAGCCACGTCGAATCTGGAATTTGGAAGCGGGTCAACGCGTCCCGGACTACCATCTATGGGACTCCCAGATCCGATGAGAGATTGACTGATCGATGGTTGACGCGTCCGACGATATCGGAGGGAGATAAAGCTGGAATGGCGGTCCGGTTGCGCGTGCAACGGTTCAGGAGGACCATTCAGGCACAGCGAATGATTAACGAGCAAGATGGACGAGGGATTCCGCGACGTTTGGAGAAACTTGAATGAACGAGGAACAAATTCGGGGTCGTAAAGGGAAGAATAATATCGCGGTGCGTCCTTGGCCCTTCGACCCTCCGCACCTTTGCTAGCACACGTTACCTGCGACTTGGCTCGCAGTGCTTATATCGCGTCGATGTAGCTGCATCGGTGTTAATTTCCGTCGGTAAGAAGTCGCGACGAGTTTCAGCGTTAAAGGGTTAATTGGAGACTGGCGAAAGGGGTAAAAAGCAAAGGAAAAAGCCTAGTCGTAAATCAGAGCGGGGGGATCATCGCGAAGGATGATCTACATGCTTCGTGTTCTTCGAGGCTGCTTTTTTTCAAACGCCAACCAACGGAGGGAGTCACGCATGATCGGACCCGTTAATGGCGCGTTAATGGCCGCGTTTCTTCTACTTCTAAATTATATCAACGACCAGAGTCACGATTGCGTTGCGTTCTATCGCCCCGTCGGTGGTCCACGATCCCCGGAACACGTGAGACAGCGTGACACGATGAATTTGTCACGGGTTTGGGTCACGCTACGTGCCTCAGACTACTTCTTCCGTCTTTTTTCCCCTGTCCCCGTCTCTCGCTACGATCCTCCTTTTCTCACCTCGGCTACCCACCGCGAGCACGTGCGATAAATTTCTCAAATACGCTCGGCTTTTTGCCGTCCACTTGGAAAATCCCTGGATGAAACTCACCCGTGTAACAGCGACATCGGAACGGGTTCGATCGGAGGTCGAGAACCGTGCGAGGAAACGCTGACCCTCCAGGATAGCTTCCTTCCCGGTGAACAGTCTCTCGGGAGCTTGCAGCGTTTGGACCACTGCTGCGAATGCTACCCGTCCAACCTGTAAACGATACAAAGGTTTGACGATTTTCGAGAAGCGTGAAGCGATTCGGGAATTACGCGAGATTCCGCGGGATTTTGCTCGACGGCGAAACTAAAATTGGATATACGAAAAAGGTGACGTAATAAGGATGAAAGGAGCGGACCGACCGACATTCTACCGCTTCGCCAATCAACGTTCCTCCTCGTGACGCGATTCCCGGCAACTCGCCGCGTTAGGACCCGCTCCTTTTCATTCTCTTTTTTCTCCGCGTTTGTACATGGCTCGTTAAATCTAATCCCGCGACCTACGTCCCGATAGCGTTTCAATTTTACTCGTCGAATTTTCGAAAACGCTCGTGTCGTTGGTCCAATGAGTTAATAAAACGTTCTCGCCTATCGTTCCCTTCCGTCGCGATAAATGGCCGCTCGCGGAGCTAATTTGTGGGCGCCGGAGACGCGTCGGTATCACCGGGAGGATATCGAATATCTAAACGACACACTTAGCACTTAACGGCCCGTGGTATCGTCCTCACACGATTCCATTTCCTACTTTTGACCAGCAATTAACAGTTCCTCACGAGCGTGCTCTAGCCGTGTCTACCTGCGGCGACCAGTAAATTACAATCACCGATGCTAAACAGGCGAGTGTTCGCTATTAATCCGATATTTAAAGCCAACCACGGAGAATGAACCGGGGAAAAGGGTTGCGGAAGCGACTCCAATTTGCTCCTGTTACACACCGTGTACCTATGAACACTCGCAGGAACGAGCGACCAACCGCGAACTCCTTCATCCAGAACACTCGGTATCGCCAAGGACTTCCGTGGGACCCGATATCTTACGCGTTAATAGCTACACAGCCTTTAGACGCAGTGTCTCTACGCCACACGGTGGCATTCTGAGCAAGTTTATGCGATCATTGGATCGTTTGATAGCCCGAGACCGCGTTAACTCGCCCGACAGCCGCGCAATTATTCGAACGAAACGCGCGGACGCGACGTGGACTAATGTGAACGGGAAATTGCTCGGCAGAAATCGGGATACACACGCTGCGAGCCGATTGTCTGTTGGAAAGAAGCGTTAAATCAAACCTGTTAAGGATCGTCACGGTTTGCGGATCGCGTTGAACGGCTCGAAAATCGTTCCTCGTCATCGCGGCTTTTTTCCATCCGGCGACGTGGACCGAACTCGTGCCAGGGGGAGGATCGGGTATCACCGATCCCGGGGGCGGGCGCGAAAAACGCGGGGAAAAAGGCACCACGGCCGGGAGGATATCGGCGACGATGGATGCTGGACACAAAGGAGAATCGGACGCGAGCAAGGGCATGCGCGAATCCGCGTCTAATCACGAGTTTAACGCTTTTTACAACCTCGATGGGCCTTCTTTCACCGGAGTCGATCGTTTTCCCACAGTCCGCGCGATGGTTCCGCGCTCCGCTAGCACCGTCGCGGTTCTTATCGCTTTTTCGTCCGTTTCTCCTTTTTCTCCTACGTGTGTCTACGACCAATCCTCGATCGTTCCACTTTATACGATTTCGCGGCGAACCACCGAAACGATATTTCTCACCGGGATAGAGAGCGAGGGACACCGATCGGATCGTTATTGCGTTTATTATTCCAATTCCCAGTCCTGCGAGTTGTACGACGTCAAGTTTATCGAGTTCTCTGTTAGAACGATCGTGTCTCGCGTGTTGCCTTAGCCTTTCGCTAGTTCAGGGATTCTCGAAGGATTCGATCCGTTCCATCGACATCTCGATCCCGTAGACAGGTCTGTGTTTCGGTGGAAGGTCGCTTCGATGGCAGATCGAATTATGTGCCTAAGCTTATGCTATCCTTTGCACAGGCATCGTTCACGGTACCAATTAATATCAAACGCTGTCGCGTAATTGAAACCGATCATTAGAGCGTTACGCAGTCCAAACAGAATCGATCATACCGCGTGTGTTGAACGATCGGTAGCAAACTTGCATCGCTCCCGGAATACGCACTGGTCTGTCAAACGTCACGTACCCGGCAATTATCACCTCTGCACGAGCTCCGATCGGTCGATGCTATCGTCGCTATCCCCGATACCGTGTAATTAAGCACGGTGAGTCGTTCTTCCCGAGGATCGATCGGTTAAAAATCGATCGGTTCGCGGTCGGTAGAATCAACGATCGCGCTATTATCGTGCCCACGGCAAACGATTCGCGGTTTTTCGCTTCCGATTTTCTTGCTCGCGTTCGTTCGCTCGCATGATCGATTCCGAGTCACCTGGATTTTATCGCGAACGCGCGGAAACGAGCCAACGATCGACCCGTTTTCGGTTATGCAAGCCCACCTTGATCTCTATCCAGCCTGCCGTCTTCGATCCGAACGCTAAATTCCCCGCTTTTTCCACCGGATCCGAGATCGATCGTGATACGTATTCATCGGGGATACTCTGACTGCGAAAATAGGGACGTTAAGCTTCTAGAATTGCACGAAGATCCATGGCCGCTGCGGACAGCCGCGTCTAAATCGTAGGATACGGCGGGCTGAAATTTTATGCGATCGCGTGATCACGCCTCCTCCACGTTTTCACGAGTCCTGACTCGGATGCAACGGAACGGTTGGCTTCCTTATCGCTATTAGAATTACCATTTCGCGCGAGTTACTCGTACAGCCTCGTTCCTGGTATTTTTCACAGCGTGCCAGGCATATTTCGCACCGGTCCGGCATTTTTCCGCCTATCTGGAATATCGCGACTCGCGTTCGAGCAGGTACAATGTTACAAAACGAATCATCGAGCGTAAAAATCTGCCTCTCGAAAGTTTTTAACGAACCTCGCGTGTTGCGCGAGAGACGTTTCAATTAGCTTGCTACGAGGAACGCGATACGGAGGATCGATCTACTTTTTGCCGGACGGTGTATACGCTCGGCGTGTAAAGAACGTTCCGTGGCGAAGAAGAAAGTAGAAGTGCCAAAGACAGCAGCCATCGGGGTGGGAAGTTAAGGAGCCAACGCGATCGTTTTCCATGGCTCTTAAGCATTACCAACGGGTAAAAAGTTCCCATACCGACCACCGTATCGCGTTTATAGACGCTGGCCCACGTGAACGTATCGCAGCGAAGTACACGTTGCGGAGGACCACAAGCTGTATAACACATAAAACGGGCGCATAAACGAGATGGTATCGTTGTTGGAGGAGGTTCCGCGTAATCTATCCAATTATCGTTCGATCAGAGCTGTATCCGTGATTGTCGGGACCCCCAGCCACCGGCAGACTCTCGACTGCTTCGAGGGGCACGAGGGATGCGCGAGAGGTTCCTATCGAATAGGCACTCTCGGCAAAACGATATCGAAGGATGCTACTATTTTCGGTCAGGGGAAATTTAGGAAGCGACCAACGCTATATTTACACGCTACCCTCTTGAACCGCGCCATTACTCCGTCTTCCATGTACAGTCTTCCATAATCGCTAACCAAGCTCGAACATCCCGACGACGATTAACAAAATTTTGGGAAGACGTCGTCTTCGAGGATAACGAGAATAATATTTAGCCGAATGTACTTTGGCTACGAGCAGCTACGCGTTTTATCATCCACGCCGTGGGCTTATCGGCGGTACGTATTAGTTATCGAAGGTAGAACCACTTGCTTCTTCATCGGACTGGATTCGCGGTGTGGTTTCGCAGGGTGGGGTCACCGAAGGTTGCGCAACTCGTGGCTATTGCGCGGCGGTGCTGCCTTCCACACGATTGCCACTTTAAGTGCGCCATAATGGCAGTGGGCTCGCTAAGAAGAACGCGATCTTAAGAAACGGCTCACGGTGCCTCGGCAGGGCTCGCCGTCCGTCTCGGTTTCGCTCGCTCTCTCGCGAGGCTCTGGCTGTCTCGATCGCTCAGGGCCCCGCGGATGCGGATCGCCGTTGGGCCTTTCACTGGGGCCTGCGGGCTACGGGTCGCGACCTCAACGTGGTCCACTCCCTCTTCCCTTCTCGCCCCCTGCTCTTTCTCCGTCTCCCTCCTGCGCCTCCCTCGCCGCTCGCCGTCTTTCTCCCTTACTCCCGCTATCCGCCGTCCTCTTCTTTTTCTCCAAACATTTTTACCTCCCTTCTCCCTTACCTTTGTGCTTTACCTAACCCGGCTCCCTTTGCCTACTCGCTCTTCTCCGGCTTCGCTCCGGCCGGCGTCTCGGTGCCTCTCCTCGCGCGTCCCGGCTGTCGGGATACCCGCGGTCGTCTATTCTTAGTCATTCTCGTTAGGCGAACCGCCACGGTGACCAATGGGAGTTCCCGACGGCTTAACTTCCCCGCTGGATAGATGCATCTCGCGGCAGCGCCGGATAGATTCGGGTTATCGCCGGGCTGGGATGTTCGATCGGAGGTTGACGCGGCGCGGAAAGGAACGGGTTCCTGGGAATATGGCGAGGAGTACGGTGCTCGTGAGGCCGATGTCGACGTAGGTTCGCGACGTTCCCGCGAGAAGAAGCGGCTTGCCCTGATTTTCGAGGCGAGCGCATACATACATCGAGCGACTCGTGATCACGAGCTCCGCGATCGGA